>NC_137049.1:29824769-29882269 GCF_032717465.1 Coenobita brevimanus | reverse complement strand
ATGGTAACATAATCTATCTACCTACTGCCTGACGCCTTAATCCCGTAAGGGGATGCCACAAACAAATCGCCTCCATGTCGCCCTGTCCCCCGCCATTTCACTGCCCTGTTTCCAGCTCACACCCCTCCTCTCTCATATACCTCTCCACTCCATCCCTCCATCTCATCCTTGGCCTCCCCCCTCCCTCTCCCCCCTTCACCTCACTCACATACACTCTCCTCGTCAGTGTCTCACTCTCCATCCACTCCACATGGACAAACCACCTCAGTGTGTTTCTCCTAACGCTTCCTATCACATCCACATCACAATGCTCCTTCACATCTTCATTTGTCAGTCTGTCTCTCCATGTGACTCCACAGGCACCTCTCAAACAACTCATTTCCACTGCTCTCACTCTTGACTTATATTTATCTCTACGCAATTGCCTCGTCACCTACTCACCTCACATCCACTCTCATTGCCACACTTTCCCCACACCTCTTTCCCACTGCCGAATAATCTCTATAACCCCACATCTCCCTCCCCCCTACCCCACTCTTACCAATACATCAACTTAACTTCCTAACCCCTACTCTTCCCACACCCACTCAGTGCCATACACTCCTAGAACCTCTTCCCTCTTAATACCCAAACCCTTCCCTTCTCCTGACAGTTCTCTCTTACACTTCCCCACACCTCCTCCCCACTAGCTAATACTCTACATACCTCCCAACACTCTCCACACTCTCCTCCTGATTAAGGCTAAGTGTGTAGAGGCCTAAACTGGGATCTGCATATTTTGACGCGATTAGATGTTCTCTCTCTCTCTCTCTCTCTCTCTCTCTCTCTCTCTCTCCAGTTTCTTTCATTGCTATTTATTTTCTTTCCTTGATTCCAACAAATTATAATTAAAAGTACTAATTTTTCTTCACACGATTAGTAACTTCGATTTCATTACTACATTCACTCATTCCCACACAATTTCCTTCAGGCATGTCAGTTTCCTTAAGTGTTATTTTTACCTGTTTTTCCTGCACACCTAATTTCCGGAGGGATGTGGTGGGTAGGGAGGGAAAAATTCTACTTTATAAACCCATTCTTTTAGTTTAGTAATTAGTAATTCTTTTTTTTTATTGATGCTCATCAGATAACCTGGTAAAGATCGGAAAGTATGTGTTTCTCTCTCTCTCTCTCTCTCTCTCTCTCTAATTAACTGCATACCCTCCTACCCTACCTCACCTAAGCCGCTCAGTGTTAACTCATGCATGCATGCATGCATGCATACATACACACATACATACATACACACACATACATAGACAGACAGAGATACAGATATAGATAAATATAGTGTCCTTTTTAAATTTACAATCATCTGGTAAATGCAAGAATATAATAGCATGACGTCCTCGGGTACAGTTAAATATTTGCTTTTGTTTTGCCTATTCCTCTGTTAGTAATTTCTTTTCTTCACTGTTTCGTTACTAACTCTTCTTATTCTACCTTCCAGTATTAATAAGCTTTTTTCCCCTTTTTCATCTTCCATCAGTCATTTCATTCCTTTCTTCCATTAATTATTACTTCTATTAATCACCAAGCTTCCCTCCTTCCTTCCTCTCCCATCTCCTATTAATTTCTTTCTTCCTCATTGTTTGCTCTTCCATTAATATTTCCCCTTTCTTCCTTGCTCATTCTCCTCATTCCCTCTTCCAGTCTTAACGATCTTACCTCCTTCCTCTGTTCCTCTGTCACTCACTGTCTTCCTCTCATCCTTATTGCTTTCCTCTTTTTCCTTCAGTCATTCCCCTCCTTCCTTCCTCTTACTCTCTCAGACACTTCTTACTTCCCTCCTTTCGTACACTTTATCAAATATCATCTTCCTTCATCGTCTTATATTAATAATCTTCCTCTATCCTTCCTTCCTCCCTTCCATCTTTCCATTAGCAATCACTTCGTTTCTTCCCTGCTTTCTTCTTCATTATCACTCCTACTTAGCACTTGCATTACTGAACATCTTCCTTCCTTCATCTACATACATGTAGTTTCATTCCAACCCCTCTTTCTTTCACTACTCTCCTTCTTCCTTCCTTTAACTTTCTCCCCCCCCCCCTCTCTCTCAATCATTTCATTCCTCCTCCTCTTCCCCCCCCCTCTCCTCCTCCTCCTCCTCCTCACACCAACTATCTCTCACCTGTCGTTATGGCCTAATTGGTGCGTGTACCTGGGAGACTTAACAAGGGGGAGGGGAGAAGGAAGGGGGATGGAAGGGGAAGGAGTGGGGGAGAGAGAGAGAGAGAGAGGGAAGGGGGAGGGGGGCGAGGAAAGGTTGAAACAAGAGGAAAAATTGGTGAGAAAGGAAGACAGAAAAACAAAAGCAATCCGAGATTGCAAACTTCCGCCAAGACAGGCGTTACTTGTCTAGTTAGAAGCAAAGATCTTGAAACTGCCACTAAACCGCAATGGTAAAGAATCCTTTAAAAAATTCCTGGATCCGGATGATGATCCACAACACCACCAAAATCTCATGGATTGTTCCTTGGGCCACATCCTACCCCTCCAAAAAATTTCAGCAAAATCCGTTCGTAAGTTTTTGAGTAATCCTGCTAACAGATAAACAGATAAACAAACCAACGCCAGCAAAAACAACTTCCTTGGAGGTAAAAAAAAAAAAAAAAAAAAAAAAAAGACTGGAAACACAACAGATACAGAAAACAGAGGGAAAAAATGAGAGAAAAAAAGAAAGTGGGAGGAGGAGCGGAAAAGAAAAGAGGGAAGAAATAGAAGAGAGGGAGCGGGGGTTGAGGAAGGGAGAGAGAGAGAAAAAAAAAGGGAGGGGAGATAGAAAGAGAGGTGGAAGAGACAGGAGGAAGAAAAGAGAGAGAGAGGGAAGAAGGAAACAGAGAGAGTGAAGTAAGAAAGAAAAAAAATGTAGGTGGGGGAGTCGGGGATGATGAAGGAAGAGAGAAGGGGTGGAGAATGAGAGAGAAGGGGGGAATGAGAAAGAGAGAGAAGGGGGGAATGAGAAAGAGAGAGAGGGAAGAGAGGAACTGAGAAAGAATGGGTATTAACGGGGAGAGAGAGAGAGAGAGAGAGAGAGAGAGAGAGAGTGTCAAGGTGAGGACAAAGCGATAAGCGGAAATAAGAGCAAAAGGAAAAGAAAAAGAATATATTACAGGACTGTTGGAAGAGGAGGTAAAGGGAGGAAGAAAGGCACACAGGGAGAGAAGACAGTGAGGGAGAAAGGGATAGAAAAAGAGACAAGACAAAGGAAAATGAAAGAGAATATTAAAAAGGGGAGGGGTAGAGGAGGTGGAAAGGGATGAAGGGATGGGGGAGGAGAGAGGTATGTGGGAGTTGGGGAGGGGGGAGTGGAGAGGAGGGAGAGGGGAGGAATGTGAGGGGAAGGGGAAGGGGGAGAGGAGAGGTGTGAAGGAGGGGGGGAAGGGTAAGCAATCTCGTTATACTCAGACTGACTGATTTAACACTCTCTCTCTCTCTCTCCCTCTCTCTTCATATTCCAGCTTTCTCTTACTCCTTTCCCCTTCTCTTAATCCTCTCTCTTTGACACTCACCCTCTTCTCTCCCTCCCCTCTCCCATTCTTTAATCTCACACAATCTCCCACCCACACGTATGCTCTCTGGCACATTCTCCTACTCTCTCTTTCTCTCCTCGCGCGCGCGCACACACACACACACACACACACACACACACACACACACACACACACACACACACACACACACACACACACGACCTTATACTTTCATCATTCGTTCTCATATTTCGTTCCTCTCTCTCTCTCTCTCTCTCACACACACACACACACACACACACACACACACACACACACACAAACACACACACACACACACACACACACACACACACACACGTTCCATCGTTCAGCCCGAGGACATTTTTATTTTTCTTGCTGTTACACGACGATTTCTTTAAGCTGAGAAAATCATCCTAATATTGATGGTGTTAATGAAGGTCTATGTCTACCCCTTCCACCTCAAAAGCTTCCCATTCAGTAAATATAATCGTCTAGGAATTACAAGAACAGAATAAAAAAATATCCTACCAGTGAAGGGGCTAATTCCTAACTTAATTATATTCTCCACTGTTAAACATATACGTCCTTAGTTAGGGCTAGTTTGGTTACAGATAGATGCTGAAGAAAGACTGAGATAGGCTGGATGAAGTTTAATGGAAAATGAGAGGTGTGTGTGTGTGTGTGTGTGTGTGTGTGTGTGTGTGTGTGTGTGTGTGTGTGTGTGTGTGTGTGTGTGTGTGTGTGTGTGTGTGTGTGTGAAAATGAGGTGCGTGGAAGAGCACGAGGTAGACCCAGAAAAGGATGGACGAACAAGGCTGGGGAAGTTAATGTTAAGTCAGTAGTCAAACGATAGACAAACCTTCTGTGGTGGTTCGGCCAAATGGACATAAAAGAGTGAGAGACTGACTTCGCGAGTGTGTGAAAGTGAGGTGGTTAGCAGAAGAACAGGTAGACCGAGAACGAGGTTAAGGGACCAGATGAGAGAATACAAGAGGGAAAGTTAACAACATCGAGGTGGTTGGAAGAGGAGGAGGTTGACTGAGATTGAGGCCGTGGAAACAAGAAAGTAGAAATAAGCCATACGATGGAGGGTGGTGTATTGTTGGGTTTTATAGAGGAAGGTCGAAAGCGAAGAGATGGGATAAGATGGAATACTGTATGAGGGAGGGTGAACAATAAAATGGGTTGGAGGATGTAAGCTGAGAATGTGGTGGAGGGATCACTGTAGGTGTGAGAATATATGAGGGAGGATGAATGACAGTGAAGTGACTGGCAGAAGAACAAGAGGTAAACAGAGAACAAGCTGGAAAGAAGGTGTGGGGAGGGTTTTTTTTTTTTAAATTCTCTGGTCTTTTTTTTTTTTTTATATATATATAGTTTACTCTTCCTACCATCATGCGATTTTACTCACCTTCGGCGTGACATACTGATATAGCGGGAAAGATATAGCATTTATTAAGCTTTCTCGTGCGACAAGCCCATATTAAGTCGATCAAATCCGTCCGAGTACAGCAAAATATTAAGTATTAAAATACGTCACCTGATTTAGAGGGTTAGAGTGGGGGATGTTGTGTTGTGGGTAGAGGGACATTGCAGAGTATGGACAAGACTGAATGGTCATCGTTGTATTGAGGCATTCCACACACACACACAGCGACGCCAAAAAATAGTGACAGACAGATCGACAGGGGGAAGAATGAAAAAAAGATAGTTGTAACGATAATGGATAGGCGGGTGCATACAAAAATTAATATACAAGTACAGATGGATAGATTTAAATGGACAGACAGACAGACACATACATAAACAAAACCGAGACAGATAAGTATATAAATATAGTGAAAATGCAGATATGAAAAAGGCTTGATATACAAATATATTGAAAGACAGGTACAGATATATATAAGTACATAAATACAGTTAAGATGTTGCTATGCAGAGACAAACAGACAGACTGATGTACAAAAATATAGAAAGACAGATATGGATAAATAAATACTGGAAGATGCAGATGCAAAAACAGAATGATGCAGACCAATAACAAAATACACGCAAGCAGAGAAGGATGTTGATGTACAGATAGATAACACACTATACCATGGACGGACAAAGCTAGACAGACTTGGCTCATTATAAATTCTTCGTGAGGTGAAGTTACTCATCATTCTGTGGACGCCGGGGTGAACACTGAGAAAAATAAGTCAGAGATAAGGTCAGAAGACAAGGGCGAGAGAGAGAGAGAGAGAGAGAGAGAGAGAGATTAACACCCTTAAATGCATAACACCCGCTCTCACTCAGCGAACGTTGTTGTAAGAAAAAAAAAAAAACTCAATCACTATTAGAATGTTAAATGATGTGAAGAGGAAGGCTGTCACTCCGTCTGCGGCATCCCAACCACCAGACCACCGCCCATATCATAACATCATTAACACCAAATACAGACGTGATGCCCCTAAAAGAACATGAGAGAAAAAATACAAAAAAGGCGAAAATCCTGATTCTGGCATATCTAATGGCACCTTCTTTAATTAGGACCGAATCCGCTTAACTGGGTGATGCCAAATGGGTCGAGAACACCTTAACCCTTCACTACGGACACCCCCTTTTTTAATCTTAAATTGATGACGTAATTTTTCTTTTTTTATAGTCACGCTATCTCCAGACGTTGTTATTGAGCTTTAGGGATACTTTTCGAACTAGAGGGGTTAGATAACTGCCTTCACCAACCCACTCACTGGAAAATACCTATCCTAAGTTGAACTAAATCATCTAGAAGCAGCAAGAATAAACTGAAAAATACGTCACTGGACATTATCTATCTATATACCTAAGCTGCTTCCCCCAAGGAATGGGGATAGAGAAAACAACATGTAAAGGACGTCCTCGGGCTGAAGGGAACGAGTCTAGCTGAGTGGGGGTACGGGTGTGACAGGGAGGGTGGAGAGAGAGTGGCTTTTTGGCGGTGTGAGGGGTAGGGGAGGGTTGGGAGTGGGGTGGACAGGAGGGAAGGGGCTAGGGGTCGAGTTTAGGATGGGGAGGGGTAGGGATGGGGGTGGGGGTGGGCAGGGGTGGGGTGGCGTGAGAGTGAGCCGAGATAGCCCCCGTGTTGCCAATTACTAGCCCAAGTTTATCGCCCTCCAGTCCTGTTTGATGTGTGACCGGGCGGGGGAGTGGGCGTTTATGGGTATGTGGGGGTGGGAGTGGGGATGAAGTGGGTGTGGGTGTAGGAAGGTGTATACGGAATGTGTAGTAGGTGTGAGCTGAGTGAAGAAAGGTGTGGAAATATGAGAGAGGTACAAAAAGGGTACAGAGGACAGAAAGCGCAAAAGACTTAATGCTCCTTTCAAAGGCTGTTTGAAAAGGTATGTAAGGTAAGTATAGGTGTAGAGAGGTGTGGAGGGGTGGGAATATTGTGTGTGGGAAGGGGAAGGTTGGGGTGTGAGGGAGGTTGAGGTGCAGAGAGGAGTAGGAGGGTCTGTGGTAGGTGTGAGTGAGAGAAAAAGGGTTTGTGCTGGTAGGTATGTGGGAAGTTTGGGTGTGGGGTGCAGGTGTGGATACGTGGACAGATGGTGGAGGTGTTGGTTTATGTGTGCATATATAGGCAGGCGAGTGTGGAGCAGGTGTGAGAGTGTGGCTAGATGCAGGTGTGTGGGGAAAGGGTGGAACAGGTATGGACAGTTGTGAATGTGTTGGTGGTAGCGGGTATGTGGAGATATGGATGTCAATGGGCGATGTACATGGCACTAAATTGTATTGTATTGTAATGGCCAGGGTGCACACACCAAACAAGGGCAGACAGCTCTATTATACTGGCTCAAGCCATGCGTTATTGGCCCTTAAGGGCAACACTTTCTCTCGATGAATGTGATCCAATCACACCGAATGCATCACACACAGGTAAAGGTGTGGAAGACTTTTAGAGTGTAGGATGAGAAGGATGTGTGGAAACTGTGTTGTGGTGGCTGTGTGTGTGAGAGAAGGAACTGCGACATGATGCAAGAATAAGAGAACACATGAAAGGAAGTACTAATACACTTTCTAAAATATCCGCTCCCGGATGAAGCTGAACCCAGATCAAAAGGACTGGTAGGGCACACGCGCAGCCAACCCAATCGCCGGAGGGTCTTGGGGAGATGTGAGGATGTGAAGGTGTGGGGGTGCAGAGACGTGCGTGTAAGCAGGTGTAACTGTGTGGGTAGGTGTGAGTGTGTGTAGTGTTGGGATACAAGAGTTTGACAACAGACGGCAAGAGTGTAACAAAATGTGAAGTGTGATGTGTGCCGGGTGTTGGGAGAGGCTACGAGTGAGGAAGAGTGCCGAGCTGTGAACAAAATGGTACATGTGGTGAAAGTGTGGAAACAGGTGTGGGGGTAGGGACAGTGTGGGTATGGAAAGGTATGAAATATGAAGAAATGAAATTAATGTTCGTGGTTTTGTACAATTGGTGCGGATGGAGGTGGGTATGATATTTTGTGGAGAAGTGTGGGGTTGGATTTTATACAGGTTGTGTGAGTTTAAGAGGGCATGATACACGGAGAAGTAGGGTATATTGTGTGTGTGTGTGTGTGTGTGTGTGTGTGTGTGTGTGTGTGTGTGTGTGTGTGTGTGTGTGTGTGTGTGTGTGTGTGTGTGTGTGTGCAAGCGGTGTAGATACAGAGCAGACAGATGTGAAGTATGGGGAATTGAGAAGCTTAGTGTTTTTTTTTTGTACTAGTGATGCGGGTATACGATCACTCTAGATGGGTGTACGACATGCAAAGTACTTCATTTTTTATTTAATTTTAGGTGTATGAAGTAACCAAAAAGAGTTGGATGAGAAAGAATGTGCTGAGTGAAAAAGTGTGAGGTGAGGATGAGATGTCCAGAAAGAGATGAGAGGAATTAGAGTATGGAATATGTATGAGTGAAATGAGAGGCATATGGAAATGAGGCTTGTGAGGTGGTAGACGAGAGGTATATGAGGTCTGGGGTGTGAGGAATGAGGCATGAGATGTGAGGTGTGCGGTATGAGGTATAAGGTGTGAGGTGTGGTGTGAGGCATGAGACATTAGGCATGAGGAGGATATAAGGTATGCGATGTGAAGTATGAGGTGTGATATGAGGTGTTTGGTATGGGTATGAGGTATGACATGAGATGTGACTTATGGGGTATGAGGTAACGGCCGTGAGGTGAGAAGTATAAGGTGTCAGGGGGTGGGAGTGGGTATGAGGTGTGATGGGGATAGATGTGTAAGCTACGATGTGTGAGGTACGGAGTGTGAGATATGTGGTGTACAGTATAAGGTAAGAGGTGTGAGGAGGGAGATATGTGGTATAAGCTGTAAGATGCGAGACTGATTTATGAGGTGTGAGGTATAAAGTGTGAGGTGAGAGATATGAAGTGTGAGGTGAGACATATGAAGTGTGAGGTGTGAGATATGAAGTGTGAAGTGAGGGGTATGAGGTGTTGGATGTGGGATAAGAAATGTGAGGGTATGAGGTAATAATAGTGTTTGATGAGAGGTATGAGGTGTAGAGTGTGAGGGAGGTGTAAGGTATGAGGTATTAGGTGCAGGGTACGAGGTGACTGAGTAAGGTGGTGGTGGTGTGACGGGGTGGTGTTCAAAAAAGGCAGATCTATCCTTTATCCGTGGTCTTACATGCACTACCTGTCTGATACTGTCCCTGTCCCCGTCTCTCTCTCTCTCTCTCTACGTTTCTCCTCCTGTTTCTCTTTCTCTCGTTCTCAATGTCTATCAGTCTCGCTCTCATTGCCTATATATCTCTTGTTCTATCTGTTTCTGGCTCTTTATTTATTTTCTGGACCATTTCTACCTCTACATCCTAACCCCATTCCCATCTCACCCTTCCCGCACCATTCTTCCAACAATACACTCTCACATCGCCCCTTCCACATCACCCCTTCCCACATCCCTTTCCAATACCTCCCCTCCCGCACCCTATTCCAGTATCACGCCTCCCAAACCCTATTCCAGTATCACCCTTTCCACACCCCATTCCTATACCACCTTCTCCACACTCCTTTCCAACAGCACCCGTTCAAACCCAAACCCCATCCACACACACGAACTCCACACCACCGTTCCCTCACCCAATCCCCAACCGCACACCATCCTTCTCACATCCAAACCCATACCACCCCTCCTACACTCAATCTCCACACCACTCCTCCGACACCCATCCACACACCACCTCTCCCACACCCATCCATACATCACCTCTAACACACCCATCCACACATCACCTCTAACACACCCATCCACACACCACCTCTCCCACACCTATCCACAAGCCACCTCTCCCACACCCACCCACACATCACCTCTCTCACACCCATCCACACACCACCTCTCCCACACCCATCCACACACCACCTCTCCCACACCCATCCACACGCCACCTCTCTCACACCCCGTCCACACACCATCTTCCCCATACCTCATCCACATACCACCTCTCTAACACACCATCCACACACCACCTATCCCACATCCCATCCACACACCTCTCCCAAACCCCAACCACATACCACCCCATCCACCTCCCCTCAACACATCGCGCCTACCACACCCCAACCCTACACCACACTAACCCTCCTGCACTCCAACACAACTCCACATCACTCCTCCCGCACCCTAGCCTCACACCACCTTCAACCTTAATAATACTTCAGTTTGTCCTAAAAAATAAATAATAGCCCAGTTGAAATAATTACAACTCTTCATATTACTTAGGTCAATGGTTTTCCCTAAGTTAAAGTCGGGGATTTTAGGCAACCGAGTCTGATTTAGAGTTTTGCGACCATCCTTCCGTCCATTCGTTACACTCTACAGGCTACAATTATGAACGTATATTGATGACCAAGGTGTTAAATGATCCTCTCAAGCTGACAGTATGTTCGCGTAGAGTGACTGATACGTTCAAGTCAGCAAGAGAGTCAGTAACCGAAAACAGGTCAATCAGGCCGTAATCCCCATGTGACGTTGGAGCCAAACAGTAAGCAACAGACACCCGCCCCACTCCTGTATCGCACACCCAAATATATGAATAATTTACACACACACGAGAGAGAGAGAGAGAGAGAGAGAGAGAGAGAGAGAGAGAGAGAGAGAGAGAGAGAGAGAGAGAGAGAGAGAGAATGACGTTTTTTCCTTTGTATGCTAAAGTATTAACCTCGATCTTGATATCTCCAAGTAAAAGGACCAAACAGTCTAAGAGGGTGATTGCAAAGTCTGATATCACGTCATTACGAAAACACCACTGCACACGGGAAGCAACACACGCAACTACCTCTTCAAGACAATAGCGAGGAAAAAAAAAAAAAAAGCTATACTCTTTTTACTCTAACTTGGCCCAAAATTTTCATCTCCTCACCTTCCATGCTGAGTTGCAACAATATATTAACACCAGAATATAATGCTGTTCAAGATGAAGTGTTACTGATAGGATGCTGAGTTGTACTACTGACTTTTTTCTGCCACTGAGCTTTGTAAAATAAGCTCCAAAAGGACGAGACTCTGAGCAAAGTTAGAAAGAAAAAAAGAAAGAAAAAAAAAAAGGGGTAGTATCAAACAAGGCATTTTTTTAAAAGTGGGATTTGTATAACCTTTAGTGTGATTATCAATATTTCCTACGTCCAATATTCTGCTTAGACAATTCTTATATACTTTAGGGTGATTCTTTCTCTCTCTCTCTCTCTCTCTCTCTCTCTCTCCGTAACTCGAGGACCGACATTTTCAAACGCAATCACACTCTCATAACTACAAACTTTTTGCACTTTCGTCCATGTGCAACCATTTTGTACACACACACACACGCACGCACACACACACCTGGGGCCCTCATTAGTGACGCTTACAGAATTTTCTCCCACACGAGTTAAGCAAATACGTATTGGGACAAAATCAGAGCCGAGGCTGGTGTGTGTGTGTGTGTGTGTGTGTGTGTGTGTGTGTGTGTGTGTGTGTGTGTGTGTGTGTGTGTGTGTGTGTGTGTGTGTGTGAGAGAGAGAGAGAGAGAGAGAGAGAAATTACTTACCTCCAAACAGACATACATATCAAGACCCCCACCCCCACCCCCACCTCCGTAAGGGTGAGGGATTTAGTTGGTGATGGTGCGCCAATTAAATGTATTTGATGTTAATAGCGTTACTGATGCCCTTAACTTATTGCTGCAGTCACTAGGCGGGGAGAGGAGGGGGTAGGAAAGGAGGGGGAGGGAGGGAGGAAAGGAAGGGAAGGGAGGGAGCAAAGAAGGAAGGAAGGGGGATGGACGAGCAGAAGGAGTGAGGGAAGGGTAGGGAAGCAGTGGGAAGGGAGGAAAAAAGGGAAGAGGGAGGAGAGGAGATAGAGGAATGAGAGGATAGGGACAGAAGGACGGGAAGGCGCAAAGAGAGAGAAGAAAGGACAGAAAGGAACGAGTGGGGAAAAGGAGGAAGAGGAAGAAGAAGAAGAAAGGATGGGAGTAGAGGGAAGAATGGATGAAGAAAGAATGAAAATGAACAGCTGAATCGGACTGCTGGATGGAGACAGAGATGGAGGGAAGGAGTGAAGAAAAGCAATTAGCAAAGACAAGAACAGAGGAAGAAGAAACGGAGAATGAGGAAGGAAATGGAATTGCGGAATAAAGGAAGAGGATGAATGGGAGGGAGAGGAGAAAATGGAACAGAGGTAGGGAAGGATGGAGGAGGGAGGAAAGGAAGGAGGAGGAAGGAAGGGAGGAAGAGGATGGGCTTGAGGATATGTAAGGAGGGAGGGGAAGGAAGGAAAGGAGCAGCTGTAGATAGATGGGAAAGAAGAAAGGAAGATGATGAAAGAATGAAATGGAAAGGAATGTACGAAGGGAAAGAGATGAAGAGGAAGGAAGGGAGAAAGGAAGGAAGGGATAATGAGGAATGTGGAAACAGAAGGGAAGGGAAGAAGAGGAAACAATGAAGGAAGACAGGAAAATGGAGGGACAGGAATAAAGGGATAGAGAGAGAGGAAAGAAACAGAAGGAAAATGAGGACGGAAAAGTCAATGATAGAATGAGACAGAGAGTAAGATCAGAAAAAGGGTTAGGACAGGAAAGGAAGGGAACGAAAGGAGAGACAGTCAAAAGAGGGAAAAGGGGGGAAGAAAAACAAGAACCAACAGACAGACGAGATAATGGAGAGACTAAAATCTAACGAGTTTTAAATCCTGTAAATCCTCAAACCGAAGCAAGTCCGTCTGTTCCCTTGTCATCCATTTATCCCTCCATTGCGATATTTTTTATTTTATTTCAGTCCTTCTATCACCAGAGTATAATTCAGCTAAGGAAACTGTTCATATTGGAAGGGTTGGATACGGCCTTCATTAACTTCTCCACTACTAGAGATTTCCCCGTAAGCTACCTGAGAATCGTTTGGAGGTAGCAAAGGTATGAAGAACAGAAAATGGGTTAAGAAAGACAGGAAGAGAGGGAAAGGAGAGACGGTGATATTGGGGAGAAGGAGGAAGTATGAGGACGAAAGGGGAAAACAGTGTGGATGGTAGGATGACAGAAAAAAGGGTTGGAGGGGTTAATTCCTGGGCGAGTCTGAGGGCGGCAGGAAGTGTGGTAGACCAAGAAGAAGGATGGTAAATGAGTAAGAAGACGAGGTTGCTAAGGAAGTTAGTGAGCATAGGGTACTGACATAGGATCGAGTTGGTTAGATGAATTATAAATGAAGAACCACATGACAAGGGACTGGCACTTTTTTTTTTTTTTTACATGAATACAATCGCCTGCTACAACAAAAACATATAATAAAATACGCTACCGGACTAAAAAGGTTTATTATTTCCCATGATCGTTTCGAAATAAGGTCCAAAACACCGAAGCGGGAGGCGAACACGGTCACCCCTAAGCCGCCGTGGGTCTGTCAACAGGAAAACGGACCTAGATGGAAAAATTATCAAAGAAGAAATTAGCCCAGATGAGGCATAAAGGATCAACAAAAGTCAATGATAAACGACCAAAGAACGTGAGTTCCTGTGAAAATTTATGAAGGAAAATGAAGAAAGATTTAAGCAGTGAAAAATTAGAAGAAAATGATCAAGGAAGGCAATAGCCACTAAACTAAACTGAAGGAAATCTCCAAAGAAATAAAATCTCCAAAGAAAAAACCCAATGACAACTCTGAAGGGTAAAAGAAAAGGATCAGTGAAAGAAACTGAAGAAAAGTTGCCAGAAGAAAACTGAAGCCAAAGAGACAATTAAGCAAAGCAACATTTGAGAAGGTTGAGAAGCATGGTCAACGAAGGAAATGGTCTAAAATGAAAAAAATGGGGGTCAAAGAAAAGAATAAGTGAAGACCATTGCAAAAATTACCAAAGAAGTAAAGAGCCAGTGAAGAAACCTGAGTACATAAGGAAAGAAGAAAGGAGAACTTGGGTGTTTATGGGAAAACAAGAACAAACGAAGAAAAAAGTACATTATAAAAGAAGTAATGACTCATGGAGATGTGCATATAAACAAGTATAGAAATGGTGCACATACGGGGAAAAGACGACTGAACATATGACGAAAGAGGAAACAGTGAAATAAGTTGAATATTTAGGGAAATAAGAAAGAGACCAGCAAAAGTGAAGAAAGTGACCACACACTCCAAAGAGAAACGGGCCAAAAGAACAAAATGCGAAGCAAATATACAAGAAAATGAGGCTAATGATAAAAAAAAGTGGAAAAAAAAAGTCAATGATAAAGTGACAGAAAAAAGACAGGACAGAGGCAGAAAGAAAGACGACAGAAAAAATTTACCAACAAAAAAGAAGGGGCAAAGAAAAACAGGAACCAAAGACGAAATAGGAGTCAGAGATGAAGACGAAAAGAAGACCAATAAGGGGTGAAAAGGGGAAGCAAAGAGGAAAATAAATCAAACCAAGAATAAAACGAACTATCCATTCACCAGTCCAGTTATTCATCCACCAACCTATCCACCAAACACTTCTCTTCTGCCCAATCAAGAACGCAGGGGGCCGGGGACGAGGCTAATCAATGACGTAAAATGGGGAGTCAGAGAAGAAAGACGACAATTCAAAAAAAGCCTGAAAGATGAAAACAGGAGTAAGAAGCACACCGGATCAAAATGTCCCCTCAAAACAAGAACCTTCAAAAAAAAAAAAAAAAAAAGAGGAACCAATAGTGAAAAAGGGAAGAAAAACAAGAAAAAAAGAAAGAAACAATCCGGAAGAAGGATGTCAATGAAAATAAAGAACCAACGAAATAAACGAGACAACAGGAAATTATTGGACTTCCCAAAACGTGGAAAAAAAACAAGGGTCAAAGAAGATGACCCAAAGAAAGAAAATACAAGTAGAGAAAATAGCCCAGTGAACAAGAAACAGAAAATAGGAGGTAAAAAAAACAAAAACAAAAACAAGATAAAAAAAAAAGTGGAGCAGGGAAGAAAAAAAATCAAAGAAAAGGGTTAGTCAAAAAAGTAAGTCGAGGCGCCCCTACCATTCAAACCAAAAAAAAAAAAAAAAAAAGGAAAAAAAAAAAAAAAAAAAAGGAAAAAGTCAAAAAGTATAGACAGGTCGAGAGGACGAGCCAACGAACACAACCAGAAACAGCAAAGAATGTGAAGCCAATGTGAGAGAGAGAGAGAGAGAGAGAGAGAGAGAGAGAGAGAGAGCAAAGAACCAAAAGAAATATTAAAATAAGGGAGAAAATTCAGCCTGAAAGAAAATCCACCCTCTCCCCATCTCCTCCCCCCAAAAAAAATCCCCTTTCCCCTCTCCACCCTTCCCCCCCAAAAAAAAAAAATCCCCCTCTTCCCTCCTCCCCAACGGAAACACAGCGTCACCCCGAGCGCTTATCGACATATTGACGGCCATCTGCTTTATTTAATGGCATCCGCACACACAAAAACCATACCCACCAAAAATACGTCCGATAAGTGGTGTGTGTGTGTGTGTGTGTGTGTGTGTGTGTGTGTGTGTGTGTGTGTTGTGAGAGTGAGGTGAAGAATGTGTTACGGTGCGAGGAGCTGCATTACACTGACGCTACCGTGAAATTTTGTGTGTTGTTTTGTGATGGAACTAAAGATCGAAAGAGAGAAGGCCACAACGTACTCTCCTTAGGCTAACTCGGATGAATATAGTGTGGCGGTTCATGGAGGATACTGTTTAGCTGTAGGTTTTGGATGGTTGGGGCAGGTATGTGTATAGGCCCTTCTTTGTGAAGTGGAGTAATGCTGGAGATGTTGTTGAGGCATTATGTTTATTGTTAAGCTCTGTATTTTTTCTTTAAGAGTGGCAAGGTACAGCACGAGGTTACAATGGCGGGATGGGTCCTGTATTGAATCAGTAAATTGTATTCTTCTGATAACACCACCCAAACAAAATTCCTAGCATTGAAGGTATTAGATGAATCATGTTACAACCTTTTCATCACCAGGGTCTCTTCTGAGTTGAATGAAATCGTCTGACTTTATTAAGAACTAAATGTATATGACCTCTTGTGTCTATCTCTCCCCATCAGCGTTCTTTGCGTGCCTATAATTAATATTTTTCCTTACCCTTCCTCCAATCTCTATACCTCTCTTATTATCAGTTTCTCTTTCAAATTCCCTTTCTCTCCTTTCACTTTCACACTTTCTATATCTCCGTTCATTCTCCCTCCCTCCCCTCCTCTCCCTTTCTGCTGGAATCTCTCTCCTTTCTCTCTCCGCTTCTTCTAGAATTTTCACCCTACCCTCCTTTTTCCGTACTCATCCTTCACGCTTCCTTTCTTCTGCAGTCTCTCTCCTTCTCCTCTCTCTTCTCCCTCCCCTCTTCCATTCCTCTGAAATGTCTCTCTCTCTCTCTCTCTCTCTCTCTCTCTCTCTCTCTCTCTCTCTCTCTCTCTCTCTCTTCCTTTTGTAGTCTCTTCCCTGTCTCTTTCTTCACTCTTCATTCAATCTTCCTTTCTACTGCAGTCTCTCTCCCTCCTTTCTTTTTTCTCCACTCTCCCTTCCCTCATTTTTATACAGTCTCTCTCTCTCTCTCTCTCTCTCTCTCTCCACTTAACTTCCACCAGTTCCTAGGAGCGCTGTGGATCAGCCTAAGCAGATTAGAGAGAGAGAGAGAGAGAGAGACACACACACACACACACACACACACACACACACACACACACAAAGGGAATAAAACAATGCTGAGAAAAATCAGGTGAACAATGAATAAAGGAAACGAAAGTGGAAGAAGCAGAGACAAAAAAAAAAAAAATGCAAAGAGAAAATAAATGCGTGAAAAACAGAAAACTTACGAGAAAGGAACACAGCTAAAACATGGAAAGAATAAAGGAAAAAAAAAACACTTAAATTGACAACAGAGAACGAAAGTCTAAACGAAGAGGAAAACAAAAGACACGGAAACAGGTAAAGACAAGGAAGTAAAAGTCCAAAAGATAAAATAAATCAATGTTAGAGAATCCACACAAAAGGCTACGGCCCTTAACTCCTCTTCCTTACCGATTTATTTTTGGATATGGTTGGCGAATATAATTTTGTAGGTCATTTATGCAGAGAATGGTGATATCAGAAGGATTTAAGTAACACAGAGGACGGCAAGGTGTAATAAGCAAAACAAATCGGTTAGAAAAAGGTGTTAGGGAGATTTCATAACCCACGAGAAGAGAAGCCTAAGACCTAAGGGAAAGATAAGCAGGAAAAGAAAATACTGAAAGACTATAATACATAACAATAAATCAAAATCAAAATAAAATGAATAAATAAATAACCCTAGATCAACAAACACTGTCCTGAAACAAGAAACGTAAAGTGATAAAACAAGACAAGACCAAATATATTCCTGAAAATAAAAACGCTATTACAAAATTTATAACCCTACAAGAAAAGAAAATGAGAAACAGCAGAATACGAAGAAAAAATAATAATATCGAAAAGAAAACTGACGAACACAAATAAATGAAAAACAGAAGAGGAAACCCAAAAACCCAAAAATATGAGAGAAATCGTGGAAGTAGAAAGAAGAAAAAGGGAGCGAGGGGAGAGAGATAAGGAGGGGAAGGGAATACGATTGGATTAAAGACGGGGAGGGGAAAGATACGGTCACTTTGCGGTAAGAGGGGAGAGAGGGGGGCAGGGATAGACGGGAGGGATGGTGGAGGGAGGGATGGTGGAGGGAGGGACGGAAAAGAATGAGGGAGGAAGGAGGGGAGAGGGAGAAAGGAAGGGAGGGGAGAGGGAGAAAGGAAGGGAGGGGAGAGGGAGAAAGGAAGGGAGGGGAGAGGGAAAAAGGAAGGGAGGGGAAAGATGAAAAGGACGGAAAAGAATAAGGAAGGAAGGAGGAGAGAGGGAAAAAGGAACGGAGGGGAAAGATTGAAGGAAGAAAGGGAGGAAGGAAAGGATGGCAAAGATTAAAGGAAGAGAGGGAGGAAGGAAAGGAAAGAAAAGTGATGGAAGAATGGGAGAAAGGAAAGGAAGGAGGACAAGGATAGGGTGACAGGAGAAAAATAAGTGGGAAGGAAGGAAGGTGATGGAAGGAAATGGATATAGGAAACGGTCAGGGAGATAGAAGAAAGGAGGGAGAAGAGAGGGAAGGAAGGAAAGAGATATGAAAATAGAAGAAGAAAAAGGCAGGAGAGGGAAGAAAGGAAGGGAGGAGGGAGAAGCAGGAAGGTGGGAGAAGAAAAGGACGGAAAGAAGGGAGAGACAGGAAAGGAGGGGAGAGGAAAGGAAATAAGAGCAGGGAAAATGGGATGGGAGAAAGGTGAAGGAGGAAATGGATGAGGATGAGGAGAGTGGAGAGAGGGAGGAAAGAGAGGGAGGAGAGGGAGGAATGGGAAAACAGAGAGAAAGAGAAGGGAAGGGAGGAAAAAAAAGAAAGAACGAAAAAGGCAAAGAGATGGGACCAAGGCAGGGAGAGTAGAAAAAGGAGAAGAAAGGAGAAAATGCGGAGAGACGAGAGGGAGAGAATAGAGGACGACAGGGGAAGGGGGAAAATGGAAGACAAGGAGGGGAAAAGAGGAGAATGTCAGGGGTATGGGAGATAGGAGGGAAGAGGAGAGAGAGAGAAGAAAGAGAAAGGGGCGAAGGGAAACAGAGAAAGAAACAGAGAGAGAAAGACTATGGAGAAGAAAGGGAGTCAGGATCTAGATGTTAAAGAGAAAGAGAGAAGATGGATATCGAGAAGGAGGAGAGAAAAATGAAGGAGGTGAAGAAGAGAAAGGGGAAGAAAGGTAGTAAGGGAGAGTGGCTGAGGAAAAGGGAGAGAAGGGCTATGAAGAAAGAGAAGAGGAAAAAGAAGGGAGAGAAGAAGATGGAAAGTGAGGGAGAGGAAAGAAGTGAGAGGGAAGGAAGTGAACGATAAAAAGAGAAGGGAGGGGTATCAAGAAATTGGATAAGAAATGAGAGGAGGGGGATAGGATGAAGGGGACGGGGGAGAAGGAAGAAAGGAAGGAAGAGTGAGCGGTGGATGGAGAGGAATAGGGGGGAGGAGAAGGGGAAGAAAATTAAAATTAAGGGAGGGGAGAGACACCAAGAGATAGGAGAGGTAGATGAGGTTATCCCCTTCAATGCCATGACGTCTTTTGAACAAGCATTTTATTCTTACTGTCTGGAAACGATTATATTTCGCTGCAGGTGGGAGAAAAGGTTACGATGATGATGAAGAAGATGATGATGATATTGTTTCTTTGGAGACGTTAAATGCAGCTTTCGTTAACCCCTTCACTGCAAGCTGTATAGTAAAGGATGAGGAAGATCGCTCTGAGGTCATAATAAAACAGAAGAGGGCAACACCGTAGTGAAGGAGTAAATACTAGTTCACTGCGAGACAGGATCTGTGTTTTATCTTCGTCTTGTTATTTCCAGACAATTTTTTCACATTTAGGAAACTTTTTGAAATGAAGTTTGATACAGCCGGAATTAACCCCTTCACTACTAAAGATCCCTTCTAAATTAAGCAATCTCCTCTCGACGGTCCCATTAGAGAGAGAGAGAGAAGCGTCGTCTTGGCGAAGTGGCTAATTCTTTGCACATGGTGGGTTGGACGGGACCCCGATTATCCAGGATCCAAAGTTCTTCCTCCAGTATTATCAAAACTGAGTGCCCATAGGTGAACGCAGGCCGCTAATAAAATACAATCAGCTTCAAAACACCTGCGAGGATTGTAGGACGGTATGACTGCATTACACTTTACATAACCTAACCCAGTGCAAGGTAGAAAGTTAACCATCTTACATTTTCCAACACATGTCTTTAAAAACTTGTCCAAAACTGAGCGCTTGCCTTCTATTTTAAACTCTCAGTGCCGATAACAATGCTGCTAAAATCTTGCTCTTTCAGTTGTTGTAGGGCATAGATATTATTTATTATACTTTCTCAGGCACTATTCTTATTTTCTTTTATTCTTGCCTGTTATATTCGCCTTGGGGTAGATTTTTCTCCACCAGGAGGCTCTCTCTCTCAAAAAAATAAAAAATAAATAAATAAATAAATAAAATCACAAAAGTGGCAGGAAAAAAAGGGCTCGGTGTTTCAATGGGCTAAGATCTAAAATTCCTAAGTCCAACTTATTATCACTTTCCCTCCCCATAACATTCTCTCTCTCTCTCTCTCTCTCTCTCTCTCTCTCTCTCTCTCTCTCTCCTTTTCCACCTCAGAGTCCTAGCCATTCTGATAATATCAAAGTAAACTTCCAGGACACTGAATACAGGGCTGAAAAAAAAATAATAATAATGTAATGGAGAAAGAAAAGCTGAAGGAACAGAATAATAACAGAAGATAACAAAGATGGGATGGAAACCTTAGAGAACGAGGGTAGAGGAGAATATGAAAGGAAAGAGAAAGAGCAGGGTGAAAATTACGGGAAAGACAGGAGAAAAGAAAACTATGAATGAAAATTAAATAAAGTGAGGAAAAATAAATTACGAGAATACTAGAACCCAATAAGACAAATATATATATAAAAAAAGACGCGACAGTGTAACGAGAGGAAAAGGGAAAAGAAGGAAAGATTAAAAAATACAAAAACGAGAGAGAGAAGACAAAAAGAGGAGATGAAAGGGTGGAAAAATGAAGAAAGAGAGGGGGAGAAGATAAAGTGTGACACAGGTAGAGAGAGAGAAAATGGTAGGATGGGACTGAGAAAAGGCGGCAAAGAGAGAGAGAATGGCAAAAGAAGAATCGGAAGGGTGGAGGGAGGGAGAGACGGAAAGTAAGGGCGAGAGAGGGGGAGAGAAGGAAAGTGCATAAAGCAGAGAGAGGGTACAGCAGTAGAGATGGGGAAAAGTATGAGAGAGAGAGAGAGAGAGAGAGAGAGAGAGGAAGGGGGCGGAGGGAGAGAGGAAAGGCACAGCCAAATTAAGATAAGCAGGATGACATGGAAAGTATCCCAACGTGAGAGAGAGAGAGAGAGAGAGAGAGAGAGAGAGAGAGAGAGAGAGAGAGAGAGAGAGAGAGAGAGAGAGAGAGAGGGAGAGAGAGAGAGAGAGAGAGAGAGACCCACACCACACAGATAATACGATCCTTACTAGATGGTTAGGCATTATCATTAATAAAGTGGATTACTTTTAGAGAGAGAGAGAGAGAAGAGGGGAAAGCCACAGACATCCCCTTGCCAGAAACCAGAGAATATTAGAATTAACTGTATGTCCTCCTCTCCTCCTACTCCTTCCCCAATCCCTCCTCCTCTTCCGGCTTTTCTTCCTGTTCCTTCTCCCTCTCCTCCTCCACCAGAATCTAATCTTCTTCATCTCCTCCTTCTACTCTTCCTTCCCCCTCTCCTTCTCTTGTCTCTTCTCTTCCGTATAATCCTGCTACTTTCATTCCCCTCCTTATTGTTCCTCTCCTCCTCTACCTTCTCTTCCTCTTTCCCCTCATCCTGTTTCTCATCTACCCCTCTTCTTATTCCTTCTCTTCCTCCTGTTTCTCCTCTCTTTCCTCTCCTCCTCCTCCTCCCTCCCTTCCTCCTCCTCCTTTTTCTTCCCTTTCCCTCCAGCAAAAGGTTTTCTAATTCCTGTTTTCTTCCTAACCCCTTTTTTTTTTGCTTTTCTTTTCCTGCTGCTTCTCCTTCCGTTTTCCTTTTCTTTTCCCCTCTCTTACTCCCTCTTCTCTTCCTACTCATCCTTTTCTCTTTCTCTGCTTCCCCTTGTCTTCTTCTACTCTTTTGCCTTCTCTTTAAAACCAGTTCTTGTCTTCCCCCTTATTCAGCTTTTTTTTCATTTTTTTTTATTCGCTTCTATTTCTCTTCTTACTCATTTCTTCTATTATCTCTTCTTAATACTTCTTATTGTCCAATCAGTCTCTCTCTCTCTCTCTGCCTTGTCCTCCTCGTCAAAACATGAACTGAAGGGCAAAGTTGAATAAACACACTAAGATTACTCAGGCGCCATGACTCCTAACCCTAAACAACGGACTGGATCTGTATCACTGAATAAACATGGGCAGAACTAAGTGGTTGAGTATGGTGACCTCATTTTCAGCTTATTTTCCCTCTCCTCTGATGATCATGTCCAGCTCAGGAATGGTCTCTCGCAACGAACGGGTTAATGATGGCTGTTTCTAACTCCTCAGGTAGGTAAAGTTTTCTCCGAAGATGAACAATATCGTCTTAAGGTAGCGAAAATCTTCAGAAAAATACGTCGTCGGAGTAAAGTGGCTAAGTAATTAAATCTAGTGACTGTATACCTGCTACTTCCAGATGACACCATTTAACACAGGAATCACCCCTTGCATTAGAGGTTAATGTGGACTACGAGTATATCTCACCCTTACAGTTCGAAGTTTCGTCTGAGTTACGCCGTCTGGGGATGACAAGAAAAATGTAAAAATGACGTCCACTCTATTGATGGGCCAGATACATGCGAACTAAATACAGAGTAAGTATATGTAATAAGCTCCTTGAATCTAATACAAAGAATATAACTTTTGACCTATACATAAACAAACTACTGTAGACCCTCAAATATAGTCGTTTTACGTTAAGTTGGCCCAGACTTATCCTTCCACAGCTTATTCACGTAGCTCAAGGGCAGAATAAGACAACACTATGGCTGTACGTCCACTCAATAACACTTCTTCGTGACTAGCGCCGCATTCTAGTGTTAATCTACTGGTACAACTCGGCATTTAAAAAGGAGAGAGGGCAACTTTAGGCCAAATTAGAATGAAATGGGAATTGCAGATGTTGGCATATTACTGGTACTACACTGCCTGATGTCGGAGGGGGAGGCGTTCAAGTGGTGGTACTGATAAAACTGGACACCTCTGACCCGGCTATGCAAATATTCCAAAGTCTCCCTATCAACTAAAAGAAGATCGGTAGACTGCCTGAAGGGCAACTTCAGCCTACATTCCAGTGGGTACACGTTCAGATGCGGCTAAGTTCAGAACAATAACACCTACACTTCATGAACAATATTATATCCATGCATCTTCCAATCCTGTGTTGCCCCATCGGGAGCGTAGGGGTCTGGAGATACACTGCTCACACTAGAAATTAAACACAAAGGGAATCAATAACTCGCTCCTGAACGGCAGTATCTGAATAATGAACTAAATCATTCCAAGGACCTGAACCCTCATAGGCCACATTCAGCTGCATCGATTTAGCCCACAAGCCCACCACGCAAAACATCGCTGAAGTTTGGAAGCGACTTTAGCTGAAAACCCTCCTACACTAGAACCGTGATCTGTTGATAATGGTATCTTCAGCTGCCGACGTCTTTTAGGGAGCTATACAAACTGACACAATTACTTACAAAAATAAACAAAAATCATAATTCACAGCATCAGTTACACAATTACTCGTACTATAAAACTGCGTGACTAGACATTTTCAGACTCGTGATATATTCTTTCATGTTAAATTTTTTTCCGCGTTTCAGTCCAGAATTTTTTTTCCACGCTGCATATGACGGATGATCAAAAAGTCTGAAGAATTGGGTAGAGCTTTTTGTTATACACTCCCTTTCTTTCAATTCTGTGATAAGAGCTTAAGTTTCTCTGTTTCATCCAGACAGAATCCTTGGTACTTTCTCTCTCTCTCTCTCTCCTATAATCAGCTGTTCCTCACTGTCTCCCAAGTTGCTTTAAATTCATGAAAATCCACCCGAAATTCTTCCTCTTTTACAGCCAGGTTTAATGTTTCTCAGAATTACTTTAGGAGGGTGAAAGTGGAGGAGAGTAAGCGGAGAGAGAGAGAGAGAGAGAGAGAGAGAGAGAGAGAGAGAGAGAGAGAGAGTGATGGAATGTAGAGATAAACGAAGAAAAAAAAAAAAGACGGTGAAGAGAATTACATGTTGGAGCAAAAATATATACGTGACACGAAAAAAAGAAAAAAATAAAGGACAAAGGAAGAACAAAGGAGGAAAAGCATGTATTAGAGACGAGGGAAGATGAGGAAGAGAAGAGGAGAAAGGAGAAATGGGACGGGCGCAAGACACACTGGAAGGGGAGAGGAGAGTGGAAGGAGAGGAGAGGAGAGTGGGGCGAGGGGAACGAAAGATGGATGAGCGTAGGACAAAGAATATATAAGGAAATGGATGAAGAAGGGAGTATGATAAATGTAAACCCGACTGGTCGAGAGAGAGAGAGAGAGAGAGAGAGAGAGAGAGAGAGAGAGAATTATATACACACATAAATTACCTATCTAACTATCTGTCTATCTATCCATTTATCTCTTCTTTCCGTCAATATTTTTTTTTCTCCTTCCTTTCCCAAAACACATGCTCATATTCTGTCAGCCCCTCCCCTTCCCCCATTTTTTTAACAGTGCAAAATATGTGTGTGTGTGCTGTGGTCAATGTGTGTGTGTGTGTGTGTGTGTGTGTGTGTGTGTGTGTGTGTGTGTGTGTGTGTGTGTGTGTGTGTGTGTGTGTGTGTGTGTGTGTGTGTGTGTGCAGTATTCTTCCTTGCCTGGTATCCCTCATTTCCCCTCTTTCGCACCCTCCTCCTCTTTCTTCCTCTGCTCTGTGCTCTAACACCCACGCACCCTTCATCCTGTTGCCTCCCCCTCTTCATGTTTTGCGCCCTTCTTCTCTTCCTCCCCTCTCTGTTCAATGCTTTAACACCCTAGCATCTTTCCTCCTTCTCCTTCCCCTCTTTTGCACCCTCCTGCTTTTCTACTCAATGGTTTGACACCTTGCCCTCTCCCCTCCTCCTCCTCTTCTCCCTCTTTCGCATCCTCCTCCTTCCCTTTTTCTCAGCTGATGCTCTGACACCTTCGCCGTCCCCCCTCCCACTCCTTTCTTGTCTGCTTCTCCCTCCCCTCCAGCTTTTCCCTTCCTTCTTTCTCTCTGCTATGCTGACGCCACACACTTTATGCCCCGACATGCCACCTCACTATGATGTAAAACAAGTATGGTATATAAATGAATTCAACATCCCTGACAACAGCAACCCTTCTCAAATCTACAGTGTAATATCCAGTGCTATTCTGACTTTTGGAAGCTTTCGGTGGCACGAAAATACAAAAGTCTTATGCTGAAGATATCTATGTCCATCTGAAATGCAGTGCAGTCTCCCAACCCATTATAAAGCACTGTTAATGAAACCACATTAATAACCTTTTAAGAATACTGGTAACCTTATTGTTCAAAGAATTCGGAACTAAGTTGTGTTTATGCAAATGTTAACTCTGTAAATTAAGAGATGGTTGAAAATACACGAACTTCAATAATTATTACCCAACATTTGTTTGTGGAGAACATTGTAACAGTTAATTCGTATACGTTTTAGCGCTGAATATGCTGCAACCCATCCTGTGCTACTTTTATTCTTAAAAGTATATTATTAACTCAATAATTATAATATTTTTGCGTACAAAAAGGACGTACCAGCAGTGCCAAGTTAACAGAACGTTAGGCTTACGATTTTTGACAATTATGAGTACATATCACCAAGGTCACTACCAACTCAACCACCATCATCATCAACATTAACGCAACAAGCACCACTATCATTAACAACATTAATACTCCTTATCACATTCACCCCTACTACCATCATGGCCACCATTACCACTATCACTTCCACGACCACAATCATGACCATCATCACTACCACTACCATTAACTCATTATCACCATCATCACAAACTGTAATTATTACCAATGCCACCACTACCGCCATCATTTCCACCATCACAACCAACAAAACAGCTCACATTCACCGGTATTTTCAGTGTGAATTACCTATCGGCTTAACTGCACCTGTCTCTAATTTGGAGGTGATAGGCGAGTGATGTCCAAGTACACATGTCGAGTTAAGAAGCCCATGTTTACCAGATCAGACGTATCCTTTCCACAAACTAGTCCAGTAATTTTGGATACAGAACCACCCATGGGCAAAATTACACTCATGAGCACAAAACGAAAGTCCTACATCCACCAAGAGTCACAGTTAACTTAGACGTGAAGTGTGGAAAATGCTCCTTCAGTTATTTGGGCATGAGGAAAAAGATGTTAGGAATGGTTTGGGGGAGGAGGAGGAGGAAAGAAGATAAAGATAAGCGCAAGAACGGGAGAGAGTAGGAGGAGGAGGTGGAAGAGGTAAAATGATGAGACTGAAATATGTAAGAGAAGGAGGGGGGGAGACGGACAAGAGGAGGAGAGGGGGGGAGGAGAGACAGGCAGAAGGAGGTGTGGAGGATGACAGGAAGGAGGGAGGGGGGAAGACAGGAAGAAAGAGGAGGGAGGGGGGAAGACAGGAAGAAAGAGGAGGGAGGGGGGAAGACAGGAAGAAAGAGGAGGGAGAGGGGGAAGACAGGCAGAAAGAGGAGGGGAAATGGAGACAGGCAGGAGTAGGGAAAGAAGAGGAAGGAGGATGGGATATGATCTAAATGGAGAAGGAAATCAGAGGTAAAGAAATAGGAGGAGGACGAGGGAAGAAAAGGTAATATGAAGAGGAGGAGGAGGAGGACTGGGGGAAGAAAAGCAATATGAAGAGGAGGAGGAGCGCAACTTTGAATAAAACCACCTGTAAGTGGCACGAATAAAAAGCGGAATACACAGTCGGCATGAAGACGTTAAGACCACGAGACATGTCCGAATTCTAGTGACTTCAGTAAGCTCACCTGCACCTCTTGATAACCAGTCTCTCTCCGCATACGACAAATTAATATTCTGTCTTTACGTGTTATTTTCACAGCCTACTTCGATATCTAAAGGACATAAATTACAGACAAGAGAACACAGAAGCCTAACATGCAAGATAAACTGCTTACGGAGGGGTGCAAGAGCGCTTCCTAGCCAAAAAACAGACGAGCCAATGAGGTGGGGGTGATGAATGATAATGCTCGCTAAGTGGCCCCATGCAGCGAAACACCACGCAGCGCCACGTCACACCTACAGTACCTGCATCCCTCCCTCCATCCCCAACGTGCTACTCACTATATCCACCCCTACCCTGCCCATCCCTCACTCATCATACTTTACCCTCGTAGATACGAAGACTCCAGAAATCAGACTTAGCGTAACGTGAACATAAAGTGAAATGGGGCTGAGGATGATCCAAAGTGTAATGAGTAATTTTAGATACCCCGTAGGTGCAAGATCCGATTAAAGGGTTTACCTCCCCAATACATTACGCTATCTCTTTTTGTTTTCCTATGTTCATCTGAGATACTCCCACAATTGCCAAGGTAACTCATTTCTACTTGTAACAATAAAGACTACATCAAAGCCTGGCTCGGCAAAACCACAAGATGTGTCCACCAAGACACACGCGTCCCTCACCACACCACACCTGCACCCTTCCACACCAACCCCGTCCCTCATTTTATCAGTCTCCATCGCACCCATTCTTCACTCACTGCACTTTACTCAGGTGAATTGTGATGCTCCAGACATCAAACTTGATAAAGACATCAATAAGCAGTGAATCGGTGTCCATCATTAAGAAATACAGAGAAAAAACCATGGGAGACAAGAAGATGCAAGGACGGAGTATTACCTTATCTCCATGCCACGTTGTCTTCCTTCATCCGTCTCTCCTCTTCACTCAGCATGGTCCTACAGCCATTAGAAACACTTATTATTCACTTGCCGCGACAAATATATACCGCAGGATGTCGATAAAAGCCGTCAAAACACAAGCAGTTACCCACACGCGTCCGGTCACACAGTCATATGCAAACAAAGTGGGGGGATCGGCTGGGTAGGTGGGCGGAGCTTAATGCGTCAGGTAATGAGTCCAGCCAATGAGAGAGAGGAAAGGTGAAGAAAAGAAAAAGAAAACGAAAGAGAGGGAGAAGGTAAAGGGGGGAAAGCTTCGTGGACAAAGGAAGTGTTGCTAAAAAGGTAGAAAACGGAAGGAGAAATAACTGAAGGGAACAAAGGAATAGATAAGGAAATAAACGAGACAAACTGGGACAGAGAAAATATGGGAGATGAACTACAAGCTGCCCCACATAACGACGCCATTACGTCCGTACAGTGAAAGAGCGAACAAGACTCCAAAAATCGAGTTTCGTCATTTTTATCGTCTTTGCCAGATGCGAGTGTGCTTGGGGATAACTATTATAATATACCGTATATATATATCACTGAGATGAAAAAATCCGTCATTAATTTACCTGAGAGAGAGAGAGAGAGAGAGAGAGAGAGAGAGAGAGCCTCATATCATTCAACATATTCACGTTCAACAACCGTCTTCACCTCGGGATAGTCTGTCTGTAGCACGAATAAAATATAAAAGACGTCATCACATTCTTGCCTATGTAGAACAGAATTGTGAGTCAGTATCAAGAAAATCACGTCCTCGCACTGAAGGGGTTAATGGTCTGTCTTACCCTCAGTGCAAATGGCCCGTCTTACTCTCAACCCTTTCCTTCCAGTGATGTATTTTTCATTCTTGCTACCATCAGACGGTTTTACTCAAACTTGGAGAGATTTTTCGAGCTGGAGAGGTTAGATCTTGCATTGATTTACCTCTTCGCTACAGAACGTCTTTCAAAAGCTGAATATCCCATTCACTACGAGATATCCTGTAGTTTAGTTATCGTACTGAAGGGGTTTTTGGAAATAGCCGCTAGTCCCTTCCCTATGTCCGGTGAACTCTGAAAGTGTCATCTACAGTTTGTATCTCCCTCTGCCTATGACCTACAGTCTGTTAACTGCAATGTGTCCAGGTATCTCTGAATGAACGAAGCTTGAATTTGGACAGCTTTTATTCAATTTTATATGAAAAGGGGCAATATTTTGTAAGCTTCCGGCCTTTGATTCTTTCCTTTGCATGAAGATGATCTATTGTAACTTAATAAAATCGTCTGGTGGTGAAAAGAAAGAAATACACTCATGGTGCCGAAGGGTTGAACAGTTCTCCCATTTGTGGTGCCATTTTCTTTTTGGGTTATTCTTTTTTTTTCCGGCTGTGTCATGAATATGCAAGTCCCGAACATGACCGGCTTTGATAAATTAGCTAATAAGCCTCATCAAGCTGTAATATCATCCCGTCATGCAAAATACTCTGGATAATAAGTAAATTGGCTAATGAAAAGCGTGGCGGCCACCTTCCTTGCTGGCGTGGGATCGATCAATAGTGTCATCATCATTATCTTTATTATCATCTCTGTCATCATCATCATCCTTCCATCACCACCATCATCACCGTCGTCGTCATTAGCGTCAGTTTCATTATCACGATCATAACCATCATTCAGGCCGTAACATCATGCGAATTAAAGATAAATTAAATTGGCTAATGAAAAGCACCGCACCTTTATCGTGTGCTGTCGTGGGATCGTTAAATGATGGTGGTGTCATCGTCGATAATGTTATAATCGTCAGTATCATCATCACTACCGTCATCGGGATCGTCGACATCACATCATCGTCATCATCATCATCATCCCATATCCTTTCCCACTTGCAGGTAGGATGAGGCAGGGCCCAAAATGCAAGGAAAAGAAAAGAATATGATTGTGGGAGAACTAATGAACAGTATGCATAGTCAGTCCCCAAGAATCCTGGCTCCACTTCGTAGGCTGACCTTTCCACACGCGATTTAATATTTACTGTACCTGTTCGAGACAAACCAAGGACTGTCAAGTAATAAATAAGTGAATGAATAAATAAAAGGACTACTCAACCCTTCTCAAGCACCCCTCCGTACCACACTCATCCAGCCTGCTCGATCTCGTGTCAGTTCACACATTAGAGAAAATAGCGTAGTGTCTGCAGCCCCCGACGGACAGCTCAAACAAGACAAGTCCGGACGTGGACAGATAAACCCTTTAGTGCAACAATGTCTATTTTACTTTTTTTCTGCCTCCGTCAGACGATTTTAATCAGTCCCGGGAGGCCAGTTTTTGTGATGAGTTTAGAAATAGTCCCCATTACCCCCTCCACTACTCCTCCCTGCTTATCTCAACCTCAGCCAGAAGATTTTGTTTACCTAAGGGGAGACCTTAACCCATAACTGCAATTAACCTACACTGCATTTTTTTTTTTTTTTTTGGGGGGGGGAGGTGAGGGGCTAACGTCACACAATTATTACTAACCTCAAGAGAACCACAGAGAACTAAAAAATATTCAAGTAGTAGCAGTTGCAGCCCCAGGTTAATTTGAAATGGGAACCCAGTGGGATACAGGCCTAAACTGTCCTGCTGCAGCCCAGCAACCTCCTTTTTGTGGCTCGGGAAGTAGTTGAGGGACGTTTGTATTGCCAGGAACTTGAGTCGCCTGGTTATATCTGTTCCACCACATGAAGGCGCCATTCTCCAGCACCAGACACATTCAAAACTACCACACAATGAATGCTCTAGCCAATAATAAAGAATTTCGTAATTATTCTTCCCCACTACAACCGATCTTATTAAGCTAAAACAAAATGCTCAGTTATCATAGGTAACCCCATTTGCCCGACGGCGTCATTCATATGTTACTGCTGCCGCTGCATGACGATTGTATTAAGCATTGGAAAGCACCCTATTGAAGTGGTTAGTGCGAGACTTTATCTGGCATTTTTTTTTTTTCAAGCAAACGCTCTGGGTAAATAAAATCGTCTTGAAAGAGCAAAAGTTAACACCTTCAACCGGAGTACGTTATTATTTATTCTTGCTGCTACCAGGCAATTTTGTTCGCAACAGAAGAACATCGTAATAGCGAAGGGGTGAAAGTAGCCTGTATCACACCACTCTAGTACGTAAAGTCTATCCCGAGCCGAGACACATAGAGATACAATTAATAAAAATGTACGTTCTCGGTTGAAAGGGTTAAGACAGGTAAATGCATTAACCCCTCCACTCTGATAACGTATTTCTAATTTCAATCAGGCTACCATCAATCAATTTTATTTAACTAAGGATGGATACACTGCTCAGGGGGTTGGTGAAGACTACTGTACAGCTAACCCCTCCAGTCCCAAGAGTTACCTGGGCTGAGTAAAATCGTCAGGGGAAGCAAGAATACAAGAGAAAGCACGTCATCGGAGTGAAAGAGTTAAAGATACAAGGACTGTGTTGAATAAATCACATGTTGCCAATATTAATGATCGGGTTTCAATTTCGCGATGCGGAGGGAGGCGCGATGCGGAGGGAGGCGCGATGCAGATGTGTTGAAATGGAGAATTAGATGCGTGTAGCCTATTCATAATTCAGTTACATGTATTGGAATAGCGGGAACTTGACATTATAAAATACATGCATAAGCGTACATTGCTACCTATCGCAACAGGTCTGATAGTCATGTAATTTGCTGGATACCTTCAGTACGAGAGGTCTTCTGAACTGAATTATATCTTTTGAAGGTAGCAAAAATAAAGTAAAAGATGTTGTAGTACCGAAATGGTTGAAAGTTTATGACCATATCAGCACAAATGATTTTTCCTTGATTAAAAAGAACTGCACGCACACACACACACACACACACACACACACACACACACACACACACACACACACACACACACACACACACACAAAAGACGTCATGACACTGAAGGGGTTAAGGACAATTCTATATCTACAACATGTTTAGATTCACCTGGACCCCACCCCTTTGGCTGCCACGTGTACAAAACAAACTGTGTCAACCAGAATAAAATGCCCAAGGAGGAAAACAAAAAAGGAAAGTGAACCATATGAATTACACTTCCAAACACAGCCAAGTCAACACCGTCCTAGAGACCCCACCGTAAAAAGAGATGGGACAACTTCCGCAGTTATTATGCTTAGTCAATAACCTGCTTAGCCTCTCCAGTTCGGTAGCGTGTTTTTTGTTATTTTGGCTAACGATCACATGATATGATACGGTTTAAATGAGATCTGTCCTGATGGGGTTCTTGAATGCTATATCCAATCCCTCCAGTTCACCAAGTCTTTCCTAAGTTAAATATTGTCGTCTGGCGATAGTGAGAATGAAATGCATTAGGTCATATAGTTGAAAGGATTAACTCTTTTGCTTGTTATGTCTGGTTGACACCTAGCTTTATCACGACACCTGTGTTTTTATCATTCACTTCCCCCACTCACTATCAGTCCCCATTAACTATATGAATGAATGAATGAATGGAGCAATAGGCTCCAGTTGGGACCAGGAATGCTGAACGACAGAAGCGGGCCATGTTCTATAAGACTGGAACTAGGCTGAGAAGTAATTGTATGCCTTAATGATTCTCGTGTAGTGGACAGACAAAAACTTAAGCCTTCTTCTTTTGCCCTGTGCTGCTTACCTTTATGCATCCTACCTCTCCACCCTCACAATATCTTGACAACACCAATTTATACGATTCACGGACCCTTTAGTAAATAGAGATGGGACAACTTCTGACACGCTTCTGTTTCTTGCTAAGCCTGAGAACACCGGGAACTCTTGGGATTTATCTGTTTAGTTGTTCTTTTCACTAAAACTTTCATTCCACTCACAAGAAATAACCCAAGTGTACTTCTCCACTTCGTCCTTAGTCTGCTTCTACTTCTACGCCTCATTTTCCTAGTTATGGTCGCACCCTCCTCTTAGGCATCTTCACTCTCCACCCCCTCAGTGCCCAGAGAACACCGATTATATGATGTACAGAACTTTAGTAAACAAACATGGGAAAACTTCTGCCACTAAGGTTCTTCTGTCACCTGTTGAGCCTTTATGAAAGCTAGTAACTCTTGGATTCTTCTGGCTGATGGATCTTAAGCCTTTACTATGACATCTTTGTGCTTCATTACAGCTATTCCAGTCTATCTTCCCCACTCCTCTCTAATTCCTATTAACCACTTCGTTCTCATCCTGTCTCCTACCCTTCATCTACCGTCCTCTGTCCTCATCCCGCCACCCATCATCCACCTTCCCTCTCTATCCCCTCAGTGTAAACACAGATTGGACAACTTCTGCATCTGTCACCCCCTTAGTCACCATACACACTTTACTCCTGTGATTCATAATGCTGGTTTAGCCTATTCACTTCGATATCTTTTTGTAATTAATTTTTGCTACCTACATATCAACTGGGGGTGGCGAAGAGGGACGCCTTATGTGGTGGCACAACCAGGTGGCGCCAATGCTTGAATATACAAACGTCCCTTTGCAAGGAGGACGGTGAACTAAAGGAGAAGGGCAGTTTAAGCCTGCAGTTCACTGGGTTCACACTTCAGATGAGAGTGGTGCCATGACAACAAAAATAACAGCAGCATCAACAACAAAATACCAAATGGGAATGCCCCCAGACGTGAAGGCGTTAATGAAGACTGCAAGTAACCCCTCCAATTCATGAGGTCCTGCCTACACGAAGTAAAATCATTTGGTAGTGTCAAGAATAAAAAACTAATGATGTCGTCAGGCGAAAGGAATTAAAGGACTTGGGTGTCCCGTGATGAACCCCTCACACAAATCACAAAAGTTAAGAGTGAATACAGAGGCTGGAGGGAGGAGGGGGGGGGTGGATGAAGGAAGCACCTCTTTAGCAAAAGCTGTCCCGTCTCTGCATCACATAAACTGTTGTTCTCTAGACAGGGTGGGGGAGGTGAGTGAAGCTGCATATGGAGTAGTAGGATAAGGCGATAAGAGGAAAAATGGAGGAGACAATCGATCAATTTGGAAAGTTTGTGAGGGAGGAGGAGGATTACAAAGGATTACATAGGAAAGCAAACAGCAACAGACCTTATGGTCCTCTCGAGGCTGCTTGTTACAGAGTAAACTATGACTGCAAGATCTAACTCTACATGCTGAAGGATAAGGATAGTAAAGCAAGAAGGCTCCCCCCACCTCTAAACCCTCCAGGAAAAAATGAGAAAAACCACCATGCAGCATGGAAAAACTGACATGGAAATTTCACAGGAAATACTGGAAAGGAAAAGTCACATTCTATAATACTTTGTCTATAAGCTACCCGTTTGAGTAACCTGAAAGAGAAAGTAATCAAATAAACTAATAGTTACGGCATTATAAACCGGTACGTTGAGCTAATGGGGCGTCAGTGGACATAACATGGAAACTAGAAGTTAAAGGAAATGAAGGGGGGGGGGGGGAGATGAGAAGGGAAAAGTACGAGGAGTGAGGAGCAATAGGGAGTAAGCTTGGGAAAAAGAGAGTTGGTGGGGAAGGGAAGGCAAGAAGAGAGAAAGGACGCATGGTGAGTGGAAGGTAAGGAGAGTGAGAAAGGGGAGAATGAGAGGGGAAGTAGAGGGGAAACCCGTGCGTCAGAAAGATATTACATAGCAGTTCTCTCTCTCTCTCTCTCTCTCTCTCTCTCTCTCTCTCTCAAACAATTATCTACTCTCTCTCTCTCTCTCTCTCTCTCTCTCTCTCTCTCTCTCTCTCTCTCAAACAATTATCTAAACCAAATGGAACTAAAATGATGGAGATACTAACCAGGAACTATACGATTAAGGAGACAAAGACTAAGAACACGACAGACAGAAGACGTGGCAAGTATGAGGAAGGGTGTCTGAATGAAGGGGCGAGGATAACTGTATGAAAATGGGCTAGATCGAGAATATGTTTACTTTTTTCATGAGGTATGGTGTTTCCCTAGTATGTAATCGTCAAATGTATCCCTCTGTTCACATTGTTCCTTCCTGTTTGGCCTTCGGCGACAACATTCCTTATAGTGTTGGGACTTGCTCTGAATGGCAAATAAAGAATCTACATAAAAAAATTGAGAATGAATGGAGACAACGTGTAGGCAGTGAGAGAGGGCGTTATAGAGTGGGGGAGTTGGATGTGAGATGAGCTTGATCGAGAATGAGGCGGAGGGACGAGGTAGAGGAGTGCATGTTATGAGCGAGGGTTGTGTGTCATGTAAAAGTATGATGAAGAGCAAGAAGAATAAGTAGATGGAGACGACACGACAAGGTAGAGTAAGGAATATCATGAGGAAAGAAGATATTTTGTGGGAGCGTTGGAAAATACACCAGCAACAAGAAGGCGGAAGAACATAGCACAGAGGAATTATGTGGAAGGGTGGGATGTCGTGGGAATGTTGAATAAAAACCAGGAAGACCAATGGATAAAAGATGTGGTTGGGGGAAGGCGGGGGTTGAGGAAAATTGATATGATGTGGGAGTGAAAATCGTTCTTGAGTAGGGGCATAAATACGTGGAGGTCCCTTCTGTCTACGCCTCACAGTATGCGGCGTCAGGCAACAAAGTGACGGACACATAATTATAAGTTTTTATTAGCTACTTTTGTTAGACTTTTTGATTAATTACCCTCCAAACAGCCAAGGTCATCACTGAGAGAGGTCAAATTGGGGCGCACTGACGGTATGAGAGAGAGAGAGAGAGAGAGAATACAGACACAGACAGACAGAATGACAGACAGGGAGGTAGGGTGGGAGGGAGGGAGGAAGAGAGAGAGAGGGGTTAAGCGGTAAAACGCCTGATAATGTGGAAAAAAATAAATAAAAAAGCTAGACCAGTGTGAATAAAGGAGGATAAAATAGTACAGGGACGCTTTTACCCTCACTTGACACTGCTTACCCTCTTTGCTATGCTGAATTAGGATCGTCAGGTGGTAATAAATAAAAGACGTCTCCGGAAGGAAGAGTTAAGTCCTCTCCCTACCATGGATGCACGAAGGTATTTCATTCCTTACATGCAAACTATTCAGGTGAAGGGATTTCCACCAAATTCCTCTCAGTTGAATAATAAAAAAAAAATAGGTAATTGAAGAACAGTGTCAATAAAATGCAAATGGGAATGGGTTGATTTTAACTCCTTTCCAGCCAGATATGTTTCCTGGAGTGAGTTGTGGTATTATAGCTATAGCGCGCTGATCAGGTAAAACGATGTCAACGTACTGAAAATTAGTTTAAAAAGTGCTTGTTATCCTGTCACTACCAGAGATTTTCCCTGGTGAACTGGTGATTGTACACGAAGTCTGCTTTTACAAGAGGAAAGGTGATTTTTATTTTTCTAAATATTCTGTAGCTTTTTGTTCCTTTAGTAAAAGCAATAACAATCATAATAATAATAATAATAAATAATAATAATAATAATAATAATAATAATAATAATAATATTATTATTATTATTATTATTATTATTATTATTATAATGCAGATTTTTGCATCTAGCTCACTGATCTCTGTCGGTCTTTTTAAAAAGAGGTAAGAAAACTCTGATTTATTTTCTGATTTCAGCAACTCATTTTTCGTACTTGAACAAAACACTTTCAGTGCACACAGTTAGTTAGAAGCTTTTTTTTTTTTCCATTCTGAATATCAGTAATAAAATGTGGCTTACCGAAGTAAACAATATTCTGAACTATTCTCACTTTACAATCATTAATATTTTTCTGGAAAAATGAATATAATAGCATTTCTCTCTCTCTCTCTCTCTCTCTCTCTCTCTCTCTCTCCAGGAAGAATGAATATACTACCATTTCTCTGCTTCTTGGCAATCACTGGTCAGTTTTTTTTTTTTTTCTCCGAGGGGAAAGAATAATCCGGATTTTGCCTCCATCTTGGCAATCAGCGAATTTCTTCCTATCTCTCCAGGTCCGTCCACTCTGCCCTTAGCTTCCTCCTTTACTGATAACCCCATTCCTTATCTCCTCCACCAGGGCCCCTTCCCACCTCCTCCTCTCTCACTCCCCACTGCCACGCCCTACCACCACGACCACACCCACAGTACAACACCATTTACAATATTTCACCAAAGTACCACACCAATATTAACATAACCATACCACATGTACAGTATCACACCACCATCATCACGGCACCACAACGCCAAAACAGTACTTCACCGTCCCCACCATCGTCACAGTACTGTGCCACCACCGCCAAGGTACTCCAACACCATCACCATGGTACCGCAGCACCATCACCACACCCCCAACACCCCCACAGACAATGGTACACCTCCATTCCCACAGTTCTTCATCATCACCCACGCTCGACGATGGTTTAATGATTGGTAAGAGTGGTTAACCCTCTCATAGTCAGGACAACTCTGTAATTTATCTCAGTTAACGCCGGACGGAATAATTTTGCGGCGCTGAGTCGTAGGTTCATGGGAGTGATGGGAGTGTTAATTCAGTCACCATTAACCCTATCACGGCCGAATCATCATCGCTAGTATCTTATTTCATTAAACGCAGGCACTCTCATTTAGCTGAAAACGGGCCACATAAGCCTGAGAGTGCTGAAGAGTAAAATACAGCCACAAATGTTATTCCTACATACTCCACAAAACCAGCAACCATCCATTTCCTTGCTGTCTGTCATTCTCCAGCTTCTTTTGACTCGGCACAGATACCACCCTAATTAATATATGAATAATCGCCAAATGAACACCTTAGGCAACGGCATTAGTAAATCTGTTGTGTGTGTGTGTGTGTGTGTGTGTGTGTGTGTGTGTGTGTGTGTGTGTGTGTGTGTGTGTGTGTGTGTGTGTGTGTGTGTGTGTGTGTGTGTGTGTGTGTGTGTGTGTGTGTGTGTGTGTGTGTGTGTGTGTGTGTGTGTGTGTGTGTGTGTGTGTGTGTGTGTGTGTGTGTGTGTGTGTGTGTGTGTGTGTGTGTGTGTGTGTGTGTGTGTGTGTGTGTGTGTGTGTGTGTGTGTGTGTGTGTGTGTGTGTGTGTGTGTGTGTGTGTGTGTGTGTGTGTGTGTGTGTGTGTGTGTGTGTGTGTGTGTGTGTGTGTGTGTGTGTGTGTGTGTGTGTGTGTGTGTGTGTGTGTGTGTGTGTGTGTGTGTGTGTGTGTGTGTGTGTGTGTGTGAAGTGGGAGTGGGAAAAGGAACTTCCTGAGTCATCCTGCTGCTACTGGACACATCGCACCAGGTAGGTTGGTGGGTGGAAGGGTGGGGACGGGAATAGGTCCACTGGGGAGGTACAAATTAGAAGAAGGTCCATGGAGAAAAAAGATAAGTCATCCCACCAGGGAGAATATTCATATGTAAGTAATTCCACTTCACAGGGGGAAAAAAATAGATCCATGATGAAACAGGTAAGTCCGTTAAGCTTGAAAAATAGGTCCACGGTGGGAATGGATCCATATAGGAGAACAGATCTATGAGAGAGAGTACATCTATAAGAGCAATGGGCCTGTACAAAAATAGGTTCATTGGGTAAAAACAGATTCATAAGGGCAGCGGGTCCATGGAAGAATAGGTTCATTTGAGGAACAGGTCATTGGAGAAGATAGGTTCATGAAGCGAATACATCCATGGGGGAAACAGGCCCAAGGGTGAAACTGCAGGTAGGTCCATGAGGAAAAACAGATCCATGGGGAAATAACTAGTCCATGTACGAACACATCAATGCAGTGATAGGAAATAGGTAGGCGGAGGGGCGTTGACCCCTAGGAAGTGTTGCCAGAAACGGGTTTATGTTGCTAGTTATGCTTATCGCCTACTCCACTCCTGACACTGCTCCTTGAATTTTGACTTTTCCATCTCACTAATTCGGTGACTGCCGTCCAGATTAGTCTCGTGCGTGAGAGAATGCTAAGAAAAAAATCTTTCTGGGTTTACATTTGAAACATAACAAAAAGTTTTGAAATACTATTTCGTTCTCAGTAAGTAACCATATATTACTTTCTCTTAAGTCGTTTCAACAAATGTGGCATAAAGCAGAGTTCTTTCTTACTGAAAATTACCAAACACACGGAAAAGAATGAAAAACAATACTAAAGCTGTTTAAAAAATCCTATGAGTAACGATACTTCTTTTGTTCCTTGTTGCTCAACACAAACAACCTTAAATGTAGTTCCAAAACATAATGTCTATAGAAGCGCCCGGCTGAAATGGTTGGATTCTAGCAGTCCTCACGTTCACATAAAGCTTGGGGTTATAACAACAAGAACACGAAGAACATCAAGAGAATACTACACTTTGAGGAAATCATAATACAGTACATGCCATGGAGATAAGGGAATTCCTCTTCCATAAATGAATGCGATATAATTCTAAAAAACTATATTTGGATAAGTAATTATGTAAGCCTAAATAACATCGTCTTGCGTTTTACATGAAAGAATAATAATTATTTCCTAAAGTTGTCTAAATTAAAAAGGCATTACTTCTAACCTTACTGAATAAAGCCTATGTGTGTTTTGAACTTTAAGGAAATGATATCTGCAGATCATGTGAAATAATACTGAAATGTACTTCTCTATCCCTGTACGGATCGCTTGAGTCTAAATAAACTCCAAAGTGGTGCAACACAATCGCTGCCCGTGTGACAGTCTTAGCCACACCACACCCCAACCACACAGCCATACCATCATAGCCACACCACTAGCCAACCACACTACCACCAGCTACAGCACCACTCAGCCATACCGTCACAAATCACACCACCATACAATCCCACCACATTTAACACTGCCACACCACACCACCACCACCACCACCACAAATCACACCACCACACAATCCCACCACATTTAACACTGCCACAACACACCACAGCACCAGCTACACCACCACTACCACCACACCATACACGGCATCCTTACACTAACTACTTGCCATCACAAGAACACTACCACCACCACCATACCGCTGCAACTGCCACACAAACCACCTCCCCACCATACAACCACACCAACTTACTGTCACACTAACAACACTTCCACCACGCCAAAATCCAGCTACCACACCACAAACAACACTTCCACCACGCTAAAATCCGGCTCCCACACCACTAACAACACTTCCACCACGCTAAAATCAGGATGCCACACCACTAACACCACTTCCACCACGCCAAAATCGGGATGCCACACCACTAACACCACCGCCTTACCGCCACAGTGTCTATACCATCACACAATGACACCTACACAGCTTTACATCCTTTACCACTGCAAAACCATTCTACCATAACTGTAGTTCTACCACCCCAAGTACCACCACACTACCAACCTACTGTACTACTATACTATCTCCATTTCTATCTCCACCACACCAACTGCCACACCACCACACCAGCTACTATGATACTGCACTACTCCTGACACCACCACCATACCATAATGCAATCGTACCATCAACATACTATCATACCAGCTACCACACCACTATACCTCCACCACATCACCATACTACAACCACACTATATGCATACTACCACACCACCATAACTCCACCATATCACCACATCAACTACCACACTACAGCCACACAACATACCTCCACGACATCACCAACCCTTCACCACTACAACTACCACACAGCAACAATACCATCAACATACTACCACATCACCATACTTCCACCACACCATCAACATACAACCACATCAACTACCGTACTGCAACCACACAACCAGCATACTACCACACCACCTACCACATCACCTACCACACCACAATCTCAACACCTAAAGGGTAAATTGCGATTCTTTTACAGTGAGCCGGAGCACCACACATATGAATAATGGGGTGTAGGGTTACCAGACTGCTCTGTGTGTGTGTGTGTGTGTGTGTGTGTGTGTGTGTGTGTGTGTGTGTGTGTGTGTGTGTGTGTGTGTGTGTGTGTGTGTGTGTGTGTGTGTGTGTGTGTGTGTGTGGTGCTGTATATCAAGGTAGTCTCGCATTACCCTTTCCTGTCTTTCTGTGCCAGTGCCTGTCTCTACCTGAGTCACTGCTCCGATTGTCTCTCTTTTTCTCTTCGTCCTTACTGTTATGCCTGTGTGTCTGTATCTGGTATTATTTCTGCCTGGTTTATTTCTCTCTCTCTCTCTCTCTCTCTCTCTCTCTCTCTGGTTATTCAACAGAGATAAAACCAGCATCAGACAAATAGCTGTACACTTGAAAAACAATAAACTGAAACTTTACTAGACCAGTTCAGGACAATCTCTCGAACATTATGAATCCGAAGAACGAAATCAGTGGACGTTTTCTATCTGGATCCTCAGAGTAACTAAACATGTTCCCTGTAAATGTCTACTGAGAACCAAAAGGTACATAGTCTCAATGGCACTTTCTTCAGGTGGAGTAAGAACTGGTTTACGTAAGCAAGAAGTTACATTTAAAGAATTACCAGACTGGACTAGCAACAAGAGAATTCACTGCTGGGACCTTGTATATTTTCAAATTACATAAACGATGCTGATTTTGAAAACAATTGGACAAATACCTAGCGTCAAATCCCCCTCCCCACAACATGTTCAAGGCTAAATGAAACGAATATCTGATTTCCTGCTTCTCGCGGCCACTGTATATTAATCAGGATGCAACACCAGGACAATTACACAGTGCAATAAATAATACCCTCCACTGTAGATTAAGGTATTTATAGTATATTGCGTTTTACATTTATGAATTTCTTTGAACAGTCTTACTTTTATACTTTACTACAACGCGTTCCATTTTAATTTTTCCTTCCTACTCTGCTTGGAGGGAACTAATGATGGTGGTGATGGCGGAGGGGCAGGGTAGGGAGGGGAAATCCTCTGCTGCACAATTCTATTCTCAAACTTTTAAAACAGATATCATAGTCACAGTCTGCTCTCAAATAAACTGCATTGAAAGGACCATTAGGGCTACTGCTGCTTACTGTCATGTTTTACCCCGTTTTCCCTTCATTTCCTTCTTTTCTCCTCTCTTTCCTTCCCCTTCCTGCCCTGCCTTTTCCCCTTCCACGTCCTTTATTTTGCCACACAGATTAATGAATTACGCACTCAGAAAACGAAGCTCAACTGCATGTAAAAGGGGTAGACTTAAACATTACACACTGCGAGGGGAAAACACTGTACAGCTCTCATTTCTCTCTCTCTCTCTCTCTCTCTCTCTCACCCACCGCAACAGTTTTTATTAACCTGTTTCCTTAGCGCCCCCTTTCATGTTCTAAAGGTGTTTCTCTTCATCCACCTACTACCCACTCACACACCTGACTCCTCCCGTTTTTCGCACACTTGATGCTCTGTGTGTGTGTGTGTGTGTGTGTGTGTGTGTGTGTGTGTGTGTGTGTGTGTGTGTGTGTGTGTGTGTGTGTGTGTGTGTGTGTGTGTGTGTGTGGTGCTGTATCTCAAGGTAGTCTCGCATTACCCTTTCCTGTCTTTCTGTGCCAGTGCCTGTCTCTACCTGAGTCACTGCTCCGATTGTCTCTCTTTTTCTGTTCGTCCTTACTGTTATGCCTGTGTGTCTGTATCTGGTATTATTTCTGCCTGGTTTATTTCTCTCTCTCTCTCTCTCTCTGGTTATTCAACAGAGATAAAACCAGCATCAGACAAAACAGATGTACACTTAAAAAACAATAAACTGAAACTTTACTAGACCAGTTCAGGACAATCACTCGAACATTATGAATCCGAAGAACGAAATCTGTGGACGTTTTGTAACTGGATCCTCAGAGTAACTAAACATGTTCCCTGTAAATGCCTACTGAGAACCAAAAGGTACATAGTCCCAGTGGCACTTTCTTCAGGTGGAGTAAGAACTGGTTTACGTAAGCAAGAAGTTACATTTAAAGAATTACCAGACTGGACTAGCAACAAGAGAATTCACTGCTGGGACCTCGTATACTTTCAAATTACATAAACGATGCTAATTTTGAAAACACTTGGACAAATAGCTAGTTTCAAATCCCCCTCCCCACAACATGTTCAAGGCTAAATGAAACGAATATCTGATTTCCTGCTTCTCGCGGCCAGTGCATATTAATCAGGATGCAACACCAGGACAATTACACAGTGCAATAAATAATACCCTCCAATGTAGATTAAGGTATTTATAGTATATTGCGTTTTACATTTATGAATTTCTTTGAACAGTCTTACTTTTATACTTTACTACAACGCGTTCCATCTTAATTTTTCCTTCCTACTCTGCTTGGAGGGAACTAGTGATGGTGGCGATGGCGGAGGGGCAGGGTAGGGAGGGGAAATCCTCTGCTGTACAATTCTATTCTCAAACTTTTAAAACAGATATCATAGTCACAGTCTGCTCTCAAATAAACTGCACTGAAAGGACCATTAGGGCTACTGCTGCTTACTGTCATGTTTTACCCCGTTTTCCCTTCATTTCCTTCCATGCTCTCTTTTCTCCTCTTTTTCCTTCCCCTTCCTGCCCTGCCTTTTCCCCTTCCACGTCCTTTATTTTGCCACACAGATTAATGAATTACGCACTCAGAAAACGAAGCTCAACTGCATGTAAAAGGGGGAGACTTAAACATTACACACTGCTAGGGGAAAACACTGTACAGCTCTCATTTCTCTCTCTCTCTCTCTCTCTCTCTCTCTCTTTCTCTCACCCACCGCAACAGTTTTTATTAACCTGTTACCTTAGCGCCCCCTTTCATGCTCTAAAGGTGTTTCTCTTCATCCACCTACTACCCACTCACACACCTGACTCCTCCCGTTTTTCGCACACTTGATGCTGTGTGTGTGTGTGTGTGTGTGTGTGTGTGTGTGTGTGTGTGTGTGTGTGTGTGTGTGTGTGTGTGTGTGTGTGTGTGTGTGTGTGTGTGTGTGTGTGTGTGTGTGTGTGTGTGTGTGTGTGTGTGTTACTATATTTAAGAGCATATTCACAGGCACCAACTTAAATGTTTTCTATGGGTGGAATTCAACCCAGACTCACTGCACTCATACGGCACATTGGAAGACAAACACGGTACCACTGAGCCACCGTACTTCCAAGCCCTTTCAGAGACTCAGAAAATGTGAGTGAGATAATTTGTATGCATTGTTTTAGTTATCTATTTTAAGTTTATAAGAGTTAAAATGAAGGCAAGAGTAATACAAGCAATAGAGGTGTGCTAGAAACTCTCTCTCTCTCTCTCTCTCTCCTCACACCTCCCTTCTTCCCCCCTCCACCTCCCCCCTCCCCCGTCCACCTTATCTCCCAGACTCCCTGTGTTCACCTTCCCATGCCACCCACTAGACTCCCCATCCCCCCTCCCCTCCATACCCCCCATTGTGCCCCATCAATTAGTCATCATTAGTGCCCGTCCCATCTCCTCCCTCATCTCCCCTCCTCCCCACGACCCTTACTCCCTCCCTCCCACCCCATTCTCCCTTTTGACATCTCCCCTCCACCACCACCCTCCTCTTCTTCGGGGGAGGGAAGAAGGGGGGGGAGTTCAGGGGAGGTTGTCTTCTCTTCTCGTCAGTTACTTTTCTCTCTATCTCTCTCTCTCTCTCTCTACTTCTCTCTCCATTTATTTCTCTCCTCCCCATTTCAATTTCTCCACATCTACTATGTCATCTCACCTGCGCAGTTTGTTCCCTCCCCATCTTAATTTCCTCTTTCCCATCCTTTTACATTTATCTCCATTTCAGTTTCTTCCCTCCCCATTTCAATTTCCTTTCTCCCATTTTAATACTTTTTCCTCCATCTCAATTTTTTTCTTCACTCTCCATCTCAGTTTTTATCCTTGCGAGGTCAGTTTCTTTCCCATTACAATTTCTTCATTCTCACCTGAATATCTTCCCTAACCATCGCAGTTACTTCCTTCCTCATTGCAGTTTCTTCCGTCCAAATATCAGTTGCTTCTCCCTCATATGAATTTCTTTCCTACCTATTGCAACTACTTCCCTCCCCACTGCAATTCCTTCCATCCCATCTATGTTCCTCACCCCTTGTCTTCCTATCTCAACTTCTTCCTTACCGATTTCCACTTCTTTTACCCTGTCTTCCTGTTTCATTTTCTTCACTTCCCATCTCACTTTCACCTCGCCCCTTTTCTCTCCATGTCAATTCTATTTCGCCCCTTCTTTTTCCATCTCAGTTCTTCTCTCCACCTCAGTTTTTCTCCATCTCTTCTCTCTCCATCTCAGTTTCTTCTTTCCATCTCAATTTTTCCTCTCCTCATCCCAATTTCCTCTTCCCATTTCAGTTTTTCCTCACCCCTTCTCTCCCCATTTCAATTTCTCTCCATCCTAAGTTTACCTCGCCCCTCCTCTCTCCATCTCTCCCATCTCAAATTCTTCTCCCCATCGCAATTTGTCCTTGTCCCTCATCCTCCGCTCTCAATTTCTTCTCTGCATCTCAGTTTTCCCTTGCTCTTTCCCTCCCTATCTCAATTTTTCCTCTCTCTTTCCCTCCCTATCTCAATTCTTCCTCTCCCTTTCCCTCCCTATCTCAATTTTTCCTCTCCCTTTCCCTCCCTATCTCAATTTCTTCTCTCCACCTCAATTTTTCCTCGTCCTTTCTCTCCCCCACTTCAATTTCTTCTATCTGAATATCTTATCTCCATCTCAATATCTTCTCTGCATCTCAGTATCTTCTCTCCATCTCAATTTCTTCCCTCCATCTCAATATCTTCTCTCCATCTCAGTTTTTTCTCCTCCCAATACCGCAAGATAATGAGCCAGCGTTTCCGGACTAATGAAGCAGAGTATTAATTTTCCTCTCCAAGCAAACCATCCATTTAGGGAACAAACGGCCTCGCAGAATTGTGGATAGTGACACCGTTCAGGCTTTCAACCCCTTCTGTGTGTATGTGTGTGTGTGTGTGTGTGTGTGTGTGTGTGTGTGTGTGTGTGTGTGTGTGTGTGTGTGTGTGTGTGTGTGTGTGTGTGTGTGTGTGTGTGTGTGTGTGTGTGTGTGTGTGTGTGTGTGTGTGTGTTGTTTTTGCTATCACCAGACGATTTTATTCAGTCCACAGGAGAATTCTTGTGGAAAAGATGGTTGATAGAGTTTGTCTATGATTCCTTTATTACCATGTGTCTCCATAAGTACTACTACTATTACTATTACTACTACTACCACCACTACTACTACTACTACCTAATAATAATAATGATAATAATAATAATAGTAAAAATAATAATAATAATAATAATAATAATAATAATAATAATACCAACAAATTCCTCGGGTATTAGCAAGACTTACACATAAAATTCTTCGTACTGAACAGGTTAATCCACTGGCTACTGAAGTAAAATACCTACATATTCTCGCCCAAAATGAAACCGGAGAATCTTTACAACCTACTCTGGGATGGTTTCTTTTTCCGAACTAAATAAAATCATCAGAGGTTAAGCAGAAGTAAGTAAAAAGTTCGTCTCTTGCAGCCAAAAAAGTTAGTCCCTTCACTAGAATGACGTACCATCTTACTTCCGGTTACCTTGAGACGGTTTTACTCAACTTAGGAGACGCAGTGTGACCTGGAGGGGTTGGATGCAGCCGTTTATCATCCCGTTCACTACTAGAAAATAATCTTAATAAAATAGTATGGTAGCAGCAAGAATTAAATACAGGAGACGCAGTTAAGAGGATGACATTAACCCTTGTATTTCTTCTTTTTTTTTTTTAATGCCTCTCGCTGTTCAATTAAAACAGGGACCGGGACCGTACAGCGACCGGTGGGTGTCTCTGTCTAAGGGGGAATGATTAGGGGATTGTTTTGTGTCACCAGTCTCTCAGATCCACATGTCTGAGTGCTTTCCTTGTCAATTTCACAAGGCAGATCGCGATTTCCCTCCCGAGATATTCTCTTCTCATCCAGTTTTTCCTGTTTTCCTCTCTTCATATCCACTCAGCAATAAATCCCACGATATTTTTAATGCTTTCCACGTCAGCTACATGCAGATCGCACAGAATAAAACTACAGTCTGTCTTGATTTCACAATATCACGCATTAAGCAAACTGAAAAATTATAAGTGTTATTACCGTATGAGGACATAACTCCTCCGCTTAAGATTACAGTACCATTATGCCGATCATCGAGGTTCACGTACAAATCACTTTTTCTTTTTTGGCTACTCATTTCAGTTAATTTTCCACAGCATATTCTCTATACATCATGGCATTTCATCTGAACTCTGTTTTCTCTTGCTCTTTCATATCCCTCCGGACGTTCATTCTTACCATAATTCATTTCACTTTTTTCTCTTTCACCCCCTCATTTCTCTTCTGGTCTCCTTTCTCATCCTATCCTCTCTTTTTACTCCCTACTTCCTATATACTGAATTCTCATTAATCTTCCGTCTTCTTCCTCATTCTCGCCTCCTCTCTCCTTCATTCCTCTTCTCCTGACCCTCTTTCTCCTCTCTCTTTACATTATCTCCTCCCCGTATTTTGAATTCTCATTAATCTTCCTTTTTATCTTACTAATTCTGCCCTTCCTCTCTTCTTTCCATATTCTCTCTCTCTCTCTCTCTCTCCCCACACACACACACACACACACACACACACACACACACACACACACTCTACTTTATCAAGTCCATCTCTCTCCAAATACTTTCTCTTCCTCTTCTCTCCTTACCTCCTTCATCCTATCCCCCCCTCCATCTACAGCTTCTCCCCTTTCTTTTCTCCCCCTCTCCCCTTGTCTCCTTCTTCACCTCCTGTCATTCCCTATCTCTCACCATCTCTTCCCTCCCTCCCTCCCTCACCCCATCCCTCTCCCCTCCTCCCTTTCTACATTCTTTCATTTCTTCTCTCGCTCTCCCTCCCTCTTCCCTTGTCTCTCTCCCTCTCTCTCTCTCTCTCTCTCTCTCTCTCTCTCTCTCTGACATGACTTCGCTAATAAATTACCAAAGTATGAAATATTGGACAAAAATTCAAGAACTGGAAAATGTGTAAGACTTAGAAGGGAAAGTGTCACGCCATGAACTTCTTCCTGGAATGTAAATATCTACTAAAAATATTAAGAGAACGTTACAATTCAGAGACCCAGTTTCCACAACTACAATAAAACGAATTATCCCTTTATTTATGAATTTTGTGCAACCCTATCTGAAATGTGCAGTACAGTTTTGGACACCTCGTCTGTACAAAAATCTAGGTAATTTATATTTTCCTTGGTTTAGAACATTATTCAACCTACATTTTCCCTTCAAGTGAAAATGTAAGTTGAATAATGAGTTAAAGAAGACTCAGCCACCTTTCCATGCAAAAGGATCGATTGAAAGGAATGTTAATACTGAACCATTTTCGCTGTAAAAGGACTGACTGAGAGGCAAATTTAAAGAATGCTAAGGAAATCCTTCATTATATTAAAACACACTGATATTCACAACCTGTAATTTTTTTCACACTGATCTTGGCAACCTGTAATTTTTTCACCTTTGCCCCAGACCCTACAACTCAGAAAAATAGCGTATACCCGAATGGACACAGTGTATGCGTATGCGTCACAATATACCGCCTCACCAATCACGCGCCGTATTTCCCAAAGAGAAGTTACCAGGTGATGCCACAGTGAGTTTCATCAGTATGTAATTTTAAATGCAGCACAAACCACTTCTTGTCATCAACGGGTGTAACTCGTGTGTGTGTGTGTGTGTGTGTGTGTGTGTGTGTGTGTGTGTGTGTGTGTGTGTGTGTGTGTGTGTGTGTGTGTGTGTGTGTGTGTGTGTGTGTGTGTGTGTGTGTGTGTGTGTGTGTGTGCGTTTCTCCCTTTCCTCTTCTATCTTTCTAGTCTTATAACCATTTCTCTCTCTCTCTCTCTCTCTCTCTGGCTAAATAAAACTCAAACAGGCATAAGGTTTGGAAGACGTATGGGAGCAAGACTGACGGGGTTTCAAGTCTTCTTCCTTCCCTCTATATTTGGTTTACCTTAACTTATTTAATCATTTATTTATTTATTTTGGAGAGTTTTCGAAATAGAAGGATTATATACAGACTACATTAACCCTTTTCCCTACGCCTCTTAACCCGTTCTATCCAGTGACAATATTAACTTTATTCTTGTTACATGGCGATTTTGTTCAGCTGAAGGTGAGGTTTTCTTAGTGATGGGATTAAGACAAACTGTATCTATATCTAACCTTCGCCTGTTCAAAAATCCCCCTCCCAGGCTGAATAAAACTGTCTGGAGATAACAAGAATAAAATGAAAAATGAAGTTATCGACCTGAATGGAGTATTTTAAAGCGGCTCCGTCGGTGGCCAAACTATAATGGAAAATACATAATGGGCTGAAGGACGTAAGCTTCTCTCTCTCTCTCTCTCTCTCTCTCTCTCTCCCCTACAGCTTTCCTCATCATTTCATCTCTCCCACGCCTCTCCCCTTGCTCCATATCTCGCTCCTCCCTCAGTGCTTCTTTCCTCCCTCTTTCCTCCTTACTCCTCTCTCTTCCTTCCTTACCCCTCGTTCTGCTTTCCTCACTCTTCCCTCTTCTCTCCTAACCGCTCTCCTTTCCTCCTCGCCCCTCACTCTTCCCTCTTCACCCCTCCCTCTTTTTCCTTTTTAACCCTTTATTCATCCCTCTTTTTAACTCTTTTCTTCTTCTGTTCTTATGCTCCCTTCCCTCCCCTACTTCTTCTTATTTTCACCCCTTCTACTTCCCTCCACATCCCTCCCACTTTCATGACTCTCCTTTCACCTCTGACTTTCCTCTGCCTCTCTCCTCTTTCTGTAGATATTGTCTATCCTATCTATATACCTAGGCTGCTTCCCCCAAGGAAAGGGAGGTAGCCGAGACAGGACGACTCACTCTCAATTTACCCATCCATTCAAACACATTCATTCGCATCTTAGCCCCAAAGGGGAGAACGGACAGATCCTCACCGCATCACACCGCACAAGGGTCAACTGCGCAATGCAAGCAGTGACATCCACAGCAGGGCCCGACAGCAGAACTGGTTTACCCCTGCCACATCATAACAGACCCATCCCCTTACCCGCACCTGACGTAAGCTTCTCTCTCTCTCTCTCTCTCTCTCTCTCTCTCTCTCTCCCCTACAGCTTTCCTCATCATTTCATCTCTCCCACGCCTCTCCCTTTGCTCCATATCTCGCTCCTCCCCCAGTGCTTCTTTCCTCCCTCTTTTCAGTCTTTCCTATGAAAATTCCATGTCAGCTTTTTCATGCTGCATGGTGGTTCTTCTCACTTTTTTCCTGACAGCTTCGACTGAAGGGTTTGGTGGGTAGGGGAGAGCCTTCTTGCTTTACTATCCTTACCTTCAACTTGTAAAATTAGATTTCATAGTGATAGACTTCTCTGTAACAAGCAGCCTCGAAAGGACGATTCGGTCTGTTGCTGTTTGCTTTCCTTTGTACTCCTTTGTACTCTACATCTCCCCTTCCATCTTACTCTATCCCACTCTTTATCCTACCTTTTCCTCTTCACTCCCCCTTCTCTGCACAACACTACCCTCTCCTCTCTTCGCTCCTCCCGCTTCCTCCCTATCTCTTCTTCTCCCTCCCTTCCAATCGCCCTCTTCCTACCAACTCCTCCCCCCCTCTCTCTCTACATACCTCATCTCTCCCCTTCAGCCTCGTCCCTCCTCCTCTGTTTCTCTTCCACAATTTATCCCTCTCTATATCATCCTCTTCCTCCCTATCTCATCTCTGCCTGCCTGCGTCTCTCTCTCTCTCTCTCTCTCTCTCTCTCATTGTTCTCTCCTACCGCAACTACCTTACCGCCTTTTTCCCTTTATACTTCCTCTCCCAACCTCTGCCCCTCCCAGTTCTGATCCATCCTTCTCCATCTCATTGTGTTACCTCACCTCCTTCCTCCCTTTATACTTCCTCTCAATTTCTGTCCATCCCATTTCTCACCCATCCCTCCACGTCCCATTTTCTTTCCTTGTTCTCCTCCCTTATCGCTTTCTTTTCCGACGAATAAGTTTGTACTGTATATAAGTAATGTCACTATTCTTTAAAGATGTTAGTGTGTTATGAGAGTCAGTGAATTCAGGAGCAGGTGCTTTAAAGAATGGAAAATACTACTACTACTACTACCACTACTGCTACGACTCCTGCTACTATTACTACAAAGACAATTCAGTTCTCCCGCTGTACCTCCCCTCCCTCTATCCTCCTAAACTTCCTCCCCAGTCTCTCTCTCTCTCTCTCTCTCTCTCTCTCTCTCTCTCTCTCTCTCTCTCATTTGCTTTAAGTTCTGTGACCGAGGAGTAACTTTTTCTATTAATATAAATGCTGGACCACCCGGCTGGAATCGTAAGGTCCAAGTGTCTATGTAATTCTGTGCGTGCGTGTGTGTGTGTGTGTGTGTGTGTGTGTGTGTGTGTGTGTGTGTGTGTGTGTGTGTGTGTGTGTGTGTGTGTGTGTTATTTCTTTTACCTTCCTTCTTTTTTCAGATCCAATCTCTCTCTCTCTCTCTCTCTCTCTCTCCCCTTTTAAGACAATACCCCTGCACCCCCGCTGCCCCCAATCAGTGGTTGCTAGGGAGGTCATCATCTCACCTTTGACCCCATGTGTGTGTGTGTGTGTGTGTGTGTGTGTGTGTGTGTGTGTGTGTGTGTGTGTGTGTGTGTGTGTGTGTGTGTGTGTGTGTGTGTGTGTGTGTGTGTGTGTGTGTGTGTGTCTGTCAGTGTGTCTGTGTGTTCAAACAGTGTATCTCATGACCTAAGTGTACTAATTCTTTATACATTTTCATAATGATGTGTAATTCACCCAACTTTTTAACAGAAAAATGACAAATCAAAGACGAGAAGCCAGAAAAAAAAATCCTTATAGATTATACTGAAAAATAAAAACGAAAACAAAGATCGGTACATGTAAGAGTATTCACGTGGCTATGCATGTAGGTAAGTATTTATGTATGTCTGTATGTCTGCTGTGTGTATGTATGTATGTATGTATAAATGCATGTAGTCTGAGTGGTCGATTTTATATATTTCCCTGAACTCGAAATTTGGGCTTCCCTACAGATGAAGTACACCGTTTGGCCGCAAAAATAAAATAGTTAAGCTGGACCTATTAAACTGGGACGCGGTACTCAATAGGGTATATTATGAAAACGTACACACACACACACACACACACACACACACACACACACACACACACACACACACACACACAAAGCCTCTATCAAACAACACCTTTCCGCACCCGTCAGTCTTAGTCTCAATAAATCAATAGCCATTACAAGACAAAATCGCCCTTAAGACCCTCCTCCGTAAAAGCCAAAATACACCCTGATCCTTTCACTAAAATGGCGTCCACCAATTATTTATTTATTACACTACCACCAGGATATTTTTTTTTCTTCTTAAATGCTGCACCAGGAGGGGTTTATCTCTCAGGCTGATGAAAACCGTCTGGCATTAACACGAATAAAATGAAATGGTCCTCGAAGTGAAGGAGTTAAGGGGATCTCTCGTAGTGAAGGGGTTTGAAGCTTATTATATTCTTAACATATTCCTTTACTACCGCAGGACGGATATAATCTCAACTCCTTCACTAAGATAACTGACATTATATTTTTGTCCTCCCTGTTTTACCCGCATCTGGAGGGACTTTTTCGAACTCGAGGGCCGAGATACAGAATATACAGCCTAAATTGATCACTGAAATAAGAGAGGCCTTTCCATTGTTAAATAAAGTCGCCTGGAAATAGTAAGAGCAAGCCAACAAAATAAATACCCGATTCAAAGGGTTACAATTTCTTTCTCTCTCTCTCTCTCTCTCTCTCTCTCTCTCTCTCTCTCTCTCTCTCGCAGTGAAGGGGTAAATTATTGGAATCGGCCCAATAAATCACAAATTACTTCCCACCCCTTCTAAAGTGATGCATATAATGGCCAGGTTCGCTTTGATTAATTCTTTTGTGTAATTTAATTTCCAATGTGCCATAAATCAGAGGGGTTAAGATTGCTGGGAGCTGGTGTGGAAAAGGGGGAGGGGAAAACGTATGGGAGGGAGGAGGAGGAGGAGGAGAAGGAGGAGGAGGAGGAGGAGGAGGAGAAAGAGGAGGACGAGGAGGAACAGGAGGAAAGAGAAGAAAAGGGGGAGGAAGAAGGAGAAGGAGGGAGAGGAGGTAGTGGATGAAGAGCATGAGAGGAAGAGAGGTGATGGAGAAGAGGGAGCAGGCGTGGAAGAGAGAGAGGGTCAGCAGAGGGAGCTGGAGAGACTGAATAAACGAACAGAGATTGTGGGAAGCTGTGAAGGATGGGGGAAGGAAAGTGAATACCAGCAAAGGCATGAAAAAAAAAAAAAAAAAAAAAAACGGGGAGAGAAGAGGAGGAGACTGCAGTGAATGAAAATGGGAAAAAGAGAAGGGGTGAAAAGGGGAAAAGAGGAGAGGTGAAAGGGGTAACAAAGGAGAGGAAGAGGAGGGGTGAACAAGGGAAAAAGAGAGGGAGAGGAGAGGTGGTGGTGATGACGAAAAGGAGAGACTGAATAAAAGATCAAGTTATGATTGGAGGAGGAGGAGGAGGAGGAGGAGGAGGAGAAGGAGGAGGAGGAGGAGGAGGAGGAGGAGGAGGAGGAGGAGGAGGAGGACGACGACGACGACGACGACGACGACGACGATAGACAGAAATACAGAAAGGAAAGGAAGAGGAGAGATGAAATAAATGACCAGAGGATATAAAGAGTTAATGTGGAGGTGAAAGGAGAAGGAAGCGATGGAAAGGAAAGAAAGATGGGAAAAGGAAGGAGAAAATAGAGATGAAATAAAGGGAGTGAAACTGTCGAGCTGATACCGATGGGGAGGGCGAAGGAAAGAGAAGAGGAAAGGGAAGAAAGAAAGAGGGGGAGAGATGAAGGAGAGAGAGTGAAGGAAAGACGATCCAACAGGAGATACAAAGATGAAAAACGGGAAAAAGGGCAAATAATGATACTCTATCGTACATCCGTTTCTCAACCCCTCCAATCCCCTGTAAACACACACACACACACACACACACACACATTCTTGTCTCTTGCTGTAAGTTAAGACTCCAATTAGTTCTAACTCTTTCTCTCTCTCTTTCATACCTCTCGTTTTGGGTATACACTTTGGTATCTTTATTCGGGTTTACAGCAGACGATTTTGCTCGGGTGAGAGAACTTACTGGTATGGGTGCACTTTGACACCTTATATAACACCACACGATTTTCTTCAGCTGAGAAAACTTACTAGGTGGTGGTGGTGTTCGCGGTATAGTACTGCGCAGGGTGTGGTGTAGTAGCAACAGTAGTAACCCTGGGATCATCGCACCGTGAACCCGGTGGACTGCTGGCTTAAGCGGCCTTTCTGCAGTACACCATCCTCCGTTCGGTGGATATGGAAGCAGCTGAGGAACGTTTGCATAACCAGGCAGTGAAGCTACCTGGTTATATCGCTGCCACCACCTAATGTCATCCCTCGCCAGCAGGTGTGATGATAGTTTTAAAAGTTTGTCGTGTTTGGGTTTGACAGTATAAATTATGGTATGGTATGGTATGGTATGGTATGGTATGGTATTGTGTGGTGCGGTGTGGTGTTGTGCGAATAATGGTGAGCTGAAACGAGATATAAGTGTGGTGGTGTAATGATGATTAGTGGGCCTTTGATAGTTTAAATTGTGTGTGGTGTGGTGTGGTGCTGTGGATTATGGTGTAGTGAAACGAGATATGCATAGGTGTGCGAGTGTGAGGACTATGTATAGGCCTACAACAGTATGAAATATGTTGTGGTGTGGTGTGTGGTGTGAATTATGGTGTGGTGTGATGGGCGGTGGTCCGGATGTGGGGTGACTGTGATGGAGGGTAATGATCACCTCACACCTCCCTCTCACCCCTCCCCTCACCCCCGTCTCGCCCCTCCCCTCACCCCCCCTCTCATCCCATGCTGCGACCCCTCACATTACCGGTACTTCTCTCTCACTACTTCATACATACATTCTCTCTCTCTCTCTCTCTCATTTACCACTACATTATTCTCACACCTATTGAAATGGGTATTTTTCCAAGTCAGATCAACACTTTCAATAAACCTGTCCTATCTACCTATCTATCTATATATCTACTTTTCTATCTATATCTGCCTCATGTCGCATTTTGTGTGGGGTGGTCTAGATTAAAAGGATCTCCAGGTATCCCATGTCATCAAGAATCCACCTCCCAAGACACACCAGCCTCCCTCATATTCTACCTCATCTTACTCCATCACCTCGTTCGTGGTCTATCTCTTCTTCCTCCAACCCTACCACAATTCATCACCCTCACTCACCTCACATACTATCCTTCTTCATTCCTTCACTTCGTTTATATTTAGGTTCTTATCTGTCATACCTCACACAACACACCAACCTCCCTCACTCATCCCCCCTCCCCCCTATGTATCCCTTCACCTTGTATCTTCTGGTAACAGGTTTCCCTCTTCCTTCACCTTGTATCATTGGTGTGCTACTTCCCCCAGTCTTCACATGGCATACAACCCTCCATCATACAATCTCCTGGTTTGCCTCTCCACGCTGGTCTTGGGTGGTTTGACGGATTTCTTTCCCCCGTTAGTGGAAAACAGGATCGTTGTCGTCGTAATCATGATGAAGTTGGGCGATTTGTTCTGTATAAATGAGTGTGACGACGACGACGGCGGCGGCGATGATGATGATGACAAACCAAAGTGACAGTATGAGGAATACAAAGGGAAGCAAACAGCAAGAGACCTATTGAAATTTTCGAGGCTGTTTTCTACAGAATTAATCTAACTGAATTCAACAGTATAGGCTGCTTTGTATGCATGAAATTAGATGCGGCGATAAAGTACTGCGTTGTGAACTAAATGAACAAATCCACATAGATTGATGACGGACACTGTAAGAAAACAGATCTTAATAAAATCAATTAAAGTATAGTAAAGTATTTTATAATCCAAGGAAGGATGGAATGCATCACAGTATTTCAAAAACAGGAGGATAATGCTTACCACCTGTGATGCGGTTCCGTCCTTAATATTACATTTTAACAACCACCATCCGTATCTCTTCGGCTAAAAAGAAACTCTTCGATTTGGGGAAGTTAGATATTGCATTTATTAACCCCTTCACTATAGTGTTGCAAGGGGGTAAAAAGGCTCATACAGTTGCGGGCAACAGTACTGCTCCACTTTTTACTCGAGCAATTTTGAAACCCGCAAATAATAATTCTGAAAAAGTTTATCATGCTCCAAAAATCATATCACTAGACAAAGACATCATGGATACATCCTCGTTTGACTACTTACCTATCAGCCTCCTCTCACAGCTGCACACTCACCTGTGGAAGAGAAAACTTAATTAAAAACTAAAAGGGCACTCGCCACAAAGCAATACGCCAGAAAATCTGAAGGAGTCTTGAGTCGAACCCACAGGAAACTCGACAGACACCTATCATCTTTAATACTTCTTTTTTTTTTTTTTTAAGTTCAAGTACGACTGTGTTGTTGTACAAAGGCGTAATTTCACTAAAAAATAATAATTACTTCATGCCTGGGTAAACCGGAACAATTACATTTATTTTCATCTTGATCCCCTCATTAATTTCTCTTATTAATATGCTAAATAAAGAGAGAAATCTTAGACAGTATGAGGTCAAAAAGTGGACTCTATCCACCTCCCGTGGAGAGGAAATCATTACCTAAGATGACTTCAGGCTTGCTTGGAGAAGGCATACGAAAAAGTTGGCAGGAATACTTTGGGGCAGGTTTCGAGTGTGGGGTAGGTATCACGATACAGGAAGTCTCATACGGGCTCTCATTTGGCACCATGACCTTTGACTTTGAGTGGTCGGGCGAGGTTTGTTGCGCCCAGTACTTATTTTCTTTCTACTTTAGGTGGTTCTACCAAGAGACAAGTCTAATGCTTTTCCATAACCCGGGCAACCATTTACAAGATGAGTGGCAACTATATACTGTAATCAGATCATGGGGTGATGTGGAACCTATGATGGTGTCCCTGTTAACTGGGTGTAGACGCAAAAACGGCATCCACCCAGGAACCAAACATCTACACAATGAGGCGCTGTCAGTCACAAGAGAACATCAGTTCACTGCATGAGACAACCCTGCAGCTGCGTTTGCTTGTCTGAGGCTGATGGGTCTGCTCGGCTAAACAGACGGCTGATCAACAACAACACAAAAACAACAACAACAACATTCTACGGCTAAAACTCCCATCCACAATAACCTCTCTCTCTCTCTCTCTCTCTCTCTCTCTCTCTCTCTCTCTCCACACAAACTAACACAAGTACTCACACAAACTGTTTTTGTGTCTTCATAAGCACACACTCGTTCTAACAATATACCGGTATTAACACAACTTCTCTCGCTCTCATTCATACACACACACACACACACACACACACACACACACACACACACACACACACACCAGTTCTTGCCTTACTTTGCTGCACGTGGGATCTTGCAGGTTGGTGCTTAGTATACCATCCTTCGCCGACTGGCTCATAGTTCCGAAGCTCATAGGCATAACTTTGGGGATTTCCCCTTGTTAACTTCTTTAAATACCTCCCACGGCATACTTTTCTGCCGCTGGATAGTAATGGGTTAACTTTCTCTCGCATATGGTCTTTCATTCACAGCGTCTCACACACACACACACACATACTGATGCCATACATGCGTAGAATATTCCATGTATATTTTATCATGCCTCCACCCTTTTTCCCCATAATCATATTTCTTTCTCACTTTTCCTACCTTTATCTTCTTTCCCCTCTTCCAGTTTCCCTTTTCCTGTAGTTTCCAGTTTTTCTGCATGTGCGTAGATGTTAAAATAGAGTCCACTTCAAATTTGCGTATACGCGTCTCTAGATACATCTGCGCGCGCGTGTCCGTGTGTGTGTGTGTGTGTGTGTGTGTGTGTGTGTGTGTGTGTGTGTGTGTGTGTGTGTGTGTGTGTGTGTGTGTGTGTGCGCGTGCGCGTGCAAGTGCAAAAGGAATACTGTGAGGATGGCGTGTGCTGTCCCTGTGTGCGTGTACGTGTTTATTTGCGGGAGTGTGCGACAAAGGTAGGAAAACATGGGCTCGGA
>NC_137049.1:29782269-29819769 GCF_032717465.1 Coenobita brevimanus | reverse complement strand
TTTTCCTGTCGCTCCTGTACGTTATTTCCATCAAGCTTTTCAGTCCATCAGGGGTTGCTTTTGCCTGTTGACATTTCAGTACGGTGGAATCCTGGATGACCTGGGGAGTGGGGGGCAGGAGCATTTTACTTTCCTATTCTTAAACCCCTGTAAATAAGGAGTAAGTCTTTGTATTAACCTTTCAGCCAATGGACGTATTCAACGATATTCCTACCTCCATACAATTGACTTAAGGTTCATTGAGACTAGTCGTGATTAGATATACCCTCAGTGAACCCCTTCCCTATCAGAAATATCCCCTACACTAATAATAATATCCATATGTAGCTAAAATACTGTACAGTTTAAGTAACAGCTGTGAAAGGTTTAATATAAAGGGCGAACCACATATTAAGGAGCAAAAAGTCTGCGTGGGCTATATATCTATGTAACTATTTAACTGCCACCTTCCTACTACCATTAACACTATCCCATCCCCTTTCCCCTTCCTTCCTCCTCTTCCTCCCCTCACTCAGCCTCATCTCCCCTCTATCCCACTACTCTAAACAATTCCAACTCTTCGTCCTTCCGTTCTTTCCACTCTCGTTCCCTCTTCTGTACTCTCCCTTCCTTCTCCATTCCTCTCTCTCTCTCTCTCTCTCTCTCTCTCTCTCTCTCTCTCTCACCCATTAGGCCTCCCCCACCCATTAACCCCCCCTCGCCCCATTACCTGGCTGGGGTCGTTTGCGTCCCTTGTTACGACCATCGATTAATTACGCATTTTGAGGTGCGTATGAGGTGCGTACGTGTGTGTGTGTGTGTGTGTGTGTGTGTGTGTGTGTGTGTGTGTGTGTGTGTGTGTGTGTGTGTGTGTGTGTGTGTGTGTGTGTGTGTGTGTTACTGTTCTTCGATACATACACTTTGTATACATACGCTACATAATGAGAGAGAGAGAGAGAGAGAGAGAGAGAGAGAGAAGGGGGGGGATTCATTCTCTTGTTTAGTATGTGTGTACATGTGCTTGTGTAAAAGTCCGTATTTACGTGTGTGTACATCTAATTAGTGCTTGCATGTGTGTACTTAAGTTGCAAGTATATGTGTACGTGTGTGTATGTAAATTTATGTTCCCAGCCCGTAAATATGCGCCTGTGTATACGTTTGAAATAGGATGCCTGTGTTGGAGATTCAGCAGCGTGTAATTGTATACGTTTGTGTGTGTATGAGTGTATTATGAATTCAATCCGTATTTGCATGTATATGTGAACCTGTCCCGTGTGTGTGTGTGTGTGTGTGTGTGTGTGTGTGTGTGTGTGTGTGTGTGTGTGTGTGTGTGTGTGTGTGTGTGTGTGTGTGTGTGTGTGTGTGACCTTTAGACTTGTATGTATGTAGATGAAGGAATATATGTATGTATGTATGTATTTATGAATTTATGTAAGTATGTAAATCCGATCCTTGTGGAGGTGTGTACATGTATAAGAATCCATGGAGTGGATATGTGCGTGCGAATGCGTGTGAAATCGGTTGCGTGTGTGTTGCGTGCGTCCCTCCCATCATCACCATATCACCCCAACAATGCCATTTTCACCCCCATCATCGTCCACAGGGCCATGGTATAACGCAGTGCCCCCTCCCACTCCCATTCTCGTTTTCTACCATCTATAGCTCCCACTGCCACCATACGCCGCTCCCTATTACCATCACCATCATCATCATCATCATTATTATTGGCGGTTTATATTGTCGTTATAATTTTACTGCTGTCATCATCACTATTATCATTTTCTGTTTATTCTGAACTTATTATTGTTACTGCTATCGTCATCACCATCATTATCATCACCATCATTTCTTTTTCCTCTACTTGCACTCCTGAAAGGAATTATTTCTATCGTTAGCGGTACCTATACATTCCGTCTTTCATTAAACAGTCATCAGTGGAAATACATAAAAGAGATGTAAAGGGAGTGAAAGGAAAGAGGAGACAAGGAGGGAGGTGAATAATGGTGTGGGAGAAGGAGTGAGAGGATGGGGGAAGGAGGTGGGTGGAATGATGTGAAGGTGAAGTGATGTGAGAGAGGGAGTGAAAGGATGGGAGGCGGAGGGGGAGGGGAGAGATGCGAGGAAGGGACTGAGAGGAAGTGTGAAGCATAGAGGAAGGTGGAAAGATGATGTAGGAGGAGGAGTGAGAGGAACGATGGAGGTGGAACGATGTCTGAGAGAGTGAAAGGAAAGAGAGGGGAAGAGGGAGCTGGAAGGATGGTTTGAAAAAGGAAGCGAGAGGGAAGGGAGAGGCTGAATGATGATGTGACTGGGAGTGAGAGGAGGGAAGAGGCCAAGAGGAAGGCAACAAGACAGTGTGAGAGGCGCTCGATAATCAAGAGGCCAGAGTATCCCAGAGGTGTCAGAGGTGTGTATATAAAGGGATAAATTGCAATAATGTGCGTGTGGAGGAAAAACTCGCCATACAATCTGTTCACTTTACCTTGGCGTTAAAAGTGACATCCCTCTATCCTGAGTGTTGAGCTGTAACAAGACACTAAACACTAGCCTGTAATACTAGTCACGAAGCGGTGTCATGGAAAAGCTGTTGAGTCATAATATTGTCTGTTCCTGCCACTGTGCTATATGATATTAGCTGCAAGAGGACGAAAATATCCGCCTAGTTAAAATGAATGACCAATGCTTCACTTCAATTACTTCTTTTTTCGTTCAAGCGGTTACAAGGTTATTTTATTCAACAATGAAGGAACCTCTAGCAGTGACGAGGTTATTCAAGGCTATATCTGACCCTTCCTGTTTTAAAAATGTTCCCTCAATCGACTTAAATCACCATGAAACTGGACGAATAAAACACAAACTCCGTACTTTTAAGGGAAAAAGAGATTTATTATTTCATATAAAAACCGAGAGATGGGGCGATCAGGGTAAACCGCAGCCTATTATCTGGGGCTTGAATGTAAATATTTAACCTCACGCATCCAAGTGACGGCAGTTTTACTCTTGCTGCTACCAGACGATTTTATTCAACTGCTCAAAGGCACCGGGTACTGAGGGGGATTATTTTGACTGTATCCAACCCTCCCAGTTAGAAAATTCTCTCTAAAACAATATACTCGTTAAGGGCCAGAGGGACACAAAGAATAGGTGAAACGTCCTCGGCCAGAAGAGTTCTAGCTGTTTTGGTGTAGCCTGTTGTGAGCTCAGTGTGTGTGTGTGTGTGTGTGTGTGTGTGTGTGTGTGTGTGTGTGTGTGTGTGTGTGTGTGTGTGTGTGTGTGTGTGTGTGTGAATGTGCGGTGTGACAGAGTGAATGTAAACGAAGGACTGTCTTCTCACGTTTTTGGCCGCTCTCTCTCAAAAAAAGAATACACCCACCATGTAATCCCCCCCAAAAAAAAAAAAAAATCAATACTTTTACTTGTTCTCTCCATTATCACGCTTATTATTGGTTTATCGGCATTATTTTCAATGACATCATCAACACCACCGATGAAAGAATGTGTGGCTGCTCTCATCATCATTCTCCTCTCCGTATCATCCCTGTAATTAGGAGGCTACTAATACTATCTTCCTAAGTTTCTCTCTATTTGCCGTCATTAATTACATCATCATCATCATCAATATGACCAACATTACCACCCCCCTCTCTGTGTGTCATTACTATCATTACCGCATCTTCCCTCTCCTCCTCATCTCCGTAATAAAACTATCATCCTATCTCTATCCTTTTTTTTTTTTATTATATACCTACATCATCATCATCATCATCACCAGCACTCGCCCTGTCTGCGTACCGTCACAATAATTATCGTTTTATCCCTTTCTCATCATCATCTCTGTACTGAGAGAATTAAAAAAATAAAATTAAAATATCATTATCATCATCATTACTCCCTCTCTTCGCATTATTACAATTGTTACCCCTCTTCCCATCACCACGTAATGAACGGATACCATCATCATCATCATCATACTATCTATTTAGAGAGGTTTTACTGCTAATATCTTGACTTATTTATTACCATCCTCATCATCATCACCTCGCTTCATTATCACTTCATCTCTCTTCCCATCACTTCAGTAATCAGGGGATGTTAACGCTATCATAATCAACGTCTCTGTATATCATCATCATCACCACCACCGTACTCTCCATTACCTCTGCTTCTTATTCCAACATTATCTAATTTCCCGTCACCCCATCCTCTCCACATTAAAAAAGGTCATTATCCACTCCTCCCTAAATACAATCTTCATCATTACCACGATCATCAGCATCATAATGACCACTCCCTCGTTGCATTATTTTATTATCCCTCTCCCCATCATCCCGGTTACCAACGGACATCAACACTATCATCATCAACGCCTCTCTACACCGTCGTTTAGTGTTAGCAAGCGTGTCTCTTATCACCTTCATTATCATCATCATTATGCCCGCCTCCTCATAATAATTATTCATGCTATTAACATTATCATCCAGGTATTAACACTCTCAGCCTCACGCCCTATCTACACACTCGATGTGATGGAGGCGATATTAATACCATCATCATTCAGCCCCTTCAACACCAGGACGTATTTATTTTTATTCTTGCTACCTCCAGACGATTTTACTCAGCTTAGGAGACACTTTTCGAACTAGGGGTGGGGGAGGGTTTATCCATAGCCTTAAGAAACCCCACCTCAGTATAAAAGGCCTTTCCTAAGCTGAATAAAATCGTCTGGTGGAGTCAAAAATATATTAAACATGATCTCATAGGCTTTACTCCTCATATCACCAGACGGTTTTATTTGCATTAGCCATGGAATCCTCGTGTAGTCAATAGGTTAATAAAGGTTCTGTCAAGCTGCTCTAACACAGAAAAAATAATGATCTCAAGTAAACAGCTTTACATACAGCAGCTATGGAGAGTCCCCCTGGTAGCGAATAGGTACTGAAAGGTATATTTAACCCCTCTAATACCAAACCGTCTCTCGTACCATGATTAACAGTCTAGAGGCGGCAGTAACAAAATACAGCATCCCATTGTAGGTACCGTATTAAATCATTCCCGGGACTTATCCAATTACCACTTCCACTCCAAAACCCATTTTTTTTTATTCTTCTTCTCACCAGACGATTTTATTAAATTTACGAAAGGCTTCTCGAAATGAAGGTATTAATGAAGGCAGTGTCTAATTCCTCCAGTACCAAGGGCCGTATTCCCATCAGTTATGGAAACCTAACACCTCTTCCTAAGTTATTTGTTTTGGTTACTACTTCTTACTGTCCTCTTCTGTTTCACTAAAATCATTCAAATACCATCATAATCAGCATAAATAACATATAAATTAATATTAACTATTTCCCAAAAATAAATTGCAAAGGAAGAGGTGCTAGGGAGCTTCCTTAATCGACGAGAATCCGGACTCAAGTATATATCCTGAGCTGGAATATTTGGTCTGGAGCCAGTAGGATTAAAGTAAATAAGACAAACTCTGAATGGAGGGGTTAAGCCTTTCAGCCGATGGACGTAATTTTCGGTTTACTTCTACGATCACCAAATGAGTAAATTCACGTCCGTATCAGAGTTTTCGACCTGGAGAGATTAGCCTTTATAAGCCCCTTCACTGCTGGATATCCTGGAATAATAGCGTCTGGCGGCAGCAAGAATAAATACCGTAAGGAAAGTCACTGTAAAGACGGAGTTACTTGCCTTTCCTGCCACTTTAGAGACAGTATGAACCCTATTATCAAAACATCTCTAGCTATATTACTGACCTAACACCAAATTACTTTATTCGGTTAAGACATAGAAGCCTGAGTGTTAATACTAACACCGTTAACCCTCTCATGGGCGGAACAGCTCCAGGATTCTATTCTAGCTAACGCCAGACTATTTAATGGAGTTGTGAGTTATAGGAGAAGCTATATTAACGCTACCAATATCATTTTTGAGTAATTAGCGACATAATTATCTCAATCTTCACAATACAATTTACTTTGGCTTCTTTAACTACTGTGGTATTACTAACATGATCACCTTCCTTACCTTCTTCCTGCACACTTCTCTCCCAGTTTCCTCTCCACATCTTTCCTTCTTTCCTTCCTCTCCACATTCCCTTTCACGTTTCCTCATATCACTTCTCCCTCCTCAACTCGTTCTTCACCCTCCATATCCATCCTTTTTTCATCTTCAGATTCGCTTACTTTATTTTCCACATTCGTCCATATTCTCCTCCACATCCTTCATCATCTCCCTTTCACAATCCTTCACTTCCCTTCCCCATCGCATCTCCCTCCCTGCAGTACATCACCCCACCCATTCCCTCTACACCCTCTCATCCCCTTCTCTACATCACTTCTCTCTCCCTACATCCTTCCCCTCCCTTCCATCACAGTCCCCCCATCACCTCCTTCACATCCCCTCAATAGACAGTTAGAGACCCTACAGTAAACAGACACTGAACAACTTGGGCGTATGTGTTGTTTCTGTCATCTTCCGAGTCCAATGTAAATACTGCTGAGTCTGAGTAATGATTAGTCCAAAGACATGTACGTGCTTTAAACCAGTACAGTATATCTCTCATTTGTAGGGCGACTCACCAAGGCAATTTTCAACAGAGAGGAGTCCAAACCTTTTCGCTTCATAAGAGGGGAGTCCAAACCTTTTCGCTTCTTAAGAGAGGAGTCCAAACCTTTTCGTTTCTTAAGAGACGAGTCCAAACCTTTTCGCTTCTTAAGAGAGGAGTCCAAACCTTTTCGCTTCATAAGAGAGGAGTCCAAATTTTTTCGCTTCTTAAGAGAGGAGTCCAAATCTTTTCGTTTCTTAAGAGAGGAGTCCAAACCTTTTCGCATCATCATTTCCTCATCTCTCACAAACTCCCATCAATCGTTCTCTGTTGTCAAAATGCTGCAGCTCACTCTTCTATCGCTATCTCGATGGTAATTATTTCTCTGAACACCCTACCAGCATCCCTTCACAATGAAGGGCAAGAAACAATGGCCACACACTCTTTCCCTCAACTTCTGTCCAACTCTGTAATGCAAGAGTTAGTCGAAATTCTCAGTCATTACATATACAACTGGCCAATGCTGGGTCTCTTTTTCTCAATCTGTATTTCTCTTTGCTTACGATCTCTAGTCTTTTGAGCGCTGTGTACAGAAAAGGAACAAATTATCTCTCTCTGAAAAGGACAACTATCGCAGGGTTTTATTATTTCCGGCTTTCTCAATTACCTACGTGTACAAATATATAACACGAACCAGGTATTTACGAGAGAGAGAGAGAGAGAGAGAGAGAGAGAGAGAGAGAGAGAGAGAGAGAGAGAGAGGCGGAAGTTGTCTCAGCCTTGTTTACTATCCGCTCTCCACCAAGGACGCTGTAAGACTCCTTCGCCTCCTTCCCCACCACCCCTCATACCCCTCTCAACACTTCCCTGCATCCATAGTCGTGTTCCCCCTTCACCCCCTCTGAACACACACACACACACACACACACACTTATATTCTCACTTAAGGTTACTAATGGTTTCCTTGCATACAGTCATATCGAATTCTTAGGTTTGTCAGATCGATAAGCTCTGATGGTAGTTCTGATCTGCGTTTTTTTCCTTACATGTGGATCCTATTAGCTGCGCAAATATTCGTGGAAATGGGGATGATGATGATGATGATGATGATGATGATGATGATGATGATGACTGTCTTTTGTCCCCTTTGTTTTTCATAAGGGGGGGTGGGGGGTAAAAATAGGCCGTAAAAAATGGCGTGAGGAGGCCGCAGACTTTTATAATCCTGTTTTAATCTTATTCTGAAAACTTAATATTCTTATCGGATTTGGATGTATTGCCTGTGTTGCCATACAGAAAGCTAAGAACCCGAGAGAGAGAGAGAGAGAGAGAGAGAGAGAGAGAGAGAGAGACAGACAGACAGACAGACAGAGACAGAGAGAGAGAATTGAAAAGGGGAGGAAAAAGGGAAGACAAGAGTGAAAAGATCGCTTAACATAAAACAGTAAATATGTGAAGAGGGAGAGGATAAAATACGGCGAAAAACTGTGTGTGTGTGTGTGTGTGTGTGTGTGTGTGTGTGTGTGTGTGTGTGTGTGTGTGTGTGTGTGAGAGAGAGAGAGAGAGAGAGAGAGAGAGACGAAACTATCCGTGAGACGCAAATCAAGACTGACAGACGGAATTGATTAACAAAATGAAGAAGACAAATGAGAGAGAGAGAGAGAGAGAGAGAGAGAGAGAGAGAGAGAGAGAGAGAGAGAGAGAGAGAGAGAGAGAACTGTAAATTTCTGATCACCCTTCTCTTAACCCTTTCCTTAATAACATGAAGGCATTTTTCTCAACATCTATTAACCTTTACTTGTCAATGGGTAAAACTCTATGCCTTAAATACAGGGTAGTCCATAAATAGCGCTTCACAAAGACACCACGGCTCAGTCTGCTGGTGTGGGAGTGGACGTGGCAGTGGGAGTAGGAAAGGAATAAATGATGCAGGGTAGCTACTTAACGCTTACTGAGCCGTCCCCACAAAACACGAGACATCACCGAGAGGAGTGCAAGAAAAGCTTTATATATGGGTCATCCCTTTTTTTTCCTTTTTTTTTTTTTTTGACAAAGATAAGTCTTCTATGTTATTCTCTTACCTTTTTTTTTAGAGTCTGGAAAATATTATAGTAATTTCAAACTTAACCTCTTCACTACGACGATATCTGTAGTTTATTCTTGCTGTCTCCATCTGACTTTACTCAAGTTAGTAAGAGCATTTGTAATCGACGGACTGATGATCGGTATTATCTAACCCCTGCAATTCAGAAAGCCTCTCTCAGGGTGAATATAATCGTCTGGAAATAGCATGAATCCTAGGACTGAAGAGATAAAAAACTTTAACGCAAAAATAATTCTAAGTTTTTCTTGCCGGCTCCAAACGATTCTCTTTCAGCAATGGAAAACCCTTGGCAAACTTCATCAATCTGCTGATACACGTAATTATTTAATTCTCACAACCTTCAGACGATTCTTCAGTTTTGGGGACAGCTTTTGTAGTAAGGGGGAAAAAGGGGAGACTATGTAACCTCCCCAGTTCCAACATTCTCTTAAAACCTAAATCTTATCGCCTGAAAATAGCGCCGATATGATAAAAATAAATAAATAAATCGCTAAAACAAAGGAGATGAAGACAAACTCTATAAGCACTTTAACTACGATGGAAGAAATTGGGTATTTTTCTGGTAAACTCTTGACGACTTTATTAAACACGGAGAAAACCCAGCTACGTCATTATTATTATTATTATTATTATTATTATTATTATTATTATTATCCTCCCTGACGACATCAACACATTTATCGCCGTAACACAGTCAGCATATTTGCTTCTGTCACCTTCATCCTCCCCAGACACCATCTTCATCATCGTCATCATCATCTTCATCTTTTCCCGTCATCTTTCCTATCTTCATCCTCACCTCCTTCAGCACGGCATCTATTAATCTTGCTTTACTCCTTCTCCCTCACTCTCTCCCCTCCCTCCCTCTCTTCTCTTCCTTCTCCCTCCCTCCCCTCTCTTCCTCCTTCCCCCTCTTCCTCCTTACCTCACTACCTATCAAATGCAGCTGGTGATGACGGAGAGAGAGAGAGAGAGAGAGAGAGAGAGAGAGAGAGAGAGAGAGAGAGAGAGAGAGAGAGAGAGAGAGAGAGAGAGAGGCCTTATGGTACCGACGAGGATATCCGGTCTTAACGCTAATATAAAAACCTGCACACTAATCACAGAGGCATAAGAAACGGATAATATAGCAGATGGCGCTCTCCACCATCCTACAGGCCCTTCCGTAATATGCCGTACAGGAAAACAATGCGAAGCCGTACGTTACAAGACGCAAAGGTCCAATGATATTTTTTTAATATCAATCCTGCGAGGTAAGATGGTACATTTTCGGGAACGCTTCCAATACCGCTACGCGAGATTCAGCGTGTGTGTGTGTGTGTGTGTGTGTGTGTGTGTGTGTGTGTGTGTGTGTGTGTGTGTGTGTGTGTGTGTGTGTGTGTGTGTGTGTGTGTGTGTGTGTGTGTGTGTGTGTGTGTGTGTGTGTGTGTGTGTGTGTGTGTGTGTGTGTGTGTGTGTGTGTGTGTGTGTGTGTGTGTGTGTGTGTGTGTGTGTGTGTGTGTGTGTGTGTGTGTGTGTGTGTGTGTGTGTGTGTGTGTGTGTGTGTGTGTGTGTGTGTGTGTGTGTGTGTGTGTGTGTGTGTGTGTGTGTGTGTGTGTGTGTGTGTGTGTGTGTGTGTGTGTGTGTGTGTGTGTGTGTGTGTGTGTGTGTGTGTGTGTGTGTGTGTGTGTGTGTGTGTGTGTGTGTGTGTGTGTGTGTGTGTGTGTGTGTGTGTGTGTGTGTGTGTGTGTGTGTGTGTGTGTGTGTGTGTGTGTGTGTGTGTGTGTGTGTGTGTGTGTGTGTGACTCCTCCTAATCTATTTGATGAATTTAAATGAAACTTTCCGGGTAAGTTTGTCTGGGAAACTCGAAGATCTTCCACTACGTACAGTTTTCCAACCATGGTTTTTATAGAGGTCAACCACTTTCATCAAATCAAAAATTCTCAGAAATAGTGCAAGGAAGACAGATATAGCTTTGATATCTTAGTACATGCTGTACAATGGACTTTCATCCTTGATGCAATATTTGGGGAACATAACCCCTCCTAATAATAATTCTTGGGGGGAGGGGTCAACCCCTTCCCTGAAATAAGAACAATAAAAAAATTGGGGAAAGTGAGCTCTTGGATTTCAACGAAACTCCTCAGGTCAGTTCGTGTGGTTCCTTGATAATGCCTGCTACTAAATGTAATTTTTTCACCATTATTTTTAGGGGGTCCATTCTCCAGAACTTATAGAGGATACAAACTAGAGGAAGGGGGGGACGTAACTCTGATATCTTCGTTCATGTTGTAGGATGGGCTCCCATCGGCTAACTACTACAACTACTACTACTGCGACTACTACTATTACTACTACTGCTGGTGCTGGTGCTGTTGTTACTACTATTATTACTTCTCACTGAGTGTATCCTGGGACACCACATACTACTACAACTACTTAGCGAGGGTATCCTGGGACATCACGCGTTCTCACAAGTATATTTCTTTACTCCTGACATATACCCCACCATGCCTTCCAGGTGAAGGACGTGGTCGCTGGGAGGCGCTCTAATATATTTCAATCACATATGCCACCATTGCGATCATGTGGCTTTTACATAAGGAATCTAGCTTCTTTCATGACGCAGTGATATAAGAGTCATTTTGCAGTTCATATCGCAGGATTTGGTATGCAGCTTCTATGTTTTCTCTGAATGCTTGGGAAGAATTTTCACATATACTCTTTTATAATTATAAGGAAGACACTCGCATCAAGTATGAAGTAACTCAACCTCGTATTTCTATCTGTACCAGTTCGTATGAAAACCACAGCAGGACCTGACCTTCTCGGGGGAAGAGTAGCAGCCGAAATTTACTCTCCTTCATGCTGGCCAAGCACATAACCCAAAAGTGGTGCTTGTAGTGAGAGCGGTGCATGCGACAGCTGAACTTTTGTAACGTCCCTCTTTGTTGCCAAAGTCTGTTACTGGTACGACCAGCAGGGTGTGCATATTACAGTATGTTAGCATATACATATACTGACGAATGAAAGGCCATACTATGAACATCCACTAGAAACATCTGCCACGATTGGATTCGAAATCTGACCTAGAGCAACGCAGGTTGAGAGACAAACGCAATAGTCACTGAACCACCATGCCTCTAGGACAACATTTAGTATCAAATTTTACAGATCGTTCCATTTTTTGCGTATTAACTTCATATTATTCATTTCCTTCATAAGAACAGATACATAGTGAGCGCCCTTTACAGTGCACTGCTGATGGAGTGATATTTCAAACATTCTTCATCTATGCAGACACTGAAAAATATGAGATATCACACACGACGGCATTCATCTGCTAAGATTTTTTTCTTTATCAGGAAAGAAGTGTATAAGACATTATCTTACTTTTACATGCGTGGACACGTACTGTACGCTCATAGAAGCGCACACTCATTCCCATACACACAAACAAGCATACATACATACATACATACATAAATACATACAAGTACATACTACAGCCCATACATATGCATACTTCCAAATATACATTAATTGGTGCATACAGATAGTGAGATTTGATTTAAAAACTGTCAATTAATTACACTTAGAGTTCCCATTATCAATGTCAGGCGGAGATCATTACTTACCAACCAGAGAGGTGGATTCAGTTACTTTCTAGAGGTATCAGCGATCGTCCTTTTCAATGTTATGGAAAAATCTTCCATTCATATAAGGTCATGAAATTTTAAAATACAATAAATAAGTGTGAAATATGTACACACAGACATAAAGTATCTTCCAAAGTTTGACGAATATATGGCGAAAAAATCGAACCATCTGCAAAACGCAATTGTAGAGATAGGGTTATCATTTTATTCGCCAGTCGTAAAGTTCCTGAGGAGACAGCTTTTATTCCTACTTTTTTTTTTTTTTACTGTACTTGGATCCAAACTGCTGAAAACTTTGAGCACCTCGAAGCACTCTAGATAGACAGATAGAAAGACAGGCTAAGTGACAGATAGGCATATTGACAGACAGACCTAGATTGGCAGCCTGACAGACAGATACGAATGGGGAGAGAGAGAGAGAGAGAGAGAGAGAGAGAGAGAGAAGCGGTAAGAAGCCAAGCCCCTCCCCTCAAGCTGCCCTATTTAATTAATACTGCAGGCACCGGAACGAGAAGAGGAAGGGGGGAGGGGTAGAGAAGGAGGGGGAGGGGTAGAAGAGGGGGGAGGAGGGGTAGAAGAGGGGGGAGGAGGGATAGAGGAGGGTGGGAGAGGGGTAGAGGAGGGGGAGAGGGGTAGAGGAGGAGGAGAGGGGTAGAGGAGGAGGAGAGGGGTAGAGGAGGGGGAGAGGGGGAGAGGAGGGGGAGAGAGGAAGAGGAGAGGGGAGAGGGGACGAGGAGAGGGTCGAGGAGTAGGGGGGTAGGGGTTGAGGAGGAGGGGAGTAGGAGAGGAAGTGGGGTAGAGGCGGGGAGAAGAGGCAGGAGATAGGAGGGAGGGGAAGGGATGAGAGGGAGAGGGAGGCATGAGAGGGGAAGCTGGAGGGGTAAAGGGAGAGGTAGGAGGTACGAGAAGGGAGGGGAGGGGCAGGAATGTGGGGAGAAATAAGAGAGGAGAGAAAGTAGGAGATTCGAAGGGGGCACAGATACGACAGAGAGGTAAGAGGGGAGAGGATAAGGGAGGAAGCAGGAGATACAAGTGGGACAGGGAGGAGGAAGAGAGGTAAGAGAGGAGAAGAGGAGGGGCAGGGATGAAAGGGAGATGCAAAGGGTATGGGGAAGAGGTAGGAGGAAAGAAGGAGGCTGAAAGATGAGGGAGAGAAGTTAGGAAGGGGAGGGTAGGAGACAGGAGACAGAAGGAGGACAGGGGTGTGGAGGAGATGCAAAGAGGGAAAGTAAAAGGTAGGAGGTAAGAGACAGGAGTATGGGGGAAGGATGAGGGGGAGAGATGAAGGGAAGGGGAAGAGGTAAGGAAAATGAGGATGGGCAAAACACATTGGGTCGTATCCTCGTGGACTTAGGCGGCTCTGCAGCACCTCTCCCTAACCTATTTAATTCTGAATACAACTCCTTAATATTCTCGTTTATTTACCTTTATGCAAATGTCGACAGTGAAAGGATATAATTAGCATAGGAATACTTAGGAGTAATATTAAAGATAACTCAATAAGACGGAGAACCTTTCAAGCCCCAAAAGCTAGGGAGAATGCTGTCAAAGAAGCACTCAAGGTTTCCTAGGAGCTTGAAGCCACCGAGAGAAACATCAAAACACCAAATCTCAATTAATTTAATGGGTAAAGTTTTCAGCTTACCTTCGATATTCTTTTCTAACACACACACACACACACACACACACACACACACACACACACCAAGTAGGCCACAAAATAACACTTAACCCCAATACTAACATCACGTAACAAGAGACAACTATACTCCCTCACTATTTTCTGTTTCTCCTACAGTATCTTCCTAACACTTGCACTTGTTTTACTAATCACTCTAAAAAAAAAAAAAAAAATAGTTGGGAACGAGGGATAGGGATGAAGGTGATGGGTATGGGGGGGACGGCGGGAGAGTAGGAGGACGGGAAGAGGAGGAGATGCAGGGATGAGTCGGAAAGGAAGGGTAATGAAGGATGAGATTTGGGTTAAGGAGAACAGAGAAGGGTATGGGATAAGTAATGGAGGAAAGTTGGCGGAAGAAAAAGGGTAAGGTAAGGAAATGACAGAGGTGTAAAGAGAAAGGAGGAAGGGAGGGAAGGCAAGGACGAAAGACGGAAGAGTAGTAAGGAGCTAGAGGGTAGTGGGGAGGGAAGTGGCAGGGATCAGGGATATGGGAGGTGGGGGTGATTTGGATACACAGTGTAATAAGGATAAATCTAGAAGTGAGGCAGGGGTGGTGAACTAGTTAAAGGAGCGGTCTACTGTCCGAAAAAACTCCAGTTCGAGCCCGGGCTGGAGTAGGGAATAGTTTCATTACTGTAACTTAAACCGACTTTACTGATCTTCCATTAGACCTACCGACATGCCATACAACCACTCACGCAAATACCATCACACCAGTCCTGAATGAAACAGTCTTAACATGTATTCATTATGAATGGTGGGTGCTAGTACCGAAGTGGTGACTGGTGAAGAGCAATGGCACGTAGGCTACTGAGCCTGTGTGTGTGTGTGTGTGTGTGTGTGTGTGTGTGTGTGTGTGTGTGTGTGTGTGTGTGTGTGTGTGTGTGTGTGTGTGCGCACTATCGGGCGCCCGGAAGTATTTCCTCTCTTCAACCTCTCACTCACTCTCCAATATCCCTGGCTTCTCCCCACTCACTCGTTTTCTTCACCGTCTCATTTGCAACCTCCCTCCATCTGACTGACTTTCTTCTTTATCTAAGCGCACATTTTATCCCCTCTGTCTCCATAATCTCTCTCTCTCTCCCCTATCGCACTCTCTTTTTTCTCTCAATCTCACTCTCTCACTCACTCACTCTCTCCCCTATCTCACTCACATACTTAATTTATTTTTCCACTAACAACTCAGAAATTTCCCTATCACGACTGAAAATTCCCCACCAGCCTTCCTCTTGGCCACTGGGGCGTGGCCTTTGTCGTGCACTGGCGGGGAAAAAGGGGAAGAGAAGGGGAGAAAGGGAAAAGAAAGAGAGAGAGAGAGAGAGAGAGAGAGAGAGAGATTGCTATCTTTTCCTTTCCGCTCTCTCTCTCTCTCTCTCTCTCTCTCTCTCTCTCATTGCCTCCCCTTCACTTCAATACTTCGAATCAAAAGAGAGTGCAAGAAAAATTGAAAAGGGTGAAAAGGGAGGGGAGAAGAATTGAGAAACTGATGGAGAGTGGGAAGGGGAGAAGAGAGAGAGAGAGAGAGAAAGGGAGAAAAGCGAAGAAGAGAGAGAAAGGGAGGAAAGAGAAGAAGAGAGTGAGGTATGAGGACGGGAGTGTGGTAATGACTAAAGAGAAAACGACGGGAATAGTGACATAGAGGAGCTGAGGGGATGAATGGAGAAAAGAGAAATGAAGAGTCAGGAAGAGTGAAGAGGAGAGAAGGGAAGAGGGGAGAGAAGAAGGGAAGAGGGGAGAGAAGAAAGTAAAGAAGGAGGAAAGTGTGGTTAGAAAGAGAGGAAATGAAGAAAGGAGAGGAGAAATGGAGAAAAGAAGATGGGGTGAAAAGCTGGAAAGAAGATAAATGAATGAAGATGAGAGAGGGTAAGAGGAGAGACAATGGATAAAGAAAAGAAATACTGAATAAAGCAAAGCAGGGAAAAAAGAACAGACTGATGAAGAGGGGAGATGAGACGAGAGGATAAGGAGGAGAAAGAGGTAAGCAAATGAAAGCAGACAAAACGGAAGACAGGAAAGACTGAAGATGAGGACCAAAGAACAGAAGAGACGGGAGAAATCTAAAGTAAAAGATGAAGAAAAAGTAAGAGAAGAAGAGAGAGCAGAAGAACAAGACGAGAAGTGGAGAATTAGAGTGAGTGAGGGGAAAAAAGAATGACAAATAAAATGGAGAATGGAAACAAAGGAAATGGATGCAGGAAAGTGGAAGAGAGGAGGGAATGAAAGAGTGAGCGAAGGAGAGGTGGAAGAAAATTGAAAAATCCAGAAGAACAGAACAGGTCGGTAAAGAGAAGAGGCATAAGGGAAGGAGGGAAGAGGGGAGCGAGTAGAAGGAAAGTTCACGGAAAAATGAGGCGGGTAAATGACACAAGAGGGGGTGAGGGGAGAGGAAAGATGGGAATGGGAGAGAGGAAAGTGAAAGAAATGAAGTGAGGGATGGAAAAAGACGAGGCCTGAGGAATACGATAAAAAAGGATGGATGTGGGGAAATATAAAAATGAAGACAGCGAGAGGGAATGAGGGGAAAAATAAGGGGGGAAGGAAAGGTGGAGAGATAAAGGAAGGAGAGCCAACACGAAAAACAAAGAGGGAAATCAGGGAAATGCGAAAAAGTGACAGGAAAATGATGAAGAGAAATGAAAGACGAAAGAAGAGGAGAGGATGACGAGGAGAAAATGCACGAATGGGAAAAAAAGAAAAAGGAAGAGGACAAAAAGAAAGAGTGAAAATACGGATTAAGAGAGTGATGCCGAGAAGAGTGAGAGAACATGAAAGAGGGGAAATGGAAGGGGAAATGAGGGGAAAGGAGAGAAGAGGGGCAGCAAGTAGAAGAAGAGAGGGGTTAAAATGGAGAGGATGATATAAAGAGAAGAGACTAAGAGGAGAAGAGATGATGACTGGAAATGATATGAGAGGATGAGAGACGAGGGCAGCAAAGTGGAATAAGATAATGGTGATGATGATGATTTGAGAGAGAGAGAGAGAGAGAGAGAGAGAGAGAGAGAGAGAGAGAGAGAGAGAGAACTAAGAATAACATGAGGCGACGAGAGGAAGGGAATGAGGGGGGGGGGGAGAAGAAATATGGCAAGTAATGAGAAAATGAAGAGGGTGACGACTACAAGAGGGCCAAGAGTGAGGGGAGAAGACAGAGGGGAGAAGGGGCAAGGAAAGTGGAAGGAGAGTCTATGAAGGGAGGAAAGGGGAAACGGGCGAGGAAAGCAGAGGGTAGTAAGAGAAAATATAATGAAGGATTGGATAGGGTGTGCAGACTGAGGGAAGAAAATGAAGGGAAGAGAGAGAGAGAGAGAGAGAGAGAGAGAGAGAGAGAGAGAGAGAGAGAGAGAGAGAGAGAGAGAGAGAGAGAGAGATGGCAGTTAGAAAAAGACAGGAAAATATAGACAGAAAGAAACAAGTATGAGAAATAAATTAATGAAGACCAACAAGAGGAAAATAAGAGGAAGAAGATAACAGGAAGAAGAAAGAATTAAGACGAACGAGAGAAATAAACGAAAGAGACAAGTTAAATGAAGTGAACGAATGGATGGAAAACGAGGAAAAGAGGCAGGGGAAGAGAGTAAGAGGAAAAGAAGAAGAGGACAGTAAGAGGAAAAGAAGAAGAGAAGAGTAAGAGGAAAAGAGGAAGAGAGTATGAGGAAAAGAAGAAGAGGATGAGCGTAAGAGGAAAAGAGGAAGAGGATGAGCGTAAGAGGAAAAGAGGAAGAGGAAGAGAGTAAAAGGAAAACCCATATGTTAAGCGGCCTCTTGGGTGACACAAACCTACTTGCAAAAAGGCCTATCCGAGAGAGAGAGAGAGAGAGAGAGAGAGAGAGAATGCAAAAATACCAGATTCACGTGAAGGCATTAAGACAAGACTGTGTTATCTAAACTATGAGGATGAAGAAACCGATAACCCAACAAAAACCCTGTCACAGCCTCTTCTCCATTGAGATGAATCTGGCATGAAACAGTGAGAAGGATCACCGTGTAATGACAAAGCACGCAAGCACACACACACACACACACACACACACACACACACACACACACACACACACACACACACACACACATTCATCCAACATTCCTCACGAACATTCACACTTCAACATACTCCTTTACGTCTCTCTCTCTCTCTCTAGTTACCTTCATTATATATATTGGCTGTATCTCCCAAATTTTCCCCCCTCCTCTCTCTCTCTCCCTTTCTTTCTCTAGTTACCTCCATTATATTTATTGGCTCTATCTCCCAAATTTTTCCCCTCCTCTCTCTCTCTCTCTTACACACACACACATTACTTTTATTTAACTACTTCAGTGTTCTATTCTCCCTAATTTCAGACGATTTCATTCAGCTCAGCAAAAAAACCCTCGAGGTCAAGCGGTATATGGAGACTATGCTTAACCCCCTTCCCTATGAGACGCGGCCTTAAGGTGAAGAAAACCGTCTAAGAGAGAGAGAGAGAGAGAGAGAGAGAGAGAGTTGAGGAAAGTTGGGAAAGGGAGAAAAATGGGGGAGAGGGGAGGGGAGATAGGTGATTCCCAGGGGAGTCATAAGGACCTATCTCTCTCCCCTCACTTCCCCTCACCTCACCTCTTGACAGTTTCCCCTCTCAACACCTTCACCTCCTCATGTTCTCTCTCCTCCTCCTCCTCTTTCTTCTTTCTTTTTCTTTCTGTTTTCTTTCATTAATTCGTTTCTTTCTCTTCTTCTTTTGTCTCTTCCTCCTGTCCTTCTTCTCTTTGTTATTTATTCTTCATATTGCTCTTCTTGCATATGCTCTCTCCTCACTTCTCGACCATTTTCTCTCTTTGCCTTCGTCCTCTTCTCCATCTTTCTTAGTGTAAATATTCTTTTCTTCTTTTTCCATGTACTTAACAATTTCCTCTCTTAACATCATCATCTCGCCCTCCTCCTCCTCCTTCTCCTCCTCTCGTTCTTGATACCGCTGTTGTTCCTCCTCCTCCTCCTCCTCATCATCATCATCATCATCATCATCATTTCTTCTACTTCATCTTTAAATGATAGTTTCCCCTTCCAAAAACCTTTTATTCCGTTGTTATTTATTTTCCATTGTCGTCGTCATTGTCCTCGTCGTCGTCAGTAATGATAATAATGATAATAATAATCATCATCATCATCAATCATCACCATCATCTGTTGCAGCTGCAGCAGAAACATTATTTTTGTCCAGTGTTGTCCTCTTTTTCCTTTTCTAATCTTTTTACTTCTCTCTTCCAATTCCTCCTTAGCCTATTCTTGTATCCTACCACTGAACTCCTGCACGACTCTGCCTTTCGTGAAATATTCCTGCTGCCATAATTCTACTTCATTCAACGTAGGAGACCCCGATCATGGTGAAGGGGACGCAATGAGTCTCCGCTTCCCTCTTACTTCATTCACTCCCATGACGTAACTTCCCCTTTATTTTCCCTACTCACAGCCCATTGTATTTACTTTTGGAGGGATTTTTCAAACTGAGGGATATTACGTAGCATCAATACACTCCTTCAATACGGGAGATCTTTTCCTACGACAAACTCAATTGCCTGGTGACAAAAATTAATAATGAAAAAATATATATATATCGGATTAAATATGAACACGATGAGGCCTTGTTTCTTTTAATGTTGCCACGCCAGATTTTATTCAGCTTAAACGAGATACTACCATAGTTCATCTGATTATTGCTTTTTCTATTATTAGTATTGTTTAATCCGATTATTACTCTGCAATTTCTCTCTTTCTTTTTTATTGTATACCTCCTGCTTCTTATTCATCTTTTTTTCTACTGTGCTCCATAATTCTTTCTTTTCTCTCTCTCTTCCGCCCACATATCTTCCTTCTCCCTTCTTAATACTGCTATTTCCTTCTACCTTCTTATCTCATTTCTCTCTCTCTCTCTCTCTCTCTCTCTCTCTCTCTCTCTCTCACACACACACACACACACACACACACACACACACACACACACACACACACACACACACACATTCACCGCGATTTTTTTTTTTTTTTGCACCTCACATCTTAGTCTTTCATTCCAGATACATTAATATTTTTTCCTTTCCATTCCCCCTTCCACCTGCACAAATCTCTTCCTTCCCTCCCCAGTTTTCTTCCACTCCTCCCTCTCCCCCTCCTATCACCCCCCTTCTCTCCACCTTGTCCTACACCCTTCCCTCTCTCTTCTTCGCCCCCTCTTCTTCTTACCAACCTCTTTTTCATACCTCTATTCTTCCGTTCCCTCCCTCTCCTTCGCTCCCTCTATTTCACACCTCCCTCTTCTCTTTACCACCTCTTTTTCATACCTCCCACTTTTTCTTCCCTCCCTCTTCCCTTTCCCTTCATCTCCTTCCCCCCTTCCTTTTTTTCTTTTCTCCCCTCCCTTTTAACCAATCGACTCAGATGACGTCTTTTACTTGTTCTTGCAATCTCCAGATAATTTTAATCACAGGAGAGACTAGAGGGGTTAGATACAGCTTACATTAACCTCTACATTACATAGGGACTCTCCTTAATCTAAATAAAAATCTAGCAAGAATAAACTGTACGTCATATTGTCATCGGTGATCCCTTTTGAAGGCGTTAAACCTTACTATAGTGTACTGAGGGTGTTTTGTCTTTCTCTTTCCCCATTCTCCTCTTTAACTCTCCTCCATCTCTCCTTTCTCCATGTTCCTCTCTTTTTCTCCTCCACATCTCCCTCTTCCCCCATTCTCCTCTCCTTTTCTCCCCCATTTCTCCCTTTTTCACCCTTCCCCACTTTATCTTCTGTCCTCCTTAATTTATCCCACATCTGTCTTTATTCTTCTTCCTCTTCACTCCTTTTCTCAGGTAAATTTTACATCTTCCCTTCCCTCAGATTCTTCCCTCTCTCCATCATCCCTCCCTCCCATTCCACTCCCCTGTCTTCCCTTACCAGCTGTTCTATTTTACCTCTTACCTCTCTCCATCGTTCCCTTCTTCACCTCCATTCCTCTTTGTCTCCATCCCCCTATCCTCTTCCCTCCTATCCCCTTTTCCTCCTCTCCTACCCTCCCTCTCTCCCCTCACTCTCCAACCTCCCTCTCCTCCCTTTCCTCTTTCAGTCATATCTTTTCCTCCCTGTCTTCTCAACCACTTCCTTTTCCCCCTTCTTTCCCTCTTTCATCATCCTTCTCCCCCACACTTCACTATTTCTCTCCTATTTCCACACCTTCCCTCTCCCCTTTTCCCTCTTCCCCCCCCCCTTTTATCCTTCAGTCTGATTCTTCTCCACTTCTATTCCTTTCTCCCCCTTCACCTCTCCCTTCTCCTTTTCCTTTCCTCCTCCCTTCCTTTTCCTTCTCTCTCTCCCCTTCCTCCTCTCCTGTTCCCCCTCCATCTTTCTCCCATTGCCTTTTCTTCACGCATCCCTTCTCTCTCCCCTCTTTCCTCCTCTCCCCTCTATCTTTCCATCAATCTTTTCCCTCTTTCTCCCTATTCTTCTCTTTTCACCCTCTCCCCTTTCCTCTCCGTTCTCCCAGTCCCCACTCCCTTCTTTCTCCCTTCCCCGTTCTCTTTCCCATTCTGTCTTTCCTCTTTCACTCTTCCACCACTACCCTTTCCTTCCATTGTTCCCCTCCTCTTTTCGACCTTAACCTCTCTCCCCTTCCCTTTCTCCTCCTTCCTTCCCGTTACTTATCTACCACCACCTTCCCATTTCTCTTCCACTTTCTCCGTCTGCCATCGTCTCCCCCATTCAATATCACCTTCCCTCTCTCCCCTCCTCTCACACCCTCTACCTTTCCCACACACTTTCCCTCACCTGCCCCTCCCTTTTTTCTCATACTTCTCCCCTTCTCCCCCTTTCCTTTCTCCTTCACCTCTAATCCCTCTTTCCTCCCTTCCTACCTTCCTCCCTTCCTATCCTCTCCTCTTCCCCCTGTCAACCCTCTCCTCTCTCTCTCTTCCCACTTCCTGTCCTCTTTTCCACACCTTCTTCCCTATCCTCTATCGCTCCCACCTCTCCTCTCCTCACCTCCTACCCTTTTTTCTCTACTTCCTCCCTCTTTCTTTTCCCTCCCATTCTCTTGCACCCTCTACCCTTCCCACAAAGATTTCACCATTTCCCCTTTCTAATTTTCCTATCCCACCGCTCCCGTCCCGTCCTGTTCCCTCCTTCCCCTCCCCTACCCTACACCCATCCCTATTCTTCTTTTACCCTTCCACCCTCCCCTTCCATCCTCCTCCTACACATTTTTCTCCACCTTCACCCCCTACCTCTTCATCTCTCCCCTTCCCCTCTTTCAGCCACTCTCCTCTTCTTAACACTTTTTCTCCACCCGCATCCCCTCTCCCTCTCCACCTCTTAAACCCACAAACTTTTCGCCACTTCCCTTTTCTCTTTTTCCCTTCCCACCTCTCCCCTCCCCTCAAGTCTTCCCCTCCCTTCCCCTCTTCCTTTCCCCCCTCCCCTCCCCTCTTCCTCTCCCCCCTCCCGACTAAGTGACTCAGTAGGGCCAAGGGGCGGCGCTCTCGAGTTAATATCCATTATCTCAATCAGGTGGGGCGAAAAAAATGGAGTGATAAGAAAGAGAGGTAAAATATTGGCCCGAGTCTTGGTGCTCTGAGATTAATTGACTGGGAGGGATGGAGGGGGAGGGGAGGGAGGGAAGGAGGGAAAAAGAAAAGAAGGAAGGATGGGGGGGAGGGAAACAGGTAGGGTTGAAGGAGGGAAGGAGAGGAGAACTAGAGAGGAAAGGATGGAAGGAATGGGAGAAGATTGAAGAAAAAGAAGGACTGAGAGGGCAAGAAAAACTGAGGTAGGGAGAAAGAGTTAGGTGAGTGCGAAGGCGGAAGGGAAAGACAAGGAGAGGGGGGGAGAATAGAGAGGAAGAGGTGAAAATAGGAGGATGGGAGAGAAGGAATGAGAGAGACGTGTGTGTGGAAGAAAGGGTGGAAGGCATAGGCAAGGAGAATATAAAAAAAATAAGAAGTTAACCACACAAGGCCGACTGATCCACGCCGAGTAATTTAAGTTTAAGGGTATGATTCAGCTACTAATTTAAGACAAGAATAGCTGAGACGAAAGACGAAAGAAGGAAGGAAGTGGATGGAAAGAGAGATGAAAGGAAGGGGGTAAAGGAAAAGGGTTAAAGAAAAAAGAGATGAGGGAGGAAGGAGAAAAAGGAGAGACGGCGAAGACTTAGTAACACAGAAGGTATGGAAAGGGAAGAAGGATACGGGGAAGCGTTGAAGCGAAAAAAAAAAAAAAGAAGAATGGGGAATAAGTGGACCAGAGAAATGTAAAAGTGAAAGAGGATGCAAAAATCACAGGGAGGTGAAGAAAATCATAGAGAAGAGTCAAAGGGAGACAGAGGGAAGGGGGAAGGAAGACAACAGAGTAGAAAAGGGTGAGAATGTGGTTGAGAAAGGGGAAAGAAGTGAGGGAAAGGTGGGAGGGAAAGATGGGGAGAGGTGGGAGGGAAGGAGGGTAGAAAAAGATAAAGAAGAGTGGGAAGGAGGGGGAGGAAGAAAAGCATAGGAAAGAGTTCATGACATGAAAGTAGGAAGGGAGTAGGGTGGGAAGGAAATGAAGGGGAGACGAAGGGAGTTACATAGATAGATATACAGAGAGACTGAGAGATAGACAGACAGACATACATACACAGACAGTGACAGACATACATGAAAGACAGAGACAAAAACCGCCCAGGAGAGAGAGAGAGAGAGAGAGAGAGAGAGAGAGAGAGAGAGAGAGAGAGAGAGAGACTGTATAGATAAGAACATCCGAGGACACAGAACAGAATATGAATCAATATGCCTACTTTTTCAACGACTACACACACACACACACACACACACACACACACACACACACACTATTATATTTTTGTACAACGGAACAAACACACAACAAGACAGACGTCAAAATAGTTGCCATGACAACACACACACACACACACACACACACACACACACACACACACACACATAATCTCTCTCTCTCTCTCTCTCTCTCTCTCTCACACACACACACACACACGCACTTATATCAGTATAATCTCTCTCACTCTCTCTCACATACACACACACAATCTCTCTCTCTCTCTCTCTCTCTCTCACACACACACACACACGCACTTATATCAGTATAATCTCTCTCACTCTCTCTCACATACACACACACAATCTCTCTCTCTCTCTCTCTCTCTCTCTCTCTCTCTCTCTCTCTCTCTCTCTCTCTCTCTCACACACACACACACACACACATCCGCATTACTGCCGTCACACAAATGTGGACTGGTGGGTGGCAGCTGTGAAATTAAGCCTGAGGGATGGCAAAAAGGATAAAAATACGTTATTGTAAAAAAGTGTGGAATAGTTGATAATAGGTACACTGACCCCGACTGATAGATGGGTAGGTAGATAGACAGACAGATAGATACATACCTTTATAGAATTAGCTAGACAGACGGATACACACATAATTCTCTCTCTCTCTCTCTCTCTCTCTCTCTATTAATGGGGGGATAAAAAGCATGGGCTTATGGGTTAACAGAAGAAAGGCAGTAAATGACAGCACAGGGATATGGATAAATAATCAGAGAGATAGGGATTCAGATGGATGGAATGATGGACAAGTAGATAGACAGATTGTTGGACTGAACGAAATCATAGACTTGTGCTTGCCTTCCGAAATTTGAGGGACTAACTAATTGCCTGTCTATCACAAAATGTCTGCAAATACTGCACCGTTATCTTTGTTTGCAAACCGTTACTGGGCCCACAATGGCCAATTCTGACCAGAAAGTCGAAAAAATTATTTTCGTATATTTTCGCGTGTCGCGATTTCCGACAATTTCGCGCTGCCCTCTCGGGCGCGACAGCCAAAATTTTTGTCTGGTATTTTTCTGACACTCCCTGGACTTACTCCGACCTAATGCAAAAAGAATTAGGTCGACATTTATCACCATTCTTGTTGAAGAAACGAACAAACGCACAGACACACATACACAGCTTGACTTTAGTGATGGGCGAATGGACGACTAAAACATGTGTTCACAGATTGATGATTTATGGCATGACTGATAAGTTGGATAAATTTATCTCATAAGAGTCAGTCAGATAATACAAAGAGGTCGATAAATACATAAAAAGGCAGATGCACAGAATGACAGAGAGACGTTTTGACAGAACGATAACAAATGAAGTGATGGATAGACGTCTTTGATCAGCTGGTTGATGGCTTCTCAAATAGGCAGATGAATATACTGGTAGACATAAAAACACAGAGAGTCATACACAGATAGATGGTTAAACATACAAACAGGTAGATACATAAGACACCTAAGTTCTGCTCAAAATGTTTTTAGTTTATATTTTAATCTTTTTGTTCTTCCCTTAAATATTCTCCCATCCATTTTTTTTACTTTCTGCTTAATACGAATGTCTTTTTTGCTCTGTTCACTAATTTCTTGTTCTTTCTTTCATTTCTCAGTGTTCTTAATATTGTTTTCTCATCCCTTTTCACCTTAATCTACTTGGCTATTTTGTGATTTATTTTTTTTTAACTATCACTAGCATCAACATCCTGACCCTTTTTCCACCTGAAGATGGCTTGTTAGATTTTTTTTTTCCTTCATTATCCTTCTTTTACTCTCAGTTCTCAGTCTTCTTTCCCTTTTAATTCTCTCTCTCTCTCTCTCTCTCTCTGCTGCCTATATCATCAGTTTTCTTTTTTTCCACCTTTTTCTCTTCATCTGTTTCCCACATCACAAATTTTCTTTTTCTTTCCTCCTCTTTCCGTCATTTTTATTCTCTTCATCCTTTCTACACAATTGGTTCACTACTCTTCCTCTCTAGTCCCCACTTCCGTTTCTTCAACTATCCTTCCTATATCACCAATTCCTTTTTTTTTTTTCTTCTTCTTTTCGCCTTCACTATATTTTTCTCCATCGATCTTTCTCATATTGTAACTTCCAATCATTCTTTTCTCTCATTCCCTCTCTTTCGGTCTGTTTTCTCTCACTTTCCTGTGTCATCAGCTTCCTCACTTATTTTCCTCATTTCCCTACACTGTCAACTTCCTCTCTTCATTTCCTCTTTTTCCTCCCCTTTCCGTCTTTTTCCCCTCCCTACGCTGTGGTGGCCTAGATATTAGCACTGTTATGAGGCTGGCGGCCAGTGAACCCCGAAGTTATAATTCTGGTAGAGGCAACTGACGCCACTCGATTCATACGTGCATCCAGTATCTGTGGGTTGGTAAGTAAAATAAGTATCTAGAGTAACATCTAGGGGTGGTAACTGTGGTAACCTGGAAGATGCAGTGGCCTTGTATCCTAATATACTGGGTAGACAACCCGCCACAGGCTCATTGGTCTAAGTTAGAGATCACTGTGGCTTCATGGTATCCGGCCCATCCTTCACCTTTACCTATGTTACCTACATCGCATGCCTCCCCACTTACTTTCCTTATTTCTCATTTATTTGTTGCATCCATCCTTCTTTTATTAAGAGTACCTTGTTTTCTGTCCTCTTCTCTTTCAGTCATTTTCTTTCTCTCCATCTATCTTCTCTTTATCGCCAATTCAACGTTATATTTCCATAAATTTTATCAACTTTTCAATTCTGCATCAATCCTTTCTTTGTCCATCTCTCCCTCTCTTCAACCAGTTTCTCCGCTGAGGTTTCGCATCCCTCCATCTACTATCTCAATGGTCACTGTCGCCTCTCCAGCTCTTCTCTCCAGGGGCTTTGAAAATCGGTGTGGACCTGCAGCAAACGACGCTTATTACATTGATCCGCAGCCAAATGAATTCATCAGTCTCTGTTGCTGAGGATTCACGCACTGATATTCAAAGCGGATGGGAACAGATGGAGAGATGATAGGAGTTTAGATGCCGATTGTACCTCTCCCGTATGAAGGCTACCACGTACACTCCCTCTTGTCCAGCAATGCACTCTTACCCCTTGTCTGTCCAATCCTCCGTCTCAGTCCTTCATGTACGCCACTGGTCATCTCTGAATGTTCCTTCCTCAGTCTGTTTATTTTCCTGTCTACCGCCTCAGTCTTTCAAATGCACTGCGTCTTGGCATCTCGAAATGAACTGATTATGATATTGGCTCTCTTTTTGTTCAATTTCCTCGGAATGAGACAACTGGTTGCATGTTTTCATCCCTTGGTTCTTTCTTCGTGCATGAAAAACTCGCGATTTTCTTTCCCTTTTCACCTATATTTTTCTTTCTATCTATCTTTCCTATATTGTCAAATTTCCTCTTTCTTTCCTCCCCTCTCCGTTCACAATACTCTATGCAATCTTCCCTCCCCTGTCTGTCCTGTCTTCCCTCTTTCATATTTATCTCCTCTCTATGTAGTCTGTCATTAACACTCTCTCTCTCTCTCTCTCCACCTTACCCTTTTACTTCCATTCTACCATACACTTGCCTTCACCTCCCGCTGCCCCAGTTTTATTCATCGTTCTCCCCTCCCACTCCCACTTCCTTTCCCATCCCACTCACTTCCCACTCGCCACATCCTCACACCCAGTCTCATTCCATTCCATCTCTTCTCCCTCCTTCATTCCACTCTCAGTCCGACATTCCCACTCTACCTTTCTCTCATTCCACTCCCTCTTCCACCCTACTTCCTCTTCTATCTCACTTCCTGTGTACTCTCACTCCCTCTTCCATCCCTTCCTTCCACCCCACTCCGTTTACTCCCACACCCTCCCTAATCCCACTCCCTCTTACATCACAGTCCCTCTTTCACCCCATTCTCTCTTCCATTCCCTTCCCTCTTCCACCTTATTCCTTCTTCCATCCCACTTTCCTCTTCCACTCTCTTCTCTCTTCCATCCCTCTTCCCTCTACCGGTCAACGTCCTCCTCCATCTCACTCCCTGTACACTCTCACTCCCTCTTCCACCACACTTCATGTTTACTCCCAATCCCTCTTGCACCCCACTTCCTTCTTCCACTCTTCCAACTCACTCACTACTCCATCCTACTCCTTTTTCACCCTACTCTCTGTTTACTCCAACTCCCACTTTTCTCCACTCCTCCCCCATCCCCTCGGCCGTGCAGCAGTCAACAAAAGTCCACGAAAGTTGGCGTTCAGGTCGACATCCCAGGTCCAAGTTTAAAATCTAATCAGGGACACTCGGAGGCACTGGTGGGCGTGGAGAGAGCCGCTGTCTGCCTTACCCTTCACCCTCCTCCTCCTGCTTTGTTCTACCTTCCCTAGCCAACACCTGCGTACCCTTCCCTACCTTTACTGCCCTACTCAACCCTACCTCTTTGCTTACCTATCTACCTACTCTCTCTCTCTCTCTCTCGCTCTCTCTCGTTTCTTTTGTTCACCTCGTTCTGGGGTTCTCTCCTTTCCTCCATCTTTCTCTTTGTTTTCCCCAACTTTTCCTTCTTCTTTGCCCCATGTTCTTGGTCTTCCCCTCCTTCTCCTCCTTTCCTCCACCTCGTTCTCCGTTTTCTCCTTCCCTCCACTTCGTTCTTGGTCTTTCTCTCTTCCTCTTCATCTCAAATTTGCTCATCTTCTATCCACCTGTCTCTCATACTCGCTCAGTCTTTCACTCTCCATTTGCTCCACATGGCTCAGAAATGGAGGAGACATGGGTTCGATATTCTAATCATGAAGCTCCCTAGTACCTTATCCTCAGCGATTTATATTTGGATCCGGCTGGTTAATATCCGTTTGTACCTTACTTATGCAGAGTATGGCGTTATTAGAATGCTTTAAGAAACACAGAAGAGTATAGTAACATATGATAAACAGGATAAACTACTTAGGAAAAGGTGTTAGGGTGCTTCGTTACCCAGCAAGAATACGGACCGTGGTTGGACGAAACAACGGTGGAGGAGACGAAGCGAAGCAGGACTAGACAAGGAAAAACGACATTGTGGACGAGATGGCCGGCGAACCAAAGACGAAATAATAGAGAGCAAAGATCCGTACTTTGTCTCTGAAGGAATAAGGAAGCATCAACTAACGACTGACCTGATGCAGACGACTAAAGTAATTTGTAACAAATCGATTTTTGTCTCAAGTTCGTAAAAAAATAGTAAACAAACTGAATGAGAGAGAGAGAGAGAGAGAGAGAGAGAGAGAGAGAGAGAGAGAGAGAGTCCTTTGAGGAGATGTGTTAGCCACCTCTGTGTTCTTGAGGGATGCGTAATCATCACATCCCCGGTATGGTAAGCATCTTTGCAAGTACAGCGCAGCAATTGAATGTTAGTTTATATATACAAAACATACGGTGTGTGCATATAATATAGACAGACAGAGAGATGGATAAATGGATACATAGATAGACTAATTGAAAGACAGATAAATACAGACATGGGCAGACAGATAGATAAAGACATATATAGATAAACAGATAGAGACAGATAGGGAGATACATAAAGACAGATAGGTAGATAGACAGATATAGACAGACGGGTCGGTAGATAGATAGATAGACAGATAAACAGATAGATATGTACAGAGAGAACAATATACCTGTGTAGTGATCCATTACCAAAACGTATAAAAAAATGAGCAAGTGAATATGTAGATCGTGCCAGAGCTGCGATGCCCGGCCACTCCATCACCACGACCACCTGGCTCATTACTCCATTAACGACAATATAGGCACAGGTGTCAACAGCAGCCGGGGGGAACACTTCGCTAAATGGAGAGCTGGGCGGGTTAATGGCAAGGGGATTTTCTGGGTAGATTAGCTGTGATGGGGAATATTTGGGATTAACAAGGGTAGTGAGGGTGGTAGAGGTAGTGGGGGTGATAGGAGTCAGTACGGTACTATACTCTTTCCATCTTAACTTGTCCCAGATTTTCTTTCTTTTGCCGCTTATTTCACGTAGTCCTGTGACAGAAAAAGATGATACTATGGCTCTTCATCCTTTCCTTAGCATTTTTTTCATGACAAGCACCAAAATCTAGTGTTAATCTAATGTTACAAACGAGCATTCACGTTGGAGAGATAGTTTAGGTCAAGTTAGAGTAAATAGAGTATTGTGGCGTTGTTGCTGCTAGACTATCACATCATCTTCCCTGTCTCAGCACACCTAGGCCACAGAGCACACACACCAACGCGACGGACGAAAGGTGTTGTTAATAGAAGCGTTCAGTGGCGTGGAAGTGAGGGGGCAGGAGAGCAACAGGGGGACCAGTGAAGGGGCAGTGAAGTATCATGGAGGGCAACCGTTCATTTACTCATATGGGGCTTGCATTTATTAAAGTGAGATTCCAATTCGTTCGATTATTACGGACTGATTTAGTTAGATCTCTGGAGTGCGCAGTCACGTCAACTTTGGAGGCTTCTTACCACCTCTTCTTAATCTTATTTTCTGTATATGAAGCGATACTGATTTGACGTATGTTATTCTTGCAAACTACATCGGCGATAGAAGATATCAGTGAAATATACGTTAAAATGATTTCAGAGGCACAACGATGACATATTTATAACACACACACACACACACACACACACACACACACACACACACACAATTAAGGAAGAGGTATTCGAATGTTTCCTACTGTAAGCCCATGAAAATCCGCCCCTCGATTTTAACATACAATAAGCTTGTATTATGAAACCTGAGAACGTGAAGGAGAACGAAAACTCGCCTTTTTTTTTTTAAATTTAGACCCAAGCACTAAGGTGTTGTGTTCTCTATCTCTCTCTCTCTCTCTCAAGGAAAAAAAAGCATAAATGATCCTTGATTGCAATTTAAGGGGTATCTCAATCACTCTCGTCTCAGTGTACAAGCGAGCGTAGATAATGAACTCTGGTAATCTACTTTGAGGTGATTCGGCCATGTTGAGCGGATGGGGTGTGAGAGAATGGCTTGGAGGGTATCTGGGAAGGAGGCTGTAAGGACTTGGGAGAAGGGGCAGATCAAGGACGGGATGGAGGGGGAAGCTGAGGGAGTACAGGAGGGAGGGTACGGTATCGCAGGAGGAGGTCACTGCTAGAGTGTTCGGGAGCGATGTTGTAAGACGAAGATGAACCGGTGCTAATGCAAGACGAAAGACAAGGTGAAGGAATCCATGATGGAGGGAGCCTTGTCATGGCAGGAGGGAGTCGTAGCTCGGCTGCGAGAGAAATTGCACCACGGATTTGTTAAATAGTATACAAAGCTCAGCATAAAACCTTTATTTATTATAATTAAGTATTCGACTCCTGGTGATCCAATGGTCTTAGGGCGTCTGTCGGAGTGGCGTTCATGTCCTGGACTATGCACAAGGTTCCAGTCCTGAGGAGGCTGGAGATTTTTTGATTATGTAATGCTTCTTGGTGTAGGCCCTTCACCTACCCTTAATATCCTGGACCACAGCAGCTTAGACTCCGGTCCCTACACTTCGCAGGGAAGTGGTAAGGGACTAGCTGTTTTTATGTGCTTATTTTGTTATCAATCTATTTTTACTTCCGCCAGTTGGATGAGGTTATGTATTCACCCGCATCTGTTTTTTTACAAGATAACTCAAAAATTTTTTACTGGCTTTCAATAAAATGAGGTGGATAGGTGGACACTGGGTAAAGGAAGAATTTATTATATTTTGAGGAGGATCCGGACTCGGATGCAGGAAATCAAAAACTTTATTGACCCTGTCGCTCTCTCAGATTTTGTCACAGGCAGATTAAGGCCGATCAATTAACCATGTGAGACCGAAATGTACTCTTCTATAGGAAAGTGGACTTATAGCAGTAATACGTAAGTTTTAATGGCGTTAGTGGATGTATGTGCTCTCTGAGTGCTTTCAAGTTTTTATTTATACTTGCTCAGAAAACAGACGAAAGTAAAAGATAAACCCTAAATATTGCAACTAAGAAGCATGAATTGGTAAGGCCAAGCAATGATTTTCATAATACTTACATGTAACTGGTGGAAAGTGAGATTAATAGAGTGACAACTGAGCTATGGAGCGAAAGGAAGGGTTGAGCAGAAAATAAACACGAGTGATTAAGTACTTCGTTACGTTGACGTCTTGCTGTACTATATTCCTGCTGTTGTTGCTAGATACTGTATTTGGGTCATTAAAGTGGCATGATAGTAAATGTATTAATGAAGGCTGTATCTAAGCCCTCAAGTTCAATCAGGCACTCCTAAGTTGAATAAAGTCGCCTGGAGATAGTAAGAATATAACCAAAGACGTCAGTGTATTGAAGGGGTTAATTTGGTGGATATGGTGGGGTGGGATGGTAAAAGCGAATAACTATCTCATCAGAGTGGAGAAAGTTGGGAAGGCCTTAGATTTGCATTTGAATGATAGGTTAATGACGATGACGATTATGAATATGGCGATAACAATAATAATAATAATAATGATGATGATGATGATGATGATGACGACGACAACGATGATGACGACGACGACGACGATGATGATGACGACGACGACGACGACGACGATGATGATGACGACGACGACGATGATGATGATGAGGAGGAGGAGGAGGAGAAGAAGAAGAAAAGGGAGAATGGTAATAATAATGATGATGATGATGATGATGATGATGATGATGATGATGATGATAATGACTGAAAAGGTATGACGAGGAGGAGGAGGACGATCGTGAAAAGGCAGACTGACTAAATAAAAGTATACAATGAAGGAGTGTGCAAGCCAAGCCGTGTGGGGGTGGCAGTAATGGGTGCAGTTAGCGAGAATGTAATGAGGTGGTTTGGACAGGCGGAACGAATGGGGAATGAGGGGTTATCGGAGAGAGTGTATAGAAGTGAGATTGATGGCAGAACGAGGAGAGCAAGACCGGGAACGAGATAGGAGAAGGGAAGGAATGGGGAATGTGGGGTTAACTGAGAAGAGTGATGGCAGAATGAGGAGAGGAAGACCGGGAACGAGATAGGAGGAGGGAAGGAATGGGGAATGAGGGGTTAACGGATAGATTGTATAGAAGTGAGACTGAAGGCTGAAGGAGGAGAGGAAGGCCGAGAACGAGATAGAGGGCGTGGAGAATGAAAAACTTTGAGAGGACGTACAGAAGAGAAAGTGATAATGAGGATGGGAAGACCAAGGCCTGCTAAGTCGGTTGAGGAAGTTCCCTAACACCTCTTCTTAAGCGATTTATTTTGCTTATTATACATTACCATCCTCTTCTGTGTCGCTTAAATCATTCGAATATCGCCATACTCTGCATAAGTAAGGTACAAAATTTTATCAGTTAGCAGGATCCAAAAATAAATCGCAAAGGAAGTGATGTTAGGGAGCCTCCTTTACCGAAGAGAATACGGGGTCAAGAACGAGATGGAAGGAGTGTGGAATGAAATAATGAAATGTCTGTTCCCTCACGATCGGGATAACTCTTGGTACAGTCATTCGTGTGTGTGTGTGTGTGTGTGTGTGTGTGTGTGTGTGTGTGTGTGTGTGTGAGAGAGAGAGAGAGAGAGAGGGGACGAAACTGTAAGAATGAGAAGACGCAGACCAAGATCGATATAAAAGGATAAAAAAGACAGGTAAATGAGGGAGGATGGCTTGGAGTGACAGGCGTGAGTGAAGATACCTGGAGACAGAACAACATAGAGGCAATTATTTACCTGGCCACCCTGGATGATCTATGGGCTTGAGCGTCTGACTATTGATAGACAGACAGACAGACAGACAGATAGATACATTCATACACACATACCTACCTACTTACCTACCTATATACATACACACATACATGAATACATACATAAGATTGATAGATCGATACACTCACGCAAACATGCATAAACACCTACATACATACATACGATAAACTAATAAGGCAAACAAAGTAAATGAGGATTAAATATTTTTTTTTTTCTCTCTCTCTCTCAGAGCTTTATCGAAGAAAAATTTCATAGCTTGTAAAGAATTTGGAAGTCATATAATCTTCAGTTCCATACAGAAAGAGAGACGGACAGACAGACAGGCACGCTGCCATATGGATGTTAGGGGTGGACTATGAGACAGAGACATATACTTAAACAGGGACAGCAGATTTATGACAGAGACAGATAGACAGACACACAGACAGAAACAGAGACAGCAGATTTATGAGGCAGACAGACGACATACAGAAACAGAGACAGCGGACTTATGAGACTGAACGACAGACAGGCAAACAGATACAGAAACAGGAAGAGCAGAGATATGGAGCAGACAGACAGACAGACAAGTAGAGACATAAAGGCAGATACATAAAGACACAGGAACAATACGGTTCTGAGAGAGGCAAACAGACCAAAAGCGAGATAAAACACGAAGCGTGGAAATAGGATAAGCCTGACAGGGGCGTGGGAGAAGAGACAGATGCGAGGCTCATACACAGACAGAGGTGGTAGATGACGGTAGATTAGTAGGTGAGGGTAGACTTATGGGGGTACAGGCAAGGGGAATATACGTGTCTACCAGCGGGGGGCAGTGGGAAGAGGTGGGGAGGAGCGGTAGGAGAGATATGGGGAGGGGGGGGGAGGCAGAGGGAGGGGGAAGAGAGGCAGAGTGAGAGGGAAGGATGAGATAGGACAATGGTCAGGAAGGGAGGAGCAGGGATAAGGAAAGGGGTAATAGGGGAGGCCTCAAGGATGGGAAAGACTAACAAAGGGTAGAGAGAGGAGAGAGGGTAGAGCTTAGAGGATGAGGTGACTAGAAATAGGAACGGGAAGTGATGAGAGGATGGAATCGAAGTGGAGCGATTTGGGGAAACAAGAGAGAGGTGGAAGCGGTGGGAGAAGTGGAAAGGGGAAAGGGAGGGAAGAAAGGAGGAAGGGAGGGTAAAGACAAGGATGGCTGACGGAAAAGGGTGAGAAGAGGAGAAGAAATGAAAGGAAGCGGGAGGAGAATGATAAATGATGATAAGCTGAAGGGAGATGTGGAGGGATGAGAGGTTGGAAGGAACTGGAGAATGTGGAAGCTAAGGAAGGGAGGGATTCAGAGGGTAGTAAGCGGGGAAAAACTCAACGAGGGAGAAGTGATGAAGGCGATGGGGAGTTGGAGAGGGGAGGAGGAATGATGGAGGGGATGGAGGAGTGTTGGAAAGAAAGCAATGATAGAAGTGCAGGAGGGGATGATGATGGTGGGAAAGGAGGACAAGTAGACAGGAATTGGAGAAAATGGAGAGCAAAGGGGTGAGAATAAGGGACAACGGGGAACAGACAGGGAAACGGGGGGGTACTTGGAGAGGGAAACAGAGAGGGGGCGGAGAGAGAGGGGGAAGAGAAAGTGGACACAGGAAGACTGGGAGAGGGGGAGGGGGTGTCGGGGATTTGAGGAAGAATAAGGGGATTTACGATGGGTTAAGGGCATTTAAGGGGAAAAGGGGGAGGAATGGAGGGAGACACAAAGGGAGACCCGAAACGATAGAAAGGGACTAGAAAAACAGGAAAAGGGGAGGCCTGGAGGAGACAAAGGGGGATTTAGGGTATAATAAGTGGATCTATTCTGGGTTAGGGGGATTTAAGGGGAAAAGGGGAGAAGAGACAAGGAAAAAAAGAGGACCTACACACTAAAAGGGAACTAGGAAACAGGAAGAGAGGACCCAAGGGGGGTAAAAGTGGGAATCTGGGTATAATTAGGGAAACCACGAGTATATGAGCGTTACGGAAATCTAGAGGGAAAGGGAGAAAAAGGGAGGGAAATAAAAGGGGAGGGAGACGGGATTAGAAAACACGAGAAAAAGCTACCAAGATTAATGCTAAAAGTTTTGGGTGAATGGATCGTAATCTGCCTAGTTAAAGGGACTCTGATCTTCCTGGAAAATGTAAGGAGAAAATAGGGAAGCTGAGAGGAAATGCAGAGTAAGGGGGAAAAGGGAAGAATCTAAGGAGGAAAAGGGCGGAAATAAAGGGGCAAAAAATAAAAGCGCAAAGGGAGAAAGAATATCCTGTGGGGGAAACAGAGTAGGAGTGAAGTGGAAATGGGTATAGTCTAAGGGGAAAGAGTGCAGGCTCTATGGGGGAAAAGTGGAATCACAGGGGAAGACAGGAAGTATCCAGGGAGGAAAAAAAATGTAGTTCTCAGAGAAAAACGAATAGAATTTAAAGAGAAAGAGGTATTCTAAAGGGAAAACAATCAATGGGGGAAAAGCAGACGTTACGAGGAAAAAAGAAAAAGAAAAAGGAGGGGGGGAGAAATACAGAACTGAAGGGAAAAAAATACTTATGGGGAAAAAGAACAGAATCTAAGGGCGGGAAAGAGTACAATATAAGGGAAAAGAATGAATCATTAGGAGGGAAGGGCAGAATCTGAGGGAGGAAAGCAGCATGGGCGAAAAAACGGTAGAATATGAAGGGAAAGGGGCAAAATCTGACAGGGGTGGGGGGAGGGCAAAACCTGAGGAGAAAGGGGGCAGAATTTGCGGGAAAAACAGTAGAATGTGAGAGGAAATGGGACAAACTTTATGTGGACCATGGGGACAATATATGGGGAGAGAGGATTTATATAAGGGCAAAATTAGAGTTCCGTTTAAGGCAAAAGGCACAAAAGAATCTACGGGGAGAAGTGACTAGTTACACAATGTTACACAAACACCCTGATCACACAGACATCACGGTTCTTTCTTGGCGGTCTGACTTTACTGTTATTAGAAACACTTTCAAATGACAGAATTTCAAGGAAAGGACAGAAGAGCAGAAGAGCCTCCACCACCCTCTAAACCCCGCGGCAATCAATGGTACAGAACAAGATGCAACGCACTGCAAAGCCGAATTACTTGTAGGAAAATTTACAAGGGCTGTAGAAGGTGCTATTTCAAATGAAGATACGAATCTTTGGAAATACCTAGTACTACTGGTAATCTGCCTTATTTTTATATTTTCCATTATATATATATACAGGGGTATAATGGGTACATACTTGCGATTTTATTGTTATGGAATATGATATTTAACCGTATACATCAGCGATGCCTAAGGACCGCATCAAGAACAAAATAGCGGCCCCAATTATGATAAAAGTGGCAAAAGTTATCTATGCAGAGCCAGAAGTTGACATGTAATGATCACAATAACCTGCTAACCTATGACGTTTTATGGGAACAGCTGAAGAAATATTTGGCAACGTCTGAAGTAAGTCCTAAGAGCCAAATGTGATGATATTTAAGGAGAAGAAGTAAACTCTAAGAGAAAGAGGGAATGAATGTAAGCTGTAAAGAGTATATTTGAAAGGGACATACGGTATAATCAAAGGTGAAAAACAAAAGGGAAAAAGGCATACGGGGAATTTGGAACATTTTAAGGAGGTACGGAGAAAAATCTAAAGTGAAAGACATAAGGGTAAAGGGGATACTTTAAACAGTTAAGGGTAAATCTAAGATAAAAAAAAACAAAGGGGAAAAGGGTAATTTTCAAGGGACCTAAGTTATAATCTAAGGTAAACAACAAAGGGATATGAGGTACACTTAAAAAAGGAACAGAGTATAATCTAACGTGAAAAAGAAATCAATTGAAAAAACAGCACAATCATGAAAAAATAAATGGGAAAAATACGAGTGTTGGGAGAGGAAAAAAATAAATAAAAAAGAATCCACTAGAAACAGAGAGAATTCTAAGGGGAAATCTTTACGGGCGACACTACCATAG
>NC_137049.1:29604769-29777269 GCF_032717465.1 Coenobita brevimanus | reverse complement strand
TGGCACTTTTCCCCGTACATACTTTTTTTTCCATTCTGTCTGATCCCTATGTTTCTTTCCATATAACATAGGCCTACTACGTTAATGTAACACTATCCACCTCTCTCTCTCTCTCTCTCTCTCTCAATCTATCTGCCTATCAATCAATCAATTTATCTATCTATCTCGTTGTACTTTTTAGTTCCTTCCCTTCACTCATCCCTCACCCCTTTATTTCCTTTATTATTTATTGCCTTTCTTCCCTTTTTTTTTTTTATCCTTCCATTTTTCATTCTTTCCCTTTCTCTATATTCCCATGCATTTCAATTCTTTCCTCTGCCATCTTTCAGTTCCTCCCTTCCCCTGTCCCTTCTCTTCCCGACTGCTCCTTCTCCCTTCCCTTCCAACTCCTTCCCTCCCCTCCCCTTTCTTCTCTCCCCATCCTCCTTCTTTCCTCCTACTTTTCTCGTCCTTCCTCATTTGGTCATTCCTTCATTTGTACCTCTTCTTCTCCTCCTACACCCTTTCCTTCCTTCCTCATTTTCCTCACCTTCCCTTCCTTTCCCATCCTTTACGTACATCCTTCCTCTCCCTTCCTCTCATCACTTCTTCCCACTATCATCCCTTCCCCTCTTTTCCCTTTCATTTCTTACTATTTCCGTCACCCATTCCCTTCTAATTCCATTCCTTACCTTCTCCTTCCTTTCTCTTTCCTTTTCCTTTTTTTCGGATCCTTTGTCATCATATCTCCTTTCTTCCTCTTCCCTTCCCATTTCTCGCCTTCCCTCACTTTCCCTTTCCTTCCTCTCTTCCTCCTCCTTCTTCCTTTACCTTCATCGCATCTTTTCCTTCTTATCTTTTCAGCCCTTCTTTACCCCATCCCACGCACAAGCCACTCCTCCCTGCACTTTCCTCATCTCTTCCTTCCCTTCTCTTGTAATCCCTCCCTTCCCCCACTTTTCAATCTCCCCTCCCCTTCCTACCACATTTCTTCCTCCTTTCCTTACCGTTCATCCCCCTTCCCCTCCCCTCTCTCTCTCTTGGCCTTCCCTTCTCTTCGCCATTCCCTTCTTTCCTGCATGGCGTTTCAAGCCCTTATCTTCGTTTCTTTAATTTCTTCCTTTCTTTCCCTTCCCTTTTCTTCCCCTGTACGCTCTCTTCCTTAACCTTCTATTCCCTTCTCTTTCCTTCATTTTCCCCTCTCATCTTTTAATTGCTCCTTTTCCCTGTCTTAATTTCATTCCTCATTTCCTCCACCATACTTTAAACTCTCTTCAGCATTCTCTCTATCTCCATTCCTTCCTCCTTCCCTTCACATCAGTTCCATTCCTTCGTCTCTTCCCTTTCCTTCTCCCTCCCTAATGCTTTCCTTCTCCCACTTTTCACCTATCTTCCTCTACTTTCATCTCCACCGTTCCTTCCCCATTCCTTCTCCTCCCTTCCCTCCATCCATTTTCTCTCCCTTCTATCAACCTCCTCCATCTTTTCCTTCCCATTCCTTACTCTTCCTTTCACCAGCCTTTCCCTCCTAGCTCCTTCATTCTTTCTTTCCCTTTTCTTACCCTTCTCTTCTCACCTCTAACTTCCTTCACTTCCCGCCCCCCTTTCCTCTCATCCTTCAGTTCCTCCGGTCCCATTCCTTCCTTTCATCCTCTTTACTTCACCATATTATGACGTCTCTCTTTCCTCCTCTTTCCCTCTTTTTCGGCCTTTCCTCCTCTCCCCTCCCTTACCTTCATCCATCTCTTCTCCCACTATTTTCCACCCCCTCCTTCTCTATGCTTTCTCAATCCTTTCACATCCCATCTCCTTCCTTACGTCTCCCTCATCGTACAACATCTTGCAATCCCTCTCTTCCCACCGCTTTCCCTTTCCTTTATCCTTTTCCTTTCCTTCCTTCCCTTTATCCCTCTCTTCTTTCACCATCTTTCACCCGTTCCTTCCTTTCCTTTTTCCTCTTCTTCCCTTTCCGTCGCCTTCCTCCTCCAGCATCTTCCACTTCTTTATATCCCCTTCCTTCACACTCCGTTATGTCCGTTCACCACCGGTCTCCTTCCCTTCCTTCAGTTCTCCTTCCCTTCCTTTAACTCTCCTCCCCTTCCTTCAGTGCTCCTTCATCCCTTCCTTCAGTTCTCCTTCTCTCCCTCCCACCATCTCCCTCCCTCCCAGCTGGCTCTCGGGGTAAGGCAATCAATTGGAATTTCAATATCGAGGTCTGTGTGTCCGTCCGTCTGTGTGTGTGTGTGTGTGTGTGTGTGTGTGTGTGTGTGTGTGTGTGTGTGTGTGTGTGTGTGTGTGTGTGTGTGTGTGTGTGTGTGTGTGTGTGTGTGTGTGTGTGTGTGTGTGTGTGTCCTCCTCCTGCTCCTCCTCCATCTGTTGCTTACTTTCCTTTCCTCCATTCTTTCCTCCCTCTCTGCCTCCTCCTCCTCCTGCTCACTGGTCCCCCCTTCTTCCTTTTCTCCTCCTTATCCCCTCCTCCCCTTGACATATATATTGCAGTGTGTCATTCTGTATAAGTTGCCCAGTATCCGTCAACCACCATGGCCGTGTTGGTGCATAACAGACCCGGTGACATACAGCAATTCGTCATTTTGCGTGTATATTTGTTATCCCCCGTGGCCGTGTAGCTTAAACACACCGTCACATTCACTGCAGCAGGTCAGGGTGAGAGGCTCCAGAAAGTAACCGTGATAATACTGACGGCCTTATGTTTCAGAAATGGAGTACTATGCTTCGAGACACGACTACAATACAGACGCACTTAACTGACTCGGTGGTATATTGCGGTATGTCATTCCAAATACATAACGACACAATCAGTTCCCGAGGGCCAACAGTAGGGAACAGCGCCATACACCTTAACATATTACCACCTGCCCACTCATTCCCACCGTCCACGCCGGTATGATCAACGACGTATGACCACATGTACAATCTCTCTCTCTCTCTCTCTCTCTCTCTCTCTCTCTCTCTCGCTATTATATATACCGGTATAATATAAATACTACACACACACACACACACACAATATATATATATATATATATATATATATATATATATATATATATATATATATATATATATATCAAAATCAAGCTGTGTATGTGTGTGTGTGTGTCTGTGACACACGAGAGCAGTAATATATATCGACCTAAATCTTTTTGCATTAGGTCGGGCTAAGTCCAGGGATTGTGAACAAAATACATCCTAAAAAATTTTGGCGATCGCGCGCGACGCGACAATGCGAAATTGTTGAAAACCGCAAAACAAGAAAATATGTATTACTTTTCCGACTTTTAGGTTTGAACTGGTTATTGTGGGTTCAATAATGGTACAGAAACATAGATAATGATATCTGCAAACTTTCTGAAATTGAGAGTCAATTAGTTCTTCCCGCACATTTTTGCAGGCAAGCACGTGTGTGTGTGTGTGTGTGTGTGTGTGTGTGTGTGTGTACATACTGTATATCTGTCTATCTATATCTATCTATCTATCTATCTATATCTGTCTATCTATCTATCTATCTATCTATATGAGTTAATTTATTCATATTACACAAAGATCTCAGTAACAAGTAAGGCTATGCTAGCAGTAACGTGGACATAACATAATACACACACACACACACACACACACACACACACACTTATTTTTCTTCCTATCTATCTATCTATCCATCGATTACGAAAAAAATATGACTGTGGCGTATGATATTGGTGGTGAACATAATAGCACCAGCCCCCCCTGCCCCCCAGTGCTCGGTGACAGGGTAATGTGTGACTTCCGGCATATGGCAGTGTGAGGCTGTGTCCACCTGGCTCTCACCCCATCCCCTCTCCCCCTGTCACCCCTCACACTCCCCTCCTATCCTGAGCTTTTTTCCACACCCATCTATCTCTAGGTCAAACCTCCCTCATTCTCCTTCAGTCCCTCACCCACTACACTTTTATCCTTATCATCCACTTCCCCTCTTTCACTGTCCTCTCATTCCCACTGTCACATCCTCCTACCCCTCTACATTCACACACTCTCGCTCCTTCTGTCACTCCTCTGTCATACTGTATCACCTCCTCTGCCATACCCCTTCACCCCTTCTGTCACACACCACACCGCCTCTATCGCATCCACACTCTCTCTGTCACCCCGTCACTCCCTTCTGTCACACCCGACACCCTCTCTGCCACTGCTATGACCCGCTCTGTCAATACCCTTCACCCCCTCTGTCACACCCCCTCATCCCCACTGTCACACCCTGTCACCCTCCTCTGCCACTCCGTCACCCTCTTGTCACACCCCTCTACCTTTCATTCACATCATCGCTTAATACATCAATCTCACCCCCTCCCTCCCTCCTTCCACCTCTCTCTCTCTCTCTCTCTCATTCCCCTACTCCCCACAACGCCACCCCTCGTTCACTCCCACTTACCCTTTGCCACACAACCCCTCTCATCACATCACCCTCACACCCATTCCGGCCACCGCACTGTATTTCACACCTCTCTCACTCATTCACTCATCCCCTCTGCCACATACGCGCTCACCCTAGCTCACACACACCCTCACCACAACTCACACACACCCTCACCCTATCTCACACTCACCCTCACCCTTACACATCCTCACCCAGCCTCACATATCTTCATCCTGCCTCACAAACACACCCTCACCCTTTCTCACATACCCTCATCGTATCTCACGTATCGTCACCCTGCCTCTCATACACCCTCATTCTAGGTCACACACCCTACTCACAGCTTACTCTCCATCACGTACTCACCCAAGTCCCATATACTCTTTCAAACACCTTCACTCCTAACTCAAACTCCCTCACTCTCACTCCCCTAACAACCTCAGTTTTATCTGCATTCACACTCTTCTGCACACACACACACACACACACACACACACACACACACACACACACAGTCACTTCATCTCACTGACTTCTCTCACCCTCACCCCTAATTCACACACTGTCCCTCGCCTCACCCTCGCATCTCTCCCCTCTCCCCTCACCCTCACACGGCCGACTTTCCCCTTACTCTTCAACTCCCTCACCCTTGCCCCTTCCTTCTCTCACTCCTTAATTTCCCTCACCATTTCTCTCATCCTCACCACTAATTCACACACTGTCACTCCCACCTTACTCGCATTTCTCTCCCACTACTTCCCCTCACCCAAACACCTCTAACACCCTCCTTACCCTTTCACTCTCTCACCCTCACCCTTTCCTCATTCTCCATCATCCTTACACACTTCATTCCCCCCCTTATCCATAACTGCCTCACCTCTCCTTTCCTCCCTTCACCTTATCCTCAGATTTTTTTTCCCCTCCATCCTTACTCCTTCAGTCTACCCCCTCTCCCAGTTTCCATACCCCTCCCGTCAATCCCATATCCTTCACTGCTCATTTACCCTTCATCTCTCTCTCTTTCTCTCCCTCTCTCTGGTTTTGTGGGAAGAGAGCAGAGACTGGAGAGAAGGGCCAGTGGGGGGAAGGGAGGAAAGCAGATACGAGTATAGTACGTATATGGTATAGTTTAAATGTATTTTTTAATAAGGTGTCTGCCTTGTGTTTATGGCACCTAATATCCACAGTGAACTCTGTATGTCCTCGTGTGTGTGTGTGTGTGTGTGTGTGTGTGTGTGTGTGTGTGTGTGTGTGTGTGTGTGTGTGTGTGTGTGTGTGTGTGTGTGTGTGTGTGTTTCACACTGCTAAATCTAATACAGAACAAGTTCTGGTGTTTAGTCGGTATATTCATGTGGTGGTGCAGGTTCCCTCAGTGTTTTGATGATTCGAGGAAACCAGCAGTGATGCATGTTAGTACTTCTATTAACTTCTTGTAATCGACTCATATTTACATCTACATAATTTTTAAGTTTTTCCAGGACCTTGCGGGTCGCTTGCCTTCATCGAGTGCTAATGAGTTTGATTTGCAGTCGGGAGTGTTACTCCTCAGTCCTCTCCGTGAATGAATAACTCTGATGGGTGACAAATCTCAGTGTTTTGTTCGTAAACTTTTGTAGTTTTAGCATTCGTGTCTTGGAGGTCATGTGTGTTGGGACGAAAAAGTAATACAGAATACGCAGTACCATCGTTGTTAATAGACAATTCTAGTGTCTCCCGGATATGCTAGAAACTTGTGAGCGTGGTCAGCTCCATTTTTCCCTGTGATTTTCTGTTGTTCATGCGTTTCAGCAATTTTGCCTCAGAAAGTCAGTGTGTTGCCCAGGATTCTGCAATTTTTCTAGAGTGGTATTAGGTTTCCTCGTTCTGAATGCCACAGGGTTAGACTCTTACTAGTGCTGTAATCATAAATTTATCTACGTCTCTATCACTCTAACTCCCTGTACTCTCTCATCACTTCCCTCACCCCTAATGTCAAACTCCCCTCGCCCCTCCCCTCACCACCTTCCTTTCTGCCCTTCCTACCCCAACGATTCTGACCACCGCACACCACTTCACCTCCCATATACCATTTCACGCCTCCTCTCCCCTCACTTCTTTTATTGCTCATTACTCTCTCTCTTTCTCTCTCTCTCTCTCTCTCTCTCTCTCTCTCTCTCTCACACACACACACACACACACACACACACACACAACCAAGAGTTAACAGTATCTCTTTCCTTACATCCCACCCACCATCCTCCCATCCCACTCCCCTCATCCCTGTTCACCAGCTCTATCCTCTCATTCACTGTCTTTTTCTCGCCGCCTTCCCCACACTCCTTACAAACTACTCACTCCTTCTTTGCCTCCTCACATCCCTAAAAGCACCAGACTTCCCTCAACCTTTGCCTCACTTTTCGCACCCCACAAACACTCCCCTCCCCTCACCCTACAAACTACACCTCCTCTCACCCTTCCCCTCACCCTACATACCAGCCACTTTCCCTCATCCTTCTCATCACACTACAAACCATCCATCTCCTCTCACCCTTCCCCTCACACTACAAACCACACACCTCCTCTCACCCTTTCCCTCACCCTACAAACTACCCATTGTCCCTCACCCTTCTCCTCACCCTACGAACCATCCACTCTCCCTCACCCTTCCTCTCACCCTACAAACCATCCACCCTCCCTAATCACTCACACACGTCAGGCCACCCACACCCTTACACCCTTCCCCTCAATCTTACAACCCATTCGGCCGGTACCACTTTCCCCTCAACCCCCTTCCCTCCCCTTACCTTACTCCCTCCCCCCTCACATGTGGCCCCAGCTGGCTCCGTCACCCTTCATCTCCCCTCACCCACCACTGCCCTCCCTCACCACATTACTGCATATCCCCCCTCTCTCCCCTTATCTTCTAACCCTTTCCTTTTCACTTCCATTCCTTAAATTTACCCCCCCCCCTTTCTTTCCTTCCCTACCTTCTCGCCTTCCCTTCCCTTTCCCTCACCTTCCTTCTACTTAACTGCTTTTTTTTTTTCTTTTCATCACTTTTCCATTTCCCTTCTTTTCTCCCTTTGCCCGCACGCGGGCAAGCACACACACACACACACACACACACACACACACACATATATATATATATGCACACAGTTATTCTGACACCCACACACAGAGACAAGAATAACACACATTGGGGAAATTCTGAGTAGTGGGTACACATACACACACACACACACACACACACACACAAAGCTATATTCTGAGTAGCACCCTTTAATATAGAGCTGAACATACATCGACCTCCTGACAATATTAAAGGTGTGTGTGTGTGTGTGTGTGTGTGTGTGTGTGTGTGTGTGTGTGTGTGTGTGTGTGTGTGTGTGTGTGTGTGTGTGTGTGTGTGTGTGTGTGTGTGTGTGTGTGTGTGTGTGTGTGTGTGTGTGTGAACGTATATACATCGAGAGAGAAAGAGAGAGAGAGAGAGAAACTATGGTACAGCTATGCAGACAAAGATTACACAGCCCTTATAATCCCTCCGAGGTGACGAGGCCTTCACGCTAACAGAGAGGCTCACTGAATCGCAGTAGTATTAGAAATGGATGAAATAACACAAGGCTCCCTCCTCCACCGTGCAGAGCCTCCTTCAATATACCTTATACGAAAAGTGAGATGTATATTGCAGGACTGAAAGGAGCCTCTGTAGGAATGACAGAAAGTGGAAGTATTAATGAAATGGCTCAACACAGTCCTTAGATTTGGTGGTATTCTTAATGGTCTTTCTATGTACTGTGTATGTATAATGGTCTTAAGTATTTTTATTTACACACATTTTTTCTCCTAATGATCAGTCCATACACTGATCACTTCCTTCGCAATGATTTATGAGGGGTGCCCTGCCTCAAACTACTTATTCTACGACATGGGAAATATAGAAGACCCGGCAGAACAGAGCGTCGGCAAGTTTTTATTTTATTGAAAAAGGGTAGAATACGACCATCACGCAACCTACGCAATATGTATTCGTACGTGCACATACACACATATCCACATACACACACTTTAATACATAAATGGGAAACACATAGGTTATGTATGTTAAACGTGTGATTACTTATTAAAATAGGAATCAACACCATGATTTTCCGATATATTTTCGCTTCATAAAACTAAATAAAACTACCACAGACCAGTGAGATGATATTATCACTCCCTGTTGTGGCTGCATTACGCCAACCACTTCCAATTGTCGATTCAGACTATTTCTAAAGGTGTCGACTGTCTGCTCATTTACTACATATTCTGATACTTATTCCATGCACTTGCTATATGAAAGGTGTAAAAAATTACTGGCTGCTTCAAGATTAGCTCTTCTGCCCTATAATTTCATACCATTACCAGGTATCGAGCTCTCTGAAATAAGTGTAAATAATTAGCTTACTTCTAAACTGCAGAACTTCTCGTGAATTTGAAGCACTCTATGAGCCGACCCCTAAGTCAACTCGTACGTGTAATTCCTACGTTTCTCATGGTATGGTTTGCTTCACAGAGACGGAATTAAAGGAAATGGTGGGTGGGAGAGCGGGACAGCTAAGAGGCTGAATTCCTTATTTTCTCTAACGCTTCGGGCTGCACAGAACCCATCTTCAGAGACAACAGTGTAGCCCAAAACGTTTGAGAAAATTAAGCATTCAAGCTCTACCCTGTCTCACTCTCACCCAACATTTCTGCTTGCCGCAATGGATCATCTACAGACGGGACTGAATTGGCTGGTCTATGCAACACTACCTCCAGTTTTTATCTTTATATCCCTAACTTGATAAGGAGCACAGAACTACGACCCAAACTCCAGAGGTGGTCTCACGATGCTCTTGTACTGGGAGATTAATATATTTTAGCTTCTACGAACAGTACCTTTAAACTGCATAGAATGCACTGATAGTTTTATTCGCTACAGCTGTAATATGGTTTGCAGACTTACAGTTGACCTGAGATCAACCCTTGCACTTTAGAGACATACATCTTGTTTTTTGACCCGGACTGTAAGACATGCTACAAGTATTTCAACTTTTTCAGAAGCATAATCTGTGGCACTTGGTCGAAAGCTATTTGGAAATACAAAAAGATAATGTCTAGTGACTTAGCAGGCTACGGTCATTAATACTAAACAGGACATTATTAATGTCTAGAAGGTTGTTATGCACGATTTGTTACACTGAAAGCGACACCGACTGCCTCAGATTACGACTTTATTCTACGCATTTGACTATGGTGTCTCTGAGTGTTGTTTTACGATCTATCCCGTTATGAAATTTAAAATGGCTGATGTAAAAAACCTGTGCTGATTTCTACAGCCTATCTTGCAGACAACAGCAGTGATAGTTACCGGTATAACTCTTTCACCTTAACCTGATCCAGATACTCGTCATTTTGCAGCTTATTTCACGGAGTTCAGTAACAGAAATACTACGGCTCTGTATCACTTTAATAGCACTTCATGACTTATATTCTAGTGTTTATCAGTTACAACTCAGCGCAGAACATGAAGGGATGTCAATGCTATGCCACGTCAAACTGAATAGAGTACAATCTCCAGGATTATGGCATTTCTCACTATTGCAGGGATTTGCTAAATGTTAGTGCATGAGAAACGGCTGCTATTGAGAGAGAGAGAGAGAGAGAGAGAGAGAGAAAGCATGACAGCAGGGAAGACACAGACAGGACAACAAACAGATAGGGAGCTCGGAGACAAGACAGAAGGGAGGAAATAGAGTGAAAGCAAAAGAGGCAACAAGTAATAGTGGGATTTAAACAGAGAAAGGGAAAGCCAGAAAGACAGCATGCACAGGAGGGACTAAAACCAACAGAGGCATCCAGACAAGAAGACTAAAGATGACAGGATGAAGGTAAGATATAAGAAACACCAAATACAAACAGACAGAGACAAGCCATAAGACACAGACATAGAGACAAGCCATAAGACAGACAGACAGACAAAGAGACATACGAAAAGAGAGGCAAAAACAATACACACAGTGACAAAAATAACATACATACATATATAAATACACAATCACATATACACACACACACATACTGATACACTGCAAACAATGACAAACAAATACAGACAAGGAAGCAGGCACACAGAGCCCCCCCACACACACACACACAGAAAAGGTCGGTCATTCAAGCCACAGAAAAGGAGTGACACAGAAAGAGATATATATTAAAAAAGAAAAAGAAAGATAAAGAAAAATTTGCTATTGACAGAAGCCTACATGTTTTCTGCTTCGGGTACAAAAATATCAGGGAGAAAAAAAATGACTGCCGTAGACGTGAATTGGAAAGAGAGAGAGAGAGAGAGAGAGAGAGAGAGAGATGTGTGTGTGTGTGTGTGTGTGTGTGTGTGTGTGTGTGTGTGTGTGTGTGTGTGTGTGTGTGTGTGTGTGTGTGTGTGTGTGTGTGTGTGTGTGTGTGTGTGTGTGTGTGCGTGCGCGCGCGGGGAGGCGTGTGAGGGAGGGGGTGAGAAAGTTGCGTGTAATTACCGGTCGCTGGTGGTAGTCATGAATACTAACACACTCACGGCTGCTTGCGTGCGTGTGAGTGTGTGTGTGTGTGTGTGTGTGTAAGAGAGAGAGAGAGAGAGAGAGAGAGAGAGAGAGAGAGAGAGAGAGAATATGCTTGTTTGTACACGCATTAAAATGCTTGCCTTTTGTTGTACGTGCATCTTTTGTGTTTATGCGTTGGTGTTTTTATGTATGTTTTTATGGCTGAATGTAGGAACGTGTATTCAAATATGCGTCTCTTTGTGTGCATTTATGTGCATGTTGATATATGCCCACGTGGGTAACTGCACATGTGTGTCTGTCACAATCATTTCTCTCTCTCTCTCTCTCTCTCTCTCTCTCTCTCTCTCTCTCTCTCTCTCACTGTGTGTGTGTGTGTGTGTGTGTGTGTGTGTGTGTGTGTCTATGAATTTTCCAAGTTTGCTTTGCATAAAAGGCACAGAAAATAATTATGAACACTGTGATGCAATGCATGAAAATGGAATTCATGAAAACTAATAACAATAATAATGTCTGATTATGAATAACATGAAAATACGCTGAATAATGAATGACACGGAAAGGATTACGCGATGCAACATATTTTAAATGGAGTGACAGAGTGAGTGGGGAAATGAGGGAAGGGGAGAGAAAATGAGATAGTTCCGAGAAAGGAGAAAGAAAAGGATATCTGAAAAAGAAAAAAAGGCAATAATGGCAGATACATATACTGATAAACAGACAGACAGACAGACAAGTATAAACACAAAGACCAACAGAATGATGGATGGGTAGATATTTACAGACAGATATGGAAGGCAAGTAGGAAGGTAGGGAGAGAAAGACAAACAGACACAGACAGACTGATAGATAGGCCGACAGACAATTTGACAAGATATAAAAAGATAGCCCTGTATTTATCATTTTTAAATATATGTACCAGCTGCGAGCATAAACATTGATTCACTTCACTACGATCAGTAACCAAACACCTAACAATGACTTCCGAAATCCCGTGCTGCAGTCTTCGGAATCCAAGAGGCCTTTCAAATATTGTGTAAAAGTTTCAGTGTCATTCGAGTATAAACTGGAACGATACTATTACCCTGATCTGTACGAGTACTTATCTATAAATCTAAATATATATGGGAAACAGAGAATTGGGTATTGAGGTATGCTATGCAGAGAAACAGAATATACAGTATATCTCCCGAGTTACAGTGAATATGATGGGTGATTTGACTGTACCTTGTTAAAATTAATACGTGTCCTCTAATTATAACAAGGTAATTTCGGTGATCTAAGGGTCCAGTCAATTAAGTTAGGATCATTTTATCAACTGCACGAGGGTCATTAAGGCATATAACCTCTGTGGACTTAGAGATCTGAGAAGGTGAGGTTCTACGACTTCCACTTTCCTTCCTGATTCTACGGGAAATGATAATAGACGTAAGCTGAAAGGATGTTAGGTCTGTGTTAGCCACTAAAAAAGACAGAAATCTTATCTGCTCTTCTTCATTTGGGTTACCTACATACGATTTCACGTAGCTCAGGAGTGGTCTTTTGATTCTGTAGATTACACACACACACACACACACACACACACACACACACACACACACACACACACACACACACACACACCGCTAACCCTCAGACAAGTATAAACATTTACCTACCTTCTGAAGTTGATATTCTACTTAATTAAAAGTGGCCTTCCTCGTCAACAGGTCAACTTATTTTTTCAACAGAAGGAGGTGCATAAGTATACACTATATACGTATAAAGTGTAGTAAGTGTGGCTTGATAGTGACGGACCATGAATTTGTAGAGAAAAGGAAGCTGAGTGTATGAAATCTCACAAAATCCTGAATTAACTATCGGGTAAATAAAATCGTCAGCTCCACAGAATACCAGAGCTGTTTCGATAGAGAGGGGGTCCACGGTGACAGTAACTCTTAGGGTCCTATGACTCACTCTTGGCTGAATACAAATGTTTGGCGTCTGGGTAGCAGTTTTGGACAGAGGGGCGAAAATGCAGTGATAATTGTGGGCAAAAGTTTGAAAACACGAGAGATGGAAATGGAAGACTACCGATACACCTAATGGAGAAGTAACGGACAGAAGGATAGAATGTCCCGAAAAACTGACGCTTGAAAAACTGATGACTGAAAAAGACAAGAGCAGTGTGATGGCGAACACGACTGAGTCTGTGTGTGCAGAAACGGAGAAAAATGTAACCAAAAATACATCACCAAAATGTAACCAAAAACACATCAACACTGAAATGATGGTGGATGTAATAAAGTGCGATGTACTACATGGAGGAGCATCAGGGTTCTAATGTGAGGCTTCGCTACTTGCTAAGAGAGATGGGCACCTCGTTTCCGAGAATTCTTAGTGAGTGACTGACGGACAGCCTGGATTTTCAAGAGTCTCCCGCATGTAACAAAATGATTGATTAAAATGGTTACGGCCACACCGAACACAACGAGCGGGGAAGGATGAGGCGACATGATAAAACTCACTAAATTCTATGTGAGTGCCCACACTACATGAGCAGGAAGGTTTGTCGCCCCGCTCACCCTCCAAGCTCGTCACTATGCGATGCAGCATGTTCCAAAATGTCGCGCACTGCCTAGCGACATCCCCAGCCATGTCTGCACCGATGAATAGCTTCTAACTATCTGTCACCCAAGAGGTTGCCACTTTCTATTTGGACAGGCATCGCGTTGACGCTCACCTCGCCGCTTATCACTCGACGCTACCTTCCCGCTCGTCCCGTTCGGCGTGACCGTACCCTGAGTGTTTATTAGATAAAGGCAGCAAGTATATAATGTTCTGGAAGGAGTGCAATGGAATATTGATCGAAACTTGCCGGAAACTCAGTGAAGATGGAACTGTGGAGTGGAAAAGGACTGTCGCAATACCTTCATGGAAAAGTAAAGGTTAGCGAATTAAGAGCAAATACAATAATGGAATGAGTGTGCTGGGTGTCGTGGGAAAGACATATACATGAATTAATAGTGGCCAGCCATAGTAGGAGATACATCAGTGTGCCTAGTGAAAGAAGTAATGGGTGTTTCCTCATCGATGAGGGATATTTGGATTAAATACCCACACTAACGCAGAGGAGAAAGCACTTGAGGAGAAGTGAGGTTTTGTGGAACTGCAGAACCTGAAGATATATAAGACAATGTGAACGGGGAGAAATGATGGAAAAGGAATTGTGCCTGTATGGTGTGGAAAGAAAATTGCGTAATGTTGCTTGTTTGTGTGTGTGTGTGTGTGTGTGTGTGTGTGTGTGTGTGTGTGTGTGTGTGTGTGTGCTTTGTTTTGTTTTACTTTGTACTTTATGGTAACAATATATGTATAATGGTGTACTAGGGATTGAGCAAGTGGTTCAGCATTAATACTGGAATGAAATATAACTATTATATCCACAATATTGTTCAGCAGGAGCATGCATGCACGCACACAATCTCACGTGTGTGTGTGTGTGTGTGTGTGTGTGTGTGTGTGTGTGTGTGTGTGTGTGTGTGTGTGTGTGTGTGTGTGTGTGTGTGTGTGAGTGAGAGAGAGAGAGAGAGAGTCGGCAACGCGATAGCTTCTCGCTCCCTCTGGGAAGGCGCACAGAAAGAGATAAATAGAGGGAGTGAAAGACAGACAAAGGGACAAAGGCTGGGAGAGAGAGAGAGAGAGAGAAAGGGGGGGGAGGGATCTCTTCAACACTCCCCAATATCATAAATTCAAATATACCCAATCTTATTCCACATCTACCATAACCCCTCTTAAATCTACCATAACCCCTCATATCTACCATAACCCCTCTTATAACTACCATAACTCCCCATATCTACCATAACCCCTCTTATTTCTACCATACCCCCTCATATCTACCATAACTCCTCTTATATCTACCATAACCCCTCTTATATCTACCATAACCCCTCTTCTATCTACCATAACCCCCTTGATATCTACCATAACCCATCACATCTACCAAAACCCCTCTTAAATCTACCACAACCCCTCTTAAATCTATCATAACCTCTTTCATAACTATCACCCCTCTCATATGTACCAAAACTCGTCTTATATCTACTACAACCCTAGTATATCTACCAAAAGCACTCATATTTACAACACCCCACTTATATCTACCATACCCACTCTTATCCCTAACATCATTTACCTACACCAGACTTAATTTTTTATTTTTATCAACACTGGACCCAGATTACACAGTCCGTTCCCAAGGCCCTGTATCCTACTCCACAACACCGTCGCATGTCACCACTTGGCCATTCATACCCACCGTCTATACTTAATACAAGCTCGTGCTGTCCCATTCAGGACTGGAAAAATGTTATTATTATTTATTTATTTAATTATTATTATTATTATTATTATGATGATGATGATGATGATGATGATGATGATGATTTTTTTTAGTACATGCTCGTGGGTCTTAAGTATAGTCTGCTTTATAGGTCCTTTAGCGAAATATAGACCAAAAACTGTTTCCTGAACCAGCCTGGGATAGATCTTACGTTCTTTCGGACAACCATGCACCACGCTACCACTTGACCACCACCTTATAACTCTCAACCTAACACTCAAGCCATCACCCGTCCCAACTGTTCCTTGACCCGACGTCCACCTTAAGTTTAAACGGTCGTTTGTATTTACCCACCATAGAGCTAACCACTTCAGCCCGAGAACGTTCTTTTTAGAGCCGGGAGCATCTCTAGGGGCGGATCTCTTTCTCTGTGTGTCGCTAATGATTAAAATATTCGGACGCAAGGTGTTTCACTCCTGCAGACTTTAGCGAAGTTTGTTAATCCACACCACACCACACCCACATATATATACCACCCTCTCACACAACACAACATATACCACCATCTCACACCACACCCACATATACACCACCCTCTCACACCACACCACACAATATGTACCACCATCTCACACAACACCACATCCACATACTGTACATACCACCCTCTCTCACCACACAGCATATACCACCATCTCACACCACACCATAAAAAATCCTCCCCCCACACCACACCTCACCACACCACATCAAGGGCATGAACTCTGACCCTGAAATCCTCGCATCTAGTACTTTTATATCTGTTAGTTCCCTCTTGTTACCACCACGATACCATTCCCCTTATAAACAGTCACTCGTATTCAAGATACTTATTGACGCAAAGTCCAAACCTTCACTTCGGATAATTATCTAAGCATCGTCTGTAGGCAAGAGAACACAGATCATCAGGTTGAAAGGGTTACACAGAAACTAGATTCAATGGGGATAGGATGTGGTTAGGAGGGGTTCGGGATGGGGGTTGCAAGATCGTCCTGCCATACTGAACTGGCTGAGGAATGGCCAAACCCCTACAACTACGGGTTTCCCTTATACTGAAAAGAATTGTTTAGTGGCATTAAGAACAGAATACATACAGAGGTCATAGTATTGAAAAAGGTAACTGATATATTTTTTTAACCTAATCACTAAAGGAGCCGTCCCTCAACGTATACATAATCGCCTTTAAACGACAAGAAAAAAGTAAACACAAATATACTAAGACGAGTAATGGAGACTGTTTCTAAACCCTTCAATACAAGAACTCTCCCTTGAGCCTTGAAAAATCGTCTGGTGGTAGAAAAAATAAAGTAAAATATAAAAAAAGACGTGGTATTAAAGGGGTTTATGGAATTTCCTCTAGTATCTTCAATATTAAAAATCTCCCCAACTTAATGATTCGTCTTGGAGTACGGAGATGAAATTTAAAAAAAAAAATCTCTTGGCAATGGAGGGCAAGAGGATGTGGTGGTGGTGGTGGTGGTGGTGAGAAGAGGAGGGGATGAAATCGTGGAAATGGAATCATATTATGCAAAGTGGAAGTAAAAAATTGATAAGATGGACTGTGTGTGTGTGCGTGTGCTAGAGAGAGAGAGAGAGAGAGAGAGAGAGAGAGAGAGAGAGAGAGAGAGAGAGAGGATGTTGTTAGTCTATTTCTTTAACCCCTTTACTATGATGACTTACTCATTTACCTTATTCTTGTTACTTCCAAACGATCTCCAATAAACTAGGAAGTAACTCTTGTATTAAAGGTGTCAGCAAAGGCTGTGTCTAACCGCTCCGACTTGAGAAGTGACTGAAAGAGGCTATGTTCGGATTATAACTAGATCATGTCACACAATTTGATCGCAGATTGAAACGACCTTTGAGAAGACTTGCTTTAGGCTAGATGGAGACTGAAACAGGCTAGGTTTGGCTTAAAAAGAGCTCAAAGTAATGCTAGAAGGCTTGGTGTGCGATTGAGTCATATTAGAATGATTTGGCATGATATTGAAGAGTTCCGTATGAGATGGAATGGATTCAGTGTGGCGAGGGAATGTCTGACGCGACTAGAAAAAAATACAAAGGGCTTGCTCAGGCTTGACAAGGTAAAGTGGGAAGAAACCAACAGACCGAGGTTAACCTATCCATAACTAGAGGTCTCTTTTTTCATCTTCATAAAATTGTGGTGCTAAAACTAATAAAAAACACCATACAGTCACATGTCCTGGTCTTGAATAGATAAAGTGAGTGATGAGCTGAAGAAGAGGCATGATACTGATGGAATGAGTAATGAAGGACAAAAAACAGTGACTACCAAATACCTTTTTTTCTATGACGACATGGTATCCGTGGAAGGTGGTGGTCTAGTGGAGAGAAGAGTGGCGTACTGACTCATGGACGCGTGTTCAAAGCTCACCTGCCGAAGAAAAGGATTGGAAGATGTCAGTTCAATTTCCCAAAGAGTTTTCAGTGCTCTTTCAAAATCTCCACCATTAAGCCACAAACAGTACTACCCAATTACATAGCGAGGCATCACAAGCTTGTTAGAGTATCCAGTAGACAGCTGTTGTCAGTGGGAAGATTGTGGCATCAGCTTCGTCCGTCTTATCTTACTGTAGGTTAGATTTTCATCCTTGTGCAGCTTATTTCCCGTACAGTCGCTCATTAAACAGAATAAGACAATAACAATACTACGGTTTTATCCTTACCACGGCACTTCCTTGTGACTAATATCAAATTCTAGCGTTAATATCTCCCTACAGCTCAGGAATCACGATGGAGAATTAGACATTTAAGGCCAAGTAAAAGTGGACAGAGTATACCAGAGTGTGTGGAGCCACCTGGTACATGAATTGAGTACTGATACCTGGAAACACAGAACAAAAGTACATACATACATACGCAATTACGTACCCCAAATGTCAAATGCGTCTCTATTGATTATTACGTAAGGCCCACTAGAACAATACTGGTTCATTTCCCGCCATTATACAACAATAATATTTAGGTTACCAATTAATCTGGACAATAGCCACAGTACTGACACATGTTGCAATACAACAATCATTCTGATGCCGAATCCGGTATGCATCGTTATAGCTGTTAGTACTCGATATAAAAAAAATAAATACGTACTGTGTGCATTTGTAATTATTATTTTTTTTTTTTTAGCACTCCAAATACCTGAACATTTGCACGTCAGGCTGTTAGCTCTTGAAGCCTTTACTGCGCTTGATTTAAAATTTCGTCTCCTTATATCACCTTACTTGACACTAGGAAACAGGGACGTCTTCTTACTCTCTCTCTCTCTTTCTGGCAGCCAGCTATTTCTATCTCTCTATTTAACCACGCACAAAGCCACATGGTGATTGTGAGGAAAAACACCTTCTGTCCCACTCCGATGCAATGAAGTATCAGAAAACACACACACACACACACACACAAAATGTGTGTATAATATATATATATATATATATATATATATATGAAGAAACAAAACCGACACATGAAAAATACGGATTGAAATTAATTTGATATGAAAAGGCGGAGCCAGTGACTACGAATGATTTCTAACCCAACCGAAAATAAATAACTTTGCACCAGACCCAAAACACAACATTCCATTCAGTAGCGTCGGTCTTAAAATGTCTCGGTATATTAAAATAAAAAGGTCGAAAAAAAAAATATAGTTGATACGTGAAGAACTTGACCGAAACTTTCTTGGGAAATATTCAGACCAAAACTGCCTTAGTATGTGAAGACTCAGACCAAAACTGCCTTAGTGTGTGAAGAATCAGACCAAAACTGCCTTAGTGTGTGAAGAATCAGACCAAAACTGCCTTAGTATGTGAAGACTCAGACCAAAACTGCCTTAGTATGTGAAGACTCAGACCAAAACTGCCTTAGTATGTGAAGAATCAGACCAAAACTGCCTTAGTGTGTGAAGAATCAGACCAAAACTGCCTAGTATGTGAAGATTCAGACCAAAACTGCCTTAGTGTGTGAAGAATCAGACCAAAATTGCATAGTATGTGAAGATTCAGACCAAAACTGCCTTAGTGTGGGAAGAATCAGACCAGAACTGCCTTAGTGTGGGAAGAATCAGACCAGAACTGCCTTAGTGTGGGAAGAATCAGACCAAAACTGCCTAGTATGTGAAGATTCAGACCAAAACTGCCTTAGTGTGGGAAGAATCAGACCACAAGTGACTCGGTTAACCCAATCAACCTGACGATGTATTTTTATCCAGCTTAGGGTTGACCATTCGAACTCTCTCTCTCTCTCTCTCTGAATAACACTACTTCCTCACTGATAAATATATACGCTAAAGAATAAAATCATCCGGTGACAAGGAAAAGCTAAAATAAGGATTGATCACAGTAGAGAAGTTGATGAAGAGACACATGCCGAAATATCACTGGTTTTATGCTTACAGAGAGAGAGAGAGAGAGAGAGAGAGAGAGAGAGACCAAAATTTATCTTGTTCTAATCAGCAACGATCTCCAAACACACTTGGTAAACAAAAAAGAAATGAAATTGACACAATAAAGAAATGAATCAAACTCTGTAAATGAAAAGCCGAACCAAAAATTTACTTTGTTCTAATAAGCAACCAAGTCCAACAGACACAGGACAGTAATGAAGAGAGCATCAGTAAGTGAAGAGAGGATCAGTAAGTGAAGAGAGGATCAGTAAGTGAAGAGAGGATCAGTAAGTGAAGAGAGGATCAGTAAGTGAAGACAGGGTCAGAAAATGAAGAAAGGATCAGTACGTGAAGAGATGATTAGTAAATGAAGAGAGGATCAGTAAATGGAGAGAGGATCAGTAAATGACGAGAGGATCAATAAGTGAAGGAAGGATCAGTAAACGAAGAGAGGGGCCCGAAATTGACCAATCCAGCTCAAACAGACTTAGCTCATGAAGAAACGAACCCAAACGGCCCGGGTACGTTGCAGGGATGACCAAACTTCACCTCAAAAGCCACACGAGGTTCACGGCGACAATATAGGAAGCTCACAACACAAAATTGGCTTTATTTTCCGCCATAAAATTAGAGATATTGAAGACACTCTGGTTTCCTTGACTCAATCCCGTTTGAGGAAAATTATCTTGGGTTACCCTGAATAAAATACTAGAGCTGTCCCAACGGTAGGAGGGTTGTATCAACACCCTCGGGATCCCTTACCTCTCTCTCAGCTGAATAAAACCGTCTGGGGTCAGCTGAGAGAGAGAGAGAGAGAGAGAGAGAGAGAGAGAGAGAGAGAGAGAGAGAGAGAGAGAGATTAAGTTCATCAATGTATACTCGACCCCAACCAACATACTGACAAACACAGAAATTAAATAATCAGTCAAATTCAGAATGTCTCTATCGGTACAAAAACATCATGTGTGTGAGCGGTAGTAATTCAGTTTTCAGAGTCCCTCGATACATAGGCATTTTCACGTATGGGTAATGAGATATAAAATTTTGGTCACCCTTGGAATGTACAGAAGCTGAGATGGACATTAATATAACCCGCCTCAGCTTTTTCTTTCATTCTTCTTCCTCTACTTCTTCTTCTCCTCCTCCTCCTCCTTCTTCTTTTTCTTCTCTTCTTCCTCCTCCTTTTACTTTCTTCTTCTTTTCCTTCTTCTTCTTCACCCACCTCTTATTCTTTTTCTCCTTTTCTCTTTCCGAAATTGCAGCCGAGCAAGATCATCCGTTCAGCCGTAAGTGGGAACCAAACCCCGGACCCACCACACTACGAGCTGCGAGGGGAGGGGGAGGGGGAAAGAGGAGGAGAGAAGAGAGGGGAGGCGGAGGGGAGGGAGATCGGGAAGGAGGGGTGTGTGGATTCGGGGGGTGAGGATAGAGAGGGTAAAGGGATAGGAGCTGAGGGTGGAGAGAGGTGAGGGTGTGACGGGATGGGAGGGGGTAAAGGGGTAGGGGGTTGAGGGGGGTACTATCCAATTACACATCAGGACCCCGGGTGCTTAACTTCACTCGCCGCAGGGGTGGGGCTGTGGTGCCTCCCTGGTGACTGTGTGTGTGTGTGTGTGTGTGTGTGTGTGTGTGTGTGTGTGTGTGTGTGTGTGTGTGTGTGTGTGTGTGTGTGTGTGTGTGTGTGTGTGTGTGTGAGAGAGAGAGAGAGAGAGAGAGAGAGAGAGAGAGAGAGAGAGAGAGAGACGGGGGGGGGAGAAGAATATGAATGATGGAGTGGGGATGGAGTAATGAGTAAAGAGAAAGAGTTGGGGAGAGAATGAAGTGGCAGGAAGTGGGAGAAAGAAAAGAGAATGGGGATGGAGGGAAGGGAGTGGGGAGACAAAGTGACAGACAAGGAAATGGAGGGAAGGGGACAGAGACGAAGGAGTTGAGGGGGTGGAGATGAAAGGAAAGGAGAATTTATAAAATGAAGAGAGAGAGAGAGAGAGAGAGAGAGAGAGAGAGAGAGAGAGAGACAGACAGACAGACAGACAGACAGACAGAACAAAGGGAGCAAGAGGGGAGAGAGAAGGAAAGGACCGAGGGGTGGGAGATGGGAGGGTAATGGAAAGGGAAAGGAGGGGGAGTGGATAGGAAAAGGGGATAGGGGAACTGGAAAGTGTGCAGGAGAAGAAATAAATGGTATGGGTAGAGTGTGGAGGAAAGAAAGGGAGGGTATGGGCTGGGGGAGGAGGGGCATTAAGGAAAGGAAAGCAAGGAGAGAGAATGATCTGGCGAGGAGGTGAGTGGCGAGGGAGGATGAAAACATATGAAAAATAGCTTGCCAGTCTGTATATACGAATATATAATCCCAGCTATGACGTAAGGAAACTGACAAAATCAATGGATAACAAACTAATCAGTATTCAAAGAGCAATGGAAAGGTCAATGCTGGGAATATCTCTGGAAGGCAGGATGAGACTAACTTGGGCCAGAAAGCAAACTAAAGTCAAAGACATTACAGAAGTTAAAAAAGAACAGAAATGGAGGTGGGCAGCTCATGTACTCGTAGCAAAAATATATCTGATAAACGATGGAGCAAGGGGCTGACTGTCTGGACTTCAGAGATTGCAAGGATAGCAGAAAAAGGCTAAACAGGGGGTGAAGAGAGGAAATGGACAAGTTGGCTGGCAAAACATGGCAGAGACTGGCTCAGTCAAGGAATTCGCGGAGAAGGCTGGGGGAGGTTTTTGTTCAGCATTGAACTTGCAATGGCTGATGATTATATATCAGATAGGTATACGTGAGGCTACAGTGATTTTTTTTTTTTTTTTGGCCTATCTGATGGAGCCAGGATTCCGTGGGTTTGAATGATGAGTGAATGGAAGTGTGGCCCATCGAACTGGGCTAACTTAGGCTGTCTGGACGTTGCTACTCCTTACCCTGCCCTAGGGTGGGAAAGAAGGTCGGATGATGATGATGATGAACACACACACACACACACACACACACACATATATATATATATATATATATATATATATATATATATATATATATATATATATATATATATATCGGGTTTTAATTCCTGTTCAGGGCAAAAAAAAAAAAACTTTATATGTACTCAAATGTAATGTGTTTCTCCAACATTTACAAAGGCGCTTGTACTGGATGGGAACGAATAAAACTGCCATGTCACTTTCGTGGGGCCACGAAAAATGTATATGACACTGAAATATGTGTCATCATATGGGTTCGGACTTTAAAATATCCTCCCATAATGGATTTACCTGGGTCTTCATAGAATCTGGGTGGCTTAGCTTTTATCACGTTATGGTGTAGTGACACGGTGCCTGGCTCCTGTCTAGGAGGCTCGGGTTCGATTCCTCGGTAGAGCGTGTGTGTGTGTGTGTGTGTGTGTGTGTGTGTGTGTAAAACACATCGTCAGACTGAAGAGATTGGTGGAGTGTTTTAATCTGCCCATTACCTGATGCGGTGTGAAGAAAAAAGTAATCGTACATGAGTTCCAAATACATTTTCGCCACCATACGTTGGTTCTACGCTGAACAAAAACGCCTAATGATTGTATGTAAGCCGGCTTACATACCCCTGGCATTGGAGGGAGCACTGGAATACACGTTCATGCCGTGTTCTGCGGGTACTGAAGGGCAACAGATTCATACGACCGAGGAATACTACTTATTGTCACTGGAGAAGTGCCCCGCCCTCACCCCATGCTTCACAGACGGGTATACAGTAGGTAAGGAAAAAGTGATGAGTGCATGTGGAAATTTGTAATGGAGTGGCTGTTTGTGTGATTGCGAGTTCGTATACGGTATATCATCTAGTGAACCTCGATCCGGAAAGCGTCTGGTGGCTTGTTGTCGATCCAACCTCAGCTCACCTAAACGTGAGCCCAGTAGATCTCAGAAAACCGGCCAATGCAACCAGCTGCTCCCAAAGGTCTTTGTTGGGGTTATGGTGAAGGACTGTCCGTGAGGTGCATGAGGTGAACAAGTGAACTGTGGTGTGCGGGGCTGTATTGCAGTGTAGGCACAGTGGAATGTTTGTGAATTAAATTATTTGTCGGTACTGACACAGAGAAGGGTGGTGTCCGCATCGTACTCTGGTTGGGCACACTCATGTCTCTCTGGGTAGGGTATTTTGAGAGGTTTATGTCTGGTGGTATTTCGTGAAGGATGCTGTTTGACTGGAGGTTTCGGGTATCTGTGGCGGATATGTGTCTAAATGCGTATCTGTGAATAGTAGTACTGGAGGAGGGGTATTCTGTGTAGTGCTGTGAGGCTGTTTTTTTGCGGTGATGAATGATGCAATATATGATTACACGAACTGGATGTAACTTATGCTAAAGTCTCTCATGACCAGATGGTCCTTTATTGGAAGTATTCTTGTTTCCTGATGCAAGTGATCTATATCTGTGGCCTTTATACGTCCCGATCATACTCTTCGGGCCTTGTTCTGCCTTATTTGAGCTTTTCCATGTTTGTGGTTGCTAAGATGGAGGTCTCACCTTGTCCTAGCGTGATTCACTGTCGATCTAGTGAACTGTTCACAGACTGTTTTTCGAGAGTCCTTCTACCGTCTGAAGGCGGTGCCTGCAAGTGTTTTCATGGCATTCATTTTAAGAGATCCCTTTGCATTGATACTGCGTGCATGCTGAAGAAAGGTAATGTGTGTATACAGAGTGACTACTAGATCTTGTGTATAAAGTGACTACTAGATCTCTCTCTCTCTCTCTCTCTCTCTCTCTCTCTCCCTCTTTTTTTTTTTTTTTTTTTTTTTTTTTTTTTTTTACTGAATAAAGAGGTAGACTTGAGAGTGTGTCTGAGATTCGTGTCTAGAGTAAAATAAGGTGGTAATTGATTTGGTTGGAGAAGCAGTCATTCCGTTTTGTCCATGGCGGTGTTCTAGTAAGTGTAAGTACTGTTGGTGCTGGCCGACTACTTACAGAGTACTGCGGGAGTTTGGTGACGCTGTTGCCTGGACGTCAACATAGAGCAATATTGTTACATAAAGGGGAGGGGGGGGGGAGGAGTAGGTCGTAGAGGAAACGGCTAAAAAATGCGAATGAAAGGGCTCAGCCTTGTAGGACACCGCTGGATAGTATTCAGAATCTGGAACACTGGTTTTGGTAGAGTACTTGGGTCTGCTGGCCTGAGAAGAAATTGGGCTGCCACTTTTTGTCGTTGTCCTCCAAGTTTAGAATTTTTCTTACCATGCTAAGTCTTGATGGTGTACTGCAAGTTTTAGTTATGTCCACTACTGGTGGTGTTGCTAATGCAGGGGGTTGCTTCTTGTGGGTAAGATATGAATATGGTCAACTTGAAGACGTGTGTGATACTTGAAAGCTGGGGTCGGAATCCATACTGGGGGTCACACTGAAGGATGTGGGGAGTGATGCTCTTAAGAACAATCTTTCCATTATCTTTTTATGGTGTAAAAAGTGGCGATATTGGTCTCTACAGTGAAGGGCTTTTGAGCGGTCCACCTGGCTCGAATAAACAGACGAAGAATGCTGTCTTCCAGATATGGGGGATTTCATTATTGAGTCCATGGAAAGATGAAATGCTCAGTAAGGGTCTTTATGGCTACGAGGCCGAGGTGCTGAGCGAAAGGATGGATGAATTAAATCAGAAGTACGTCATCACACTGAAGGTGGTCAGTGCTGCAAGACTTGTATGAGAAGAGTGGAGTATGAGAAGCATGCCATTTAGTACCATTCCAGGAAGTATGAGCACAATTACATACTCGGTGTGTGTGTGTGTGTGAGAGAGAGAGGGAGATTTCAGAAACTTTACATCTTATACACCACCCGAATAGTATGAGTAATTTCACATTCAGAAGAGGCGGGGAGGGGGGGGGGCGCTGACGGGAAGGCAAGGGTAGGAGGGACGTACAGACGGCAATAGTACTCCCCTCTAGTGACAGAATCCGGCAACATTCAGACCTTCATTCCCTGCTCGCTCCCTCTCTCCACTCGGTTCAACTTCGTCAGTGTGCACCTAGCTTCGGTGGTGGGAGGCTGTGTCGTTTCGCTCTCCCACGTTCACTGGCCACCCTCTTGACAACTTGCCGTAACCGCACGTCTTCACCGGCCTGGCGTGGAATTTTACGGTTTCCCTGGATGGCATACGCACCATGAGAGTTAAAAGAGTGGATGCTAAACGCTGGGAAAAACCGCTACTAGGAAAGTAAAAAGAAATTGAGAAAAGATTTGATATAGTGTGTGCAACTTGGGTCTGTCCTTTACTACCTACGTTCCTCCCTCGCTCACTCGCACTCTCAGCCCGTGTCGCCGCTTCCTCTCTTTAATTCCTCCTCCTCCTCTCTCTAATTCCCCCATTCCTCCTGTCAAGCCCCAAAGAAAGGCACAGGATCGGCCAAGGATAAGTTTTTCATTCGTTCTTCATCCCACGGAATAAATACGCAAGACACACCACATACGCAAGGATTGCAGAATTAGCCAAATTATTTTCTCAGCGGGATTTAAAGGTAAGAGTTATGAGATTTACTTTTTTTTCTTTCTCTACTGCTGTAATTGAATCAGACGGTCTCTTCGTTTGCGTGATTTTTTTAGAATTTGGCGGGACTGTGTGCTGAGTTTGAGAGTTGGTGACTTTGTCGGTCTGTGTTGCTGTTAGTGCAGTTTTTCTCTGTGTTTGTTACTTAGGCGTGTGGGTGTTACTTAGTTTTATGTTTGTATTAGTTGTGTGTCGATATGAATTTGGTGATTTTGTCGGTCTGTTGCTGGCATGACCTCTTTCAGGCTTGTGTGTTTGGTACCATGTTTAGTGTTTGTGTCAGATGGAGCTATGTGTATGATATTGTCGACTTGTTGGTATAAGTTTGTCTCATGGTTTTGCGTGTTTGTTAATTTGTGTTTGTGTTAGGTGGTGCTGAGGGTCGAGTTTGAAGCTGATTTTACGGGAGTGTGTTTTGCAAATCTCTCAGTGTTGTGTTATTGCCGGGTATGTCACTTAGGTTTGTGTTTGTGTTGGAAGTCTGGTGTTTATGTCAGTCTGTTATTGGTCTAAGTGTTGATTTTGCTTTTATGTGTTGACTCTGTGCTTGTCACTTAATTTTATAACAATGTGTAGAAACCTTAAAGACGGTGATACTGTGGGTTTGTATTGTAAATTCCTATCGTGGATTTTCTGTGTTTTGTGGTCGCTAGGCTCTGTTTAACATCATAATTTTCTTACTTTCGTGTTTATGCTGACTTTATAGTTTTGTTACTTTCTGCTGACGATGATTTCGTTACTAAGGTTTGGTTTCGGTTTTATTTTCGTTACTTAGCTGTGTTTATGCAAATTTTGGTTTCGACCCTTAGTTATGTGTCTGTGTTTTGTGTAAGTGTTAATTAGTTTTGTGCTGTGTTAGGCGGTGTTGTATGTCGAGTTGTGGGTTGATTTTTTTGGTCCGTGTTTTACTGTAACTTCTCTTTTGGTGTTTGTGTTTTTTAAGTTTGTGTTACTTAGCTCTGAGTTTGTGTTATGTGCTGGTGTGCTTATTGTGATTCTGATGGTGTTGGTGGCGTAAGTTTTCTCTCAGAGTTTTGTGTTTATGCCTCTTGGTGTTGTTTGTGTTGTTGTGTTTGGGGCTAAGGTTGGTGATTTTGTCAGTTTGTGTTGCTGGTGAAAGTTTCGGGTCTGTTAGCTCTGTTTGTAGTGTAGAAAGCTGACTTTATGTTGGTGTGGTGTTCTCTTTGGGTTTTGTGGTTCTGAGTGTGTATAATATAGTAAGAATGAAGATTCGGAGGAAGCTGATTCTGTTTTATATGAACTTCTTGGTTTTTATTTTTTTGCTTGTTTTGATTTCATATTTGTTTTGTTTGTGAGGTGTAGTGTGTAGTGTTTGTGTTGTTTCTTGGTTCTGTATGTTTGTATTACTTTGCTTTATCTTTGTGTTAAACGATCCGAGTATCAATTATTTGCGACTTTGTTGGCTAGTGTTGCTTGTGATTCTACTGATTTTGTGTTGATGTGTACAGAGTGGGAGGCTGGTGATTTTGCTTTCCATTTCTCTCTCTCTCTCTCTCTCTCTCTCTCTTCGTGTTAGTTGTTTGTATGCAAAGAATTCGTGGTTGGTGACTGTGTCGGCTTGTGTATTGGTTTATCCCATGGGTTTATGTTTGTGTTAGTTTTACTGTTTTGAGCCTGTGTGATTGATTTTGTTTATGAAGTTGGTGATTTTGTTGCTCTGTGTCGTTGGTATCTCACTCTCGCTCTCTGTTCTGTGTGTCTGTTTTAGTGTTTTATGCAAAGGTGGAGGTTAGTCTGTGTTGCGGCGTGTGTGTTGTTAGTCATGTGCAGTGCTGGAGATTTGTGAATTTGTGTTGTCCCTCTGTCTTGCGGTTTTGTATTATGTTTGTGTTTTGTTGGTGTGTGTACAGATAAAAGTTTGTTTTCCAGGTTTATCTTGCTGTTGTTAAATTGTTGGTTCTGTGTGCTTTTGGGTTATGTGATGCAGAAAGGGAGCATGGCAATGTAGAGTTGGGGGTTGGTGACCGTGCACTGTTTTTAAAGCCTCTTCCTCACAGCACTGTTTTAGTATTTGTTGGTATTGCGTATTCTCTGAGGTTACTGGTTTTCCATATTTAACTGAAGGCTGAGGATTTTCCTGTTGGTGTGAATTTCGCTTGGGTTTATATTTCTGGTTTAGTGGGGTTGAGCAATGTCGCCGGTATATTTCTGGTTTTGTGTTGTATCTGCTTACAGGGTGTGGGTTTGTTCCCCCCCCACCTCTCTCTCTCTCTCTCTCTAGCAAAGGAGAGTACTTGTCTGTCCATTGGCTTTAACTGTTTTCATCTTGCGGCTGATTCTGTACCGTATTGTTCGTGATGTCTGTGTTTGTGAATTTGTGTCAGTGTGCCTTGTTTTTCATGTGTCAGCTCGTGCTCTGTTTAAAGCTGAATATCTTTTACATTTACGTTTCTTGCGATTTTATGTAACGGTGCTCGTGTCTCTTTTTTTCTGTAATGTTAAGTGTTGAAGGTTATACTAATGTTGATATAACTGCTGCCTTGATTGCAGATGACGTGTGTGTGTGTGTGTGTGTGTGTGTGTGTGTGTGTGTGTGTGTGTGTGTGTGTGTGTGTGTGTGTATGTGTGTTTGTGTGTGTGTGTGTGTGTGTGTGTGTTGCTACTATGTGTGTGGTGTGTGCGCGTCAGTTGCTACGTTGTGTCTGTCCATCAGTCCGTGCGTTGGCGAATTGTGTGTATTCTCGGGTATGTCTCGTCTCAGTGCCGTGTGTGTGTGTGTGTGTGTGTGTGTGTGTGTGTGTGTGTGTGTGTGTGTGAGTTTTCTAATATGTCATGCGTTAAATGGTATTAATCCCTTCACTACAATGATGCAATGTATACAAATTTTACCTTTCTTATCTCCAGACGATTGTTTTCACTTCGATATCTCTAAATGGAGTGGGTAAGAGACGTCCTTCAATATCCCCTTCACTACCAGACGCATCCCGTAAACTAAAAATTTAGTCTCTGGATGGCAAAAATAAAATAAAAAATAAAAATAAATAAAAAATCCTCGCAGTGAACGGCTAATGAGAAGTTAATTGTTGTCTGTTCTTGTGTGTGTGTGTGTGTGTGGTTTGGTGTAAGTTATTTCTACTGCGCTCTCTCTCTCTCTCTCTCTCTCTCTCTCTCGTGTTTGCGTTGGTGTTTTGTTTATCGTGTGTTGGCTGTGTGGCGTGGAGAGCTGCTGATTGCCCGTTGTCTGAATTTTCTCGGCCTAACCCTCACCCTTGATTTTGTGTTGCGGTGTTTTGTGTCCGAGTTACGTGCTATTGTGGTTCGCTGTTTGTTGTTGTATTGTTCTTAGTCATCTTGTTAGACTGTTCATGTTTGAGGAGGCCCACAATCTACTTAATTCTGTCTTTATTTTATTTTTTTCGTCGTTCTAAAGGTGGCTTATTCCATCACCATCGTTACCATAATCCTATTCCTATTCCTTAGCTCTTCTGTACAGTTCTCTCTCTCTCTCTCTCTCTCTCTCTCTCTCTCTCTCTCTCTCTCTCTCCCTCTCTCTCTCTCTCTCTCAGGAAAGTATGACACCTTCAACTGAATAAAAGCGTCTGGGTAAAAAAGAAAAACAAAGCAGTACCTGGTATTAAAAGCCGAAGCGACCACGAAAGGATTAATGAAATACGGTATAAACACTCTCAGGCTTCGATACCCATCCTCAAGTAGGTAAAATCGACCCTTGTTAACCCCGGGAATGCCAGTCTGTGAGAAAGTTATGGAGCTATTTATTTCATCATCACTATCCTAACTTCATTCTCATATTTTCCAATAATTATAAATGTGCTTCGTAGGAATCAGTAACGAAGGAAAAATACTCAAACGAAACGTATATTAAAATGCACACAAACCAGAAATACATGTTATACCATTTAGTTACAGTGGCATGGATTTATACGAGTAGATCACACAAGGGTTATTCAGGCGGATGATCACAATGGGTTTCGGATCTGACGAGGAGTGGTTCTGTGTGTTAGACTTTTCACTGTCCCCTTTACTGTGCCTGGGACGGTAAATGCTAGTTTGTTATATAGTCTATATGGTAGAAAAGCACTTGACGAACGGCGGCACGGATTGTTTAGAGGGAGTGCAGATTATTGTTAACAGAGGGTTTAGAATCAATTTTGCCTTTACTACCCCTGGATGAACTCATGGATTAGGCTTATGGGTACAGAGAGATTTAGAAACACATACAGAATAAATGATACAAGCAGCTTTGATCGCTCCCATGCATCAGTTTGCTTTTGGTTTCGTATTGTTAGTGTTTCTGTACGGCAATTAAAAAAAATGTCTCTGATAACAAGCAAAGGGCATTATTTTAGATCGCAGAAATAACATCTAGCTTAAATGACTGTGTGCGCCATTATTATTATCAGCAACCATAAATCACATCCAGTCACTACCATCATCGTCACCATTATTTTTATTAAGCCAATTATTATAATCGCCAAGATAGTCATTAGCCGTCTTCACTGCCAACCCTACTTAGCGCCATCATCCATTTTTCAATCACCAGTTACCATTGTCATCATCGTATTCATTACCACCATCATGACAAAAGACAAAAAGAAAGTAAGATAAGGCAAGGGAAGAAAATCGATGCTGAAATAAGGAAATGGAAGAAAATGGCAAGACACATATCAGAAGCAGAAGGGTTAGAATTCTACTATGTGCGTTCCGGAAAATGAAATGGGGAAAAGAGAAACAAATACAAGGTGATACAACATGCAGGAAGAGAGGGAGGGGAGACGCGAGGGTGAAAGGAAAGTGAGAAAACAAGAGAAATCAGTTTTGGACACAGAAACCAACAGACAAATAAAACAATGGCGGGAATCAAGAAAGCAGCAAAAGACAGAACTTACGATACAGTACTGAAGTATGAGACAGGGAAAAGAAGAACAGGCAAAGAAAGCAATTACGGGACAAAGATGCCATGAAGAGGGACAAAGAAAAACGCAAGACAAAAACAAAAACAAACACAAAGAAAGAAATTACAAAAAAAAAAACATGAAATAGGACAAAGAAAGACACAAAGCAAAAACCGAAACACAAAGAAAGCAAATGCACACAAGAAAAAAACAAAAACAAAGCGAAAAGCACCCAGAAAACTGAGAGAGATACAGAAAGCGATAACATACAAAGCCCCAAAAGACTACCCGACATGTCAGAGAAAAAAATGTTGACAAAATATAAGCCAGCCCAAGGAAGCTGTGTCAAAGAGGGCAGAGAAAGGCAACAAAAATGCAAATAAACATCGAGAGAGAGAAAGAGAGAGAGAGAGAGAGAGAGAGAGAGAGAGAGAGAGAGAGAGAGAGAGTATACACCTTTGTAAATCTACGCGACTGAATACAGGCACGGGGTAATTTTTTTTTTTACATAAAATACCATAAAAAATAAACTGAAACTTCTCACAAGCTGTCCTTATAAAATTAAAAAAAGAAAATAGTAGCAATATTATACAAAACCAGAATATAAATAAAAATCAATTTCTTTTTGAGATGCCCAATCTTAGGATGGCCGGGGCAACTCAAGCATTCTATTCCAGGTAGCCTAACAGGAGACAATTTAATTCGAGAGAGAGAGAGAGAGAGAGAGAGAGAGAGAGAGAGAGAGAGAGAGGTTATGTATAAGATTACTTGTTTCTGGGTTGTATTCTTGTTCGATTACTATTCCTAAGCGACGTATTTTGCTTGTCACACCTTAATATTCTCGTGTTTGTTACTGATGCAAACTGTGTTTCTGTTTGAAAGATATAAAAAGTATCCAAGAGTTGATTTGTGCGCAGTATGCAAAACAAATCGCTTGGAAAGAAGTGATACGAAACCTCCCACGTCAACGGGTCTGTGTCACGGTACGCTTTACAACCAAACTACAAAGGCGACTTACACCTCCCGTCTGACATCTTGTTCATTATTTCATTCCCCCTACCTCTAAACGATTTTACTTTATGAGAGGCTAGGCAAATCGAACTAGGGGGACTATTTACACCGGGGATATTCCACTGATACGATCACAACTAAAAGACTCCCCTAGGATGAGTAATATCGTCTGAAGAGAGCAACAACAAACAGTTTACAATACATCAAGGGGTCTAGAAGTAAGCCCTAATGTAACTGATTCGGGTGATAAACGTTCCGGCGAGCGAACAAAACGAGCGAGGGAGAACATTATCTTCAGAATCTGTTAGGTCGTATGTGGACTCCTACGGCACGCACAGCACCGCAAATGTGTTATTTCGGAGACTTTTAAACCCACGGCGGATCTACGCACACCGCTGGAAAGCTTATGAAAAACTGATTAGAGTTACTTCTATGACCTCTGAAAAATCGCCGCCATTAGGCTGAGTAACCCAGAAAGCGCCAAACTGAGCACCAAAATTGCGATATTTCAGAAAGTGTTAAATACGCCCCATCCACAGAATTGTTCCGTGTGACAGACGGAATCAAACTCGCGGCCTTTAAGCCCTCGAGACTCAGAGAAATGAAGAGACAGGAGAGAGAGAGAGAGAGAGAGAGAGAGAGAGAGAGAGAGAGAGAGAGAAAGAGAGAGCAATGTAACAGAGACGTGAAACAAAGAGGCAGGTGAGAGGCAAAGGACAACAGAGGTAGAGCCAGCACAGCATATTCGATAGAGCTGATGCCCGGCCGTCCCCAGGGTCAGAGAAGAGCGACAGTGGGTAAAGGTAAAGGCGACGGTCCCACCATTTCGACATAAACCGGGACCAAGGTGAAGAGGCGTCTAGGCGAGGCTAAACCAGGTCAGAGCGTCGTTAAGTGTTTGTGTGGAAATCAGGAAGAGGTCAAAGGTGAAAAGATGTCTAGGTTAGGACAAAGTAGATCTCAGTATTTAAGCGCGTGTGTGTGAAAATACGGTAGGAATTAAAGGTAGAATGATGAACAGACTTGGCTGCCAGGTGGAAGAGTGGATCAGTGTAAAAATCGGGTAAGAATCCTCCTCCCAAAGGCTGAAAGCTGTTTTAAGCAAGACAGGATGTTGAAGGTATAATACGGAAACTAAGGAAGAAAACGGTTGAATAATATTAAATCACTCGAAGATGAGAGCCAAGGCAATGTTAAGCCATGATGAGACTGAAAAAATACTGAAGGTCAAAAGGATACTGAATGAAGAAAGCCCTGTTATAAAGCAGCTGGAAAATATAAAGCAGGCGGTGATAAGTCCCTGTTAAAAAATAAATAAATAAATAAATGAACCAGGCCACAATGAGGTTAAACGACGTAAATCAGACCCGAATATCGTAATGCGACAGGACCGCGCCAAAATGCAGTAAAAAAAAAAAAGTTATGAAATAATAAAGCCAAGACGCCAAATATAACTATGCATGACGGTAACCTATACTATGGCTGCATCGTAATAATGGTATCTAATTCTCTATCCAAAATAACCACCGCAAAGCCACCTCTTAATCCATTCATGTCATCGCTCACCTCCAATCTCTCTTGCCAATCCAAGCTTCATTCCCTCATGTACCCTTCAAACACTTTAAAACGGCTATAGAAAGACTTTTAACACAAGCCAGACTTCAAAATGTGATTAAATCTAGCCAGAACGGGAATCAGAAATAAATGCCTGTACAATGCCAAGGGTAGGCATGAATATACAAGTCTAATGTATGCCATGGACTGTATCTTCTTTACTTTTTGTAGGTTCAGGATGAGTATATTATTCCTCTTTCACGCAAAACTAACCAGAAGGAAGGTAAAAATCATGATCCGTGCCCTCCGAGATGACGAGATGAGAGTATGAGGTACAACTGGCTGGACAGTTTTTACCAAAGTTGATATACTTGGAGAGAGAGAGAGAGAGAGAGAGAGAGAGAGAGAGAGAGAGAGAGAGAGAGAGATTTACGCAAGAAATCCCTTGAATTAAATCGTCTGGCGGTAACAGGAAAATAATGGAAAATCCGACATACTGATGGGGGGATGAAGGGTGACAGCTTCTTTAGGCTGGATAAAACTGTCTAATAATCTGTCCATCACTTACCTAACGCGGCCCCTTTGAGATCGACCCAGTATAACATTTTCTATAGTTCTGTACCTACTCAGTAACGATCCCTCCTACCCAGACACATACATCGGTAACAGTTCCGGGGATAAATACTGATACACTTCACAGCGATAAAGAACCGTGCTAAAGAGGGACGCCTTCATGTGGTGGCATTGACAAACCCAGGCGGCTTAATTGCCTGGTTATGCATGCGTCCCTCAGCTGCTTCTCTATCCACCCAAAAGTGGAACGTGGATTGCAAGAGGAAGCCAACTTATATCGGCAGTCCACTAGGTTTATGTGTTTCAGATGAACCTGGGGCGACCATCATCACTGCAACAAGGGCGGAAAATAGACCAGACGGTGAACAATGACTTTTGAAACTCAGTGATGAGATATTCGAAGTCCAACAAACTTTTCGTAATATAGAGCAGGAGTTTCATAATTAAAAAAAACAAAAAAAAAGTCAAGCAATATTCTTGTCCTCGGCCGTACTTGTGACACGTGTTGGTGGTACGCTTTGAAGTTACCAGGGAAAAAAAAAAAAATCTCCCACTACGGTACATAAAACAGACTGCACAGACATAGCCACCTCGTCCCAAGTCTTTTTTTTTTTTTTTTTTTTCCGCGTATTTGTGTGTTGGGGATGGGAGTCATGTAATGTGGGGAAACAGACACGCTTCTCTTTTCAGCTCTCCTCTTTTCGTGTCCTGTTTTCTCGCTTTCTGTTTCATCGTTCTGTCTTCTTGTCTTCGGTGTTTCATCTGTTTTTACTTATTACCTCCGTCGAGGAGGTTATCTTTTACCCCGTGGTGGTTGGTTTGTCTGTCTGTCTGTCAGCAGGATTACTCAGTTACTAACGGATTTTGATGAAATTTTGTGGAAGGATGGGCCATAGGCCAAGGAAGAAATGATTAAATTTTGGGCCGCATCCAGATCCGGAGTATCCCGCACAAAATCTCCAAAATTTCTCAATGAATTTCAATTAAATGTTGTGGAAAGATGACCCATGGATAAAAAAAGAATTCGTTAAATTTGGGGGCGGATCCGGATCTTGATCCTATATCCACGGATCCGGATCCGGGATTACTCAGAAAGTTATGAACAAATTTTAATGAAATTTTGTGGAAATGTGGGCCATGGACCAATAAAAAATTATTTAAATCTGGGGGCAGATCCGGATCCTATATCCACGGATCCGGATCTGGATCCTTTTTAATGGCAATGGCACTGGCGAAGGTATGCGCTCTCCGAGCGCTTTCTAGTTACTGTATTTTCGCTCATCTTTCCTCATCTTATCAAGTTTGTCTGTCTGTCTCTCTCTCTCTCAATTTTCGCCTCTCCACCCCTGCTTTTTTTTTTTTTTTTTTTTTAGCTACCCCCAGCTCATGATTCTTTGGATATCTTCACTCGTTTCCTCTGTTCTCATCTCTTCCCTCTATTCCTCCACCTCTTATCTTTTCCTCGTCCAATCTTCTAATTTCTCATCCTTTCTTCATTCATCTCACTGTTCTTCCTCTTTCAATTTTTCCATCTATTCTCTTCTCCTCTCCCTCCACATCTCCCTTTCTTCTCTCCCTTATCTCTCTTATGTCTCCTCTCTTCCCATTCCCCCCTCCCCCTTCTTTTATTAACTCATTTCTCCTCCTCCTCCTCTCCCCTCCTCTTCCTCCTCCTCTCCCTTTCTTAATTCTGCTTTATCTCTCCTATTTTCTCCTTTCCAGTCTCTTCTTATTACCTCCTTCCTCCTCCTCCTCCTCATCCTCCTCATCATCATCATCATCATCACCATCATCACAGCCTCTCTCTTCTTTCTCTTATCTCTCTCTCCGCATTTTCAGCCTCTTTCTATTACCTCCTCCTCCTCCTCTCCCTTCCCTCTCATCTTCTCATTTTCAGACCTCTCCTTCTTACCTCCACCTCTTCCTTCTATCTCTCCTCTGCTCTCATTACCACTCTTCTCCTTATTATCTCCCCCTCCTCCTCTTCCTCTTCCTCTTCTTCCAGCGCCACAAACTACGGTACGAAGATAATTGGGTACGTCTATTATTACTGAGGCGATGTGACTCACTGTAACAACTGGCTGTTAAAGACGCTGCTGATTGGCCAATTATTGTTACCGGTATTATTACTATTATTATTATTACTATTATTATTATTATTATTATTATTACTACTACTACTACTACTAGAGGCTTCCCCAAGGGGGGAGAATCACACCAGCTGCAAGCCAATACATATCTAGCGCGGCTCGGAATATGACCTTGACCTTGACCTACTTTCACCAATATCGAACTCGTAGGAGATTTTCATCCCTACTACACACCCGTAAATTCTGTGATGGTAACTTTCTCGGTGGGGAAATTATCGTGCTAACAGACACACAGACCTTGACCTACTTTCACCAATTTCGAACTCGTATGAGATTTTCACCCCTACTACACACCTGTAAAATTTTGTGATGATATCTTGAACGGTTGCGAAGTTATCGTGATAACAAATACACAGACAGACAGACAAATTGAAAACAATACCAGCTTCGCTATCGCAGCTGGTACCATAATTAACAGTTGTAGTAGTAGTAGCAGTACTAGTAGTAGTACTAGTAGTAGTGGTAGTAGTTGTTGTTGTTGTAGTAGCTGAGATGGTGGTAGTTTATTATTATTATTATTATTACTATTTAATTTAGATCGCCATTCGGGGTGACGGTGCAGGTTCGAATCCACGAGAATAAATTTTCATCGATCAATAATGCCATCAGGGACGCACACCAGCCACCTGCCATCAACTACTTCCCTATCCACCAAGAGGAGGAAGGTGGACTGTAGAGGGAGGGCAATTTAAGCCGGCAGTCTACTGGGTTCACAGCTTACCATCAACTGAGGAAAATCGTCTCTCGGCGGTCAGAATCAAAAACTAAATTGAGACACTGTTTTGTAAAGGATTTCTTCATTCTGACCGAGGAGTTATATACAGGTATATATATATATATATATATATATATATATATATATATATATATATATATATATATATATATATATATATATAGGCTATTTTGTCTAATCTCCTGACGATTTTATTCGGCTTAGGGTAAATTTTTCGGAAAGGAAGGGTTTGATATGTCTCTCTCTCTCTCTCTCTCTCTCTCTCTCTCTCTCTCTCTCTCTCTCTCTCTCAAAGCGTCCGGCAATAAGTAGGAATAAATTAGAGAAAAAGACGTCACCGGAGTCAAATGGCACACTCTTCACTACGGCAGCCTACCCTCGGACCCTTACCCTCACACGAGCTAACATGGGACTGCGTGTCTTATTTTTTCTAATCATTATTCCCCCTCCTCACCTCATCCTTTAGTGGGAAAAGTAGTCGGGATGATGATGATGACGATGATGATGATGATGGCATTATTACTCACTATATATTTTAACATTTTTTTTTTCGTCGTTTCATTATGATTATCTCGATTTACAGCAAGCATACAGTAGGTAGGAAAAGGATCAGGATAATACTGTTGATTTTTAAAGGTTTATGATGAGTTAATAACAAAGACGATTTAGGAATGACTGCATGTGCTGGTGCATGATAAGACTGACAGTGTTACGTAAAAACAAAACTAGCTATACCGTACAGTAAAATAGTAAGAGATGGTATACGTGGCCCAATTAAATCACAATTAATCTGAAAGTAATTAGTTATTCAGCGGGGATTTACCAGTAAGTCTAACACAAAACAGTGGGAAAAGCACAAAATTTATCGAAAAATATTGGCACATCGCTGAACAGTAATTAGCGAAAGCCGAAAATGCGAAGAGAAAATTTTTCGAGGTAAACAATGAAACAAGGTAAAAATAATTCAATACAAAATGGTTAGAACGAAAACAATTGGAAGCAAAACGTTTTAACAAAATCGTTTACCGTACTCTACTTTTTGTATGAAAACATGAACTTTATGAAAAAACTATCTCGAAAAAAGTATCGTTATAACCCATTTCAACCTACTTAGTGACCTAAATCAGGGGCGATTTTTCTTTTCAGGAAGATACTGAAAAATCAGATGCCATATATATGGTAGGCCCTAACAGTGTAAAGCGGAAAGTAAGAGAGGAATGGAAATGATTGGTAGGTGTCACATACTGAAAGAAAAAATCTTCATGGATAATGGAACAAACGAAAGTGAAGCATGTAATAAATACAGAGGAGAATAATAAATGGATGTAGACAGATCTCGTCCTTCTTAGAACATGTAACAATCTGACAAGCAGGATATCTAAATGGCAGCCCAAAGACTAAGTGAAGGATAAAGACAGAAAACAAGATGGCAAGTCGAGATTCGTAGATTTCCACGGACTGGGTGGAACATATTGTACAAACAGCCAACAAGCCAAAATGGAAAAAGATGGAAAAGACTTTTGCCCTGTAGTTGACCGACTCAGGCTGACACTGATGATGATGATGATGGTGGTGGTGGTGGTGGTGATGATGATGAACTGAAAATCTTATCAAGTGTTAGCATTATATATATATATATATATATATATATATATATATAAAACAGTGGCCAAATATCGGAGTGCAAAATAAAAGCATCAGGAGTAGTAGATTTAAAAAAAATAAAATTTGAGGACATAAAAGTGAAAAATATTATGGAGATGCCCCTCGCATGAGAAAGTCGGTGTAGGTAGCTACGTTGCGTATACTTACTGTAGGTTAAACATAACAGAAAAATTAATACATTAAAAAAATACGAATACCGTATCCACAGTTAAAAATAATTGTATAAAAAACTTATTAACGCTTATCGGAAGTAAATAGAAATAAAGAAATTATTAAAGAAAATTCATGTTTGCGATGCATGAAGTACAAAATATGGCTAGTTCTAATTTTTGTAGACTGACAGGAACGGCACAATTTTTGAAGGAATCTAAGAAATATATACCGAGACTTAAAAAGTGGATAAATAAATTAGGTCAGAATATACTAGCAAGACAGTAACAAAGAGCGTAGAAAAATATCAAGAAAAATGTAAAATATATGTTCAAAAAACAGACAAATGCTGAAACAGGAAGCGTCAAATAAAAATAAATAAAAGTTTAACGAGCAAAGTGAGGATTAAAGAAAACATGCAGGTAAATATTAAAAACGTTATACCTGTCACCCCATATATAGGACAAATTAATGTTGAAAAAATGATTGCTATAAAACACTGAAAATGAAAGTAATTCCTTCATTTGAATAAAATACCGTAGACCAAAAATTCAACAAATTAACTACAGTCGCAAATTATAGAATTATAACTGTACGGAATAAGTGTGAAGAGAGAGAGAGAGAGAGAGAGAGAGAGAGAGAGAGAGAGAGAGAGAGAGAGAGAGAGAGTGAGTGAGAACGTACTAAATATGAAAGTGGGTTAAAAAGAAATTAATAAAATGGGCAAAAATGGAGGTAAAACATGAATGAAAAGACTGTGTGTGTGTGTGTGTGTGTGTGTGTGTGTGTGTGTGTGTAAGAGAGAGAGAGAGAGAGAGAGAGAGAGAGATAATGAGGTGGGAGTGATGAGAATACCTGTTGGGTGTATGAGTGAAGTGTGGTGTCATTCAGTGTGTGTGTGTGTGTGTGTGTGTGTTGTGTATGTGTGTGTGTGTGTGTGTGTGTGTGTGTGTGTGTGTGTGTGTGTGTGTGTGTGTGTGTGTGTGTGTGTGTGTGTGTGTGTGTGTGTGTGTGAGAGAGAGAGAGAGAGAGAGAGAGAGAGAGAGAGAGAGAGAGAGAGAGAGAGAGAACCCTCACGTACGCAACTCTTCCACATGTTGATGTTTGTATAAACACAACACGCACTACAGGCTACTTAACCACTCACCCACACCCACACAACCAACTCTCTCTCTCTCTCTCTCTCTCAATCCCCTCAAAAACCCTTCGTTCATTTATTACAACAATTTTTGCGTCAGTTCTTCTTTTCATCTTACCCTCACTTTCATAATTGGTCAACCCTCTCTCTCTCTCTCTCTCTCTCTCAATATTTCCTCTATTTCTGTTTTCCTTCCATGCTACCCTTTCACTCCTGTAGTCCGCCAACTTTCTCTCTCTCTCTCTCTCTCTCTCTCATATTTCAGTTTTTAAAAATGATCCAGCATGCAATATTACACTGACTCTCTCTCTCTCTCTCTCTCTCTCTCTCTCTCTCTCTCTCTCTCTCAAAAGAAAGTAATCGTCAACGGAAGCGAAAATTCCGAAGTTCAACTGACAGAGAGAGAGAGAGAGACCGGTATTATGATTATACTGAATGGTACGTAAAATTAGATATGAGAGGGAAACTGGTAAAATTCATCCCTGAAAGAGAGAGAGAGAGAGAGAGAGAGAGAAAGGGGGGATTTAAAGAGCGATATTTGTGTCTGTGTGTAAGACTTTATGATCAAACGCTTGTGTGTGTGTGTGTGTGTGTGTGTGTGTGTGTGTGTGTGTGTGTGTGTGTGTGTGTGTGTGTGTGTGTGTGTGTGAGAGAGAGAGAGAGAGAGAGAGAGAGAGAGAGAGAGAGAGAGAGAGAGAGAGAATGTTATAATTTTACAAAACCTTCGTGGAAACTGGGATGGAATGATGATAAAATGGTGGCAATGATTCTGTTGATGCAGATAACGATGTTGATGATGATTTTTGGTGTGATGATAATGATGATGTTTCTGCTCCTGCTGCTTATGATGATGATGATGATTTTGATGCTGTCAGTATGATAACGAGGACTGCGATTCTTGTATTTGTGATTCAATTATGATGATAATGTGTGCTATTTTTCAGGATGATTATTATTTTGATGCAGCTGACGATTGTGTGTGTGTGTGTGTGTGTGTGTGTGTGTGTGTGTGTGTGTGTTTTACTGCACCATGTATGCCTAAATATGGGGATGCTCAAATGCACTACAGCCACTCTATTCCACCTTCCTACTTAGCGTCTCTCTCGGTACTGAGCCCGCAGAGGTGATGTTCTTAGGTGTTGACTCTCCGGGACCCTCGTAAACATGCAGCTAGTCCTCTTATATACAGGGAGATCCATATATAACGCTCCTCTCCCACCCCGCCAGGCGCTATCTCGTGTTTTGCAGGGACGGAGCAGTGTGTTACCATTGTCTATACTGCGATAATTATTCATTGCTTCCACCTACTGCCACGTCGTGCGTCAATGGATTTAAGAGGTTCAATTCCTCTGGCGGATACAAGAATACAATAAATCATCGCCTTGACAGGAAAATAGGAGCAAATTTATGGTGTTCGTACTAATGGTTATTTACGAGTGCCTTTGAAGAGCTCGTACGACTCTTCCTTAGCGATTTATTCTGCCCACTGCATCTCGTATCCTCTTCTACAGTACGTTAAGGATGATAATTAGGTCGCAGTTAAAATGATATAAATAAAATACAGGGGAATATGAAGGTGTTATGTACAGAATACAAAAGAATACGAAAGTGTGAATGCAAAATAAATCGTTAAGTAAGGTGTGCAACGAAATCTAATCCACGTAAAATATAGTCCTATAATTATGGAGTGGCATATAGCAAAGTTCAGTGATCGTTTGTCTTTTGAAATATCATAGTGCGTCATTGGGAATAGAAAAGAATAATATGTATAAGAGATATCATAGCACTGAAAGGAATATGAGTGAATGTGTTACTTTGTGGTGGTCGTGCTAACACACTTCAGTATAGCGAGAGTTCAACTTGGTCGTACTAACACACTTCAGTATAGCGAGAGATCAGTGGTCGTACTAACACACTTCAGTATAGCGAGGGTTCAGTGGTCGTACTAACACACTTCAGTATAGAGAGGTTTCAGTAGTCGTACTAACGCACGTCAGTATAGCGAGGGTTCAGTGGTCGTACTAACACACTTCAGTACAGCGAGAGTTCAGTAGTCGTGCCAGTCCTAGTTTTTTTTTTTCTTTTTTTTTTTCTTTTTTAAAGGGGGATCTGGGAGGGCGAGGTAAGTGGGAGTCGAATCTTTGCTGGATAATACTTCACACCTTCACTTCCACCATGTGTTTTTATGTATTATTTACCGCATGAATTCTTATATCTTATTTATGTATTTTTATATATAATTTTACTACCACAATGAACTTTCATTTTACTTATACTGACCTTACCTGATCCAACTTGACCCAACCTGACCTAACCTAACCATGTATTATTACAGTTCATTCCTGCTACTGACAGGTGATAATATTCCACTACGATGAGACCCCCTGGCAGCAGATACAATTGCAGACTTTCTATAAACCCTTCGTTATGAAAAAGTCTTTCCTAAGTCGAATGAAATCGTCTAGTGGAAGCAAGAATATTATGAAGTGACATCCTAAAGGAAAAACAACCTAAAGATGTCTTCTCTATCATGATCAAAATCGTTTCATGGCAGAGAGAGAGAGAGAGAGAGAGAGAGAGAGAGAGAGAGAGAGAGGGGGGGGGATCATGGCAGGCAGTTACTTATTTTACCCTAAATTGGTATACTCATTATAGCGATTCATTAAGCCCTTCGTCCCAAAAACGCATTATCAATTTTGTCTGGCTGACGTTAGACGATTTCACTGACATTAGGAGAAAGACCAGGTAGCAAGGCGGTTAATGAGGCCTTTATCTTACATTTATGAAAGAAAAAATTCTACGCAAAAGAGAATAAAATCATCTGGAAAATGAGAGCAGTAGGAAAACTAAATACGCCGTTGTAATTAGGAGCTCAAATAAACGATAAACAGAACGCTAATACACAAGGCAATATTTATGAGGGCCATTATGATTACCATCGTCGCCAAAGGTAATTACGGTAATATGAATGCTAGTGAGTGTGGGAAGAGAATATCAAATCAGTACACACACAAGCATACGTACATCTATACATAATGCATACGTAAACACACACACACACACACACACAATCACCTGCTCGCCAATCCCAACACTTTTAGCGAACTGTTGAAATCGCATGAATTTTTTAACACAGGATTATCGGGTCTTCACGAGAGTCGAGCATTTGACAGCGTTCTCTCTGTCTCTCTCTCTGTCTCTCTCTCTCTCTCCAGTGACCTCCAGAAATTCCAGTAACGTCTTAGAGAGCATCAAGATGTCCAGCGATGGTCGGAGATGGAGAGAAAAGGCGAGATCTTGAGAGACAGATGGATCCTGCAGTTTAATGACGCGTTTTTCTTTTTAGTCAACCCGCCATCAGACGATTTTATTCAATCTGGGAAGACCTCCTGTGCTGAAGGGGGTTAATGAAGGCTAGATCCAACCTCTTCATTTCGAAAAGTCTGCCCTAAAAATAAAACCGTCTGACAAGGGCAAAAATAAAATGCAAAATATTTCGTTTTCAGGTGAATGGGCTGATTAAGATGGTCAGGAAAAGTGGAGGAAATGTTACGAGATGGGCGGAAAACAGAGAAGATGCAGAGAAATAGGACGATTTTTAGAGATGAATGAAGGACGGATTGGCGAAGAGGAAGATATACCAGAAAGAGATGGTGATGAGATGAGATGGAAAAGAGAGAGTAAGTTCAGAAACAGATGAGGGATGGATGGAGAAAGGGGAGAAGAGTCCTGAGATATGCATGAAAAAGAAAGATGGATGATGGCCATGAGATGAGATGGAAAAAGGAGAGAGTTTTAGAGACACGTGAGGGATGGATGGAGAAAGGAGAAAGAAGTGCTTTGAAATGAATGGAAAAGAAAGAAAGGATGGAAAAGAGGAAGGATTTTTCAGTGATGGGAAATGATACTGGTGGATAGAGAAATGGAAGTCAATGTTTGAAACTAAAGATAAGGAGAGGAAGCAAATGAAAAAACGGGAGGAAATACTCTGAGAATGGTGGAAGACGGGTGAGAATATTCAGTGACGTAAACATTAAGAGAGATGGATGAAGAAAGACACGGAAAAACTCAAATACGGATGAAACGCTTTGATATTTATGGAGGGGAAATACAAAAAAAGTGGAGAAAATGCTCAGAGGATGATGGAAGGGAGAATGGGATTTTCAGAGTGATAAGGAAATATTAATAGAGATGGGTGAAGAGAGAAAAAGAAATGTTCAGATACGGATGGAAAACACAGGAGATGGAGAGATATCAGGAAGGAATTGTTCAGAAAATTAATGATGGAGAGGAGAAGGATGGAAAAGGGGAGGAAACTTCCAGAGATAACTGAATGAAATACTGATAAGGATGGTTGAACTGAAGATAATGGTCAAAGGTGGATGAAAAGACAGATGATGGATGAAGATGATAATTTTCAAAGGTAATGAATGGAAAAAGGCTAAGGATTTGCATAGATGGATGACGGGGGACAAAGGGGAAGGGGAACAAAGGGGAGAAAATGTCAAGAAATGGATGGAAAGGAGGTGAGAATTTTTGGAGATGAACAAAAAAAAAAAAAAAATGTTGCCAGGTATGGACAGAGAAAGAGAAGTTTGATTAAATAGGAAAACAAAGAGACCATAGGTGTTGTTTTGGCCCCCAGCTCTTCTGGACACGAACTCAGTAAATTGCAGCGTATATTTCCCTACCCCAATAGTCAATCATCTTCCTTTCGGGGGTCAGGGAGGGAAATGAGGCGTCCAGTTACAGTTACATCGGTGTCACCACGTACAGTAAGGGTGTCTCTTCACAAAACCTCGTCGTCGATGAGAAGGGGCTAGCTACGTCAGAGGGCTTTTTCCGTTTTTTTTTTTTTTTTCGTGAGGCGCGAGGATGGGGCTGTGAATATTTAAGGGGTGAGGCGATTGGACGTGATTGGCAGGGGGGATTTTGAAGAAGGAGGACGAATATTTTAAGGGCGTGAGAGGAACCAAGTTTTACTTATTTTCCGCCCGAGTACTTTTAACTCTTTCACTAGGATAAAATATTTGTCGTATACTCTTGTAGATACCTGACAGATGCTAGAGGGGTGCGCCTTCTCGTGGTGGCACCAATATAGGCAGGTGGCTCCACTACCTGGTTATACAAACGTCCCTCAGTTCCCTACCCACGTATCCCTCAAAAGGAGGATGGTGGGCCCAGGATGGTAAGCTTCACAGTGGAGAAATGAAGCCCACTGAGGATTCCAATGACGTTCACTAAGGATTCCATGGTAACTGTTCTAATAATGCTCGTGTTAAGAATCCACATGTTCATTTACAGGGAAGAGATTGAGCTCATTAAGGAGTCCATGGTAACCGTTCTAATAACAATCAAGTTAATGGTTTATACGCTCACCAGTTTCACCGCCAAAGTTAACTGTGGAATTGGAGACAGCGGAGTAAATTTTCGTTGATTATCATGTAAGTATAAAAGCACCGACTCAGATTTTTTTTTTTTAATCATATTCTTCTCATCTCCAGATAATTTTGCCCATTATTGGAGAGACTTTTTGTACATAAGAAACTGGAAACAGCCATCATTAACATCTTCACAATTAGAGGTCCTTTTTTTGGTTGAATAAAATTATATGGTAAAATTAACTCTTAAAAAGTCATCGTAAGGAAGGGGTTAAAGGCAAGAGTTTATCCCCTTCAGTACGTGCACCTCGCTACCTCCAGACGATTTTATTTAACTTAGGAAAATTCTCTAACTGAAGGGGTTAATGAAAGGTTATATAGAAAAGCCTCAGGTTACAAACGTTAATGAGGTGAAGAAAATCGTCTGGGTATAGAAAGAAAAGATTTCAAAATACTTCCTCGTACTGAAAGGGTTAAAATTCATACACAAAAAAGGAAAATTTCGAGACTGCGCTGATAATTTCCATACGTCAAGGGATGGTTGTCAATGAGTGAGAGGGACAAATCAGACGTGTGTTTGGGTTTGGGGAGGGAGAAGAGAGAGAGGTGAGGGGAGACGTGACTTCAAAGGGTGACAGAGGGAGGGAATGAAAATAGGGGGATAAAGAGACACAATGAGGGTGATCAGAGGGCGCTAAAACCCTCAATTCTCACCTCCCCCTTCACCCTTATTTACCTCCCTCTTACACCCCCCTTCAAACCCTCAATTCTCCCTTCCCCACCTCACCCCATCCTTATTCCCCCTTCTAACCCTCAGTTCTCACCTCCCCTTATCCTTTTTTCACCCCTCTTCTCTTCCTTTCCCTTCATAACTCTCAATTCTCACCTTCCTCACCCTTAATCCCTCCCACTGATTTTTCTTCCATCACCCCTCCTCCTCCTTCAGTTCTCCTTCATCTTCTCCCCTTCCCCATTTTTCTTTGCACTTCCTCTCCTTGTTCATTTTCGGCTCCCCCTCCACTCGCACTCCCTCCCTCTCCTACTGTCCTGCTCCTCTTTTTCCTCCTCCTTCATTTACCCTTCCTCCTCTCCCTCCCTTTTTCTCTTCCTCTCCCCCTCTACGTGTTCACTTTTTACCTTCTCCCTCTCTTCTTCTTTCATTTCTACTTTCCCCCTCTCCCACTCACTTTTCATTTTCCCTTTCCCCCACTCCTCCGTTATTTCATCTCTCCCTTGTCCTTACCCTCCACTAATTTTCCCTTCCCTTTTCCTCTTCCTTCATTTCATTTCCTTCTTCCTCTTATAATCCGTCTTTCTTCTTCTCCCCTTTCATTCTTCCCTCCTTCTCCCTTTCCCCATATTCTTCTTCCATTTCTCTTCTCCCTTCCCTTCCTCTAACCTCATCATTCCCTTCCATTCCCTCTTCATCCGCTTATTCTCCTTCCCCCTTTCTTTTCTTTGTTATATCCTTATCTTCCTCTCACCAAACGCTCTGTTCCCAGTTCTCTCTCCTCTTGTGTCCACTTATTTTATTATTATTTTTCTCTTGCTCCCTTTCTGCTTTCACTGTCATCTCCACTGCCATTTTTTTACTCTCTTCTTTCACTCTTATGTCGTCTCATATTTTTCTTCGCTCTGTCACCCCACTCTCCTTTTTACACTGGCTTTCCTCATTCTTCTCTCGTCCCTCTGTTATCTCGTTTTTTTATTCCACTTTTTCACTTCTGCTTTCCATTCCTCTCCTATTTTCTCCTCTCCTCTCCTCTCTTTTCTCTTCTCTTCTCTTTGCCTTAGTTATCTCCTCGCCTCTCCTCTCCTTCTCTCTCCGCTCCACTCCCGTTTTTACCTTCTTTCTGCTGCTGTTATCCTCTTCAATCCTTGTTTATTATCAGGTGTTCGTAATTCCAACTTCTCTTCTTTTCTCTCCTCGCCACCTTCATCGCTCTCCTCTAATTTCCAGCATTCTCTCCTCTTACCGTATCTCAACTCTTTTCTCTCTTCTCTTTTGCCTCCTTTTTCTCCTTTTCTCTCCATTGTTACCTCTTTATTCCATCGGTTTTTCTCTCTTCTACACTCTCTCCTCTCCTCCCCTAGCCCATTTTCTTTTTTCTCCGGTTCATTCTTCATTTTCTCCACTCCTCTCTTCAACTGCGTCCTCTCCTCTTCTTTCCATCTCTCTTCCGTTCTGTTCTCCTTATTCTTTACCTCTGTCCTCTCATGACTTCTCTAATTTCCCTTTCTCTTCCTTTCTCCATTCGCTTCTCTCCTCTCCTCTCCTCTCTACTCCGTTCTCTTCCCTTTCCTCCTCGTCTTCCCCTCTTACTACCTAAACTAATCCCACTTCCCCTCCATCTTAGAAATAGGCGCGGACACATGACCGTATCCACAAGATGGTGCACATAAGTACGTACACACACACACACACATACACACAAAGGGCGTGCGGATGCATGTAGACTGACACAAAGACATGGTTATTCAACGTCCACATACATACGCAAAGGTAATCCTATTCTACCCACGTACGCACGCACTCACACACCCACGCGCACACCCACACACCCACGCGCACGCACGCACGCACACACACACACACACACACACACACACACGCTTACACACACACTGGTAACAACATTGGTTTCCAAGGGTCCACCATCGCTGTTTCCTGCCTACACACGCACACACAAAATGCACGCACATGCAGAGGCACACTCAGCTTGCACCGACACAAGCCATGTCGCACGGCGTTCACATGTATACATTAATACGCATACACAACACGTACACGGCGACACACAAACATAGTACTACACGCACACACACACACAGTTACAGAACAGACTCATGGCATACGACTACATATATACATACATACATCCTGATCTCACACACACACACACACACACACACACACACACACACACACACACACTCTCTCTCTCTCTCTTTCTCGGTCTCTACACTGATTCTCTCTCTCTCTCTCTCTCTCTCTCTCTCTCTCTCAGCCAGAAAATTCCCCTCCTCCTTGTTTGTGCCACCACTGACTTTCCTAGACCTATTTTCATGCTTTCCTTTCATCCTCACATTTTCTCCTTTCTTTTCTCATTTACTTTGCCACTTTTTTTTTGGCATTTTTTTCTTCCTTCTTGCTCATTTCCCTGTTTCTTTCCTTCGGTTCCTTCCTCCCGTTCTTCCTTCCTTCCTTCTATCTTTCTCTCCTATCCCTGGTTTCTCTCGATCAGTTCCTCATTCCCTTTTTCGTTCCTTCCCCTCTGCCTTCCTTTCCTATAACTTTTCCTCTGCCAGTGTTTCTTTCCTTCAGTTTATCATTCTCTCCATCATTCCTTCACTTCCTTCTTCCTTTCCTTATATCATTCCTCTCCTTACCCTCGTTTTTCTCCTTCATTTTTCCTGCACTTTCATTCCCCTCTCCTTCTCTCTTTCCTTCATTTCCCCCATATTCTCCTCCCCACTTCATCATTCCTTCCATCCTTCCTTCGTTTTCTTTTTCCTATCCTTCTATATTTCCTCCCATTTCCCCTGTTTCTCTCCTCCAGTTCATCCTTCATACCTTCCTTTCTTCCCTTTCCTCCTCTGTCCTTCCTCTCATTCTCCTTCCTTACCATCTCCGCCTTCCCTTCGTTCCCTCCTTCCTTTCCCCCTTTTCTCACTCTTTCCTCATTGCCTTTACTTCCATCAGTTTTACTTTCAAATTCCTGTCGTTTGTCCCCTCCCCCCTTCTCTCTCTCTCTCTCTCTCTCTCTCTCTCTCTCTCTCTCCTTCCCTCCCTCCCTTCCCACCACTCCTTTCCTCCATCCCTCATATCTCCCCCTGCCTCTAACATGATCCATCCATCATCCACTCCTTCTGCCCTTCCTTTCCTACACCTCTTCTCCTCACTCTTTCCATCCACCTTCCCGTCCCTCCACCACTCCCCCCAACTCTCCTTCCCTCCAACCCTTCTTCTTTTCATCAATCCTTCTGTCCATCACTTCCCTCCATCACCCCTTCCCGTCACCTCTCCTTACCCCTCCTTCCCTTCACCCCCACCTCTACATTTCTCCTCTCTCCTTCCCTCCAACCTTTTCCTACGCCATTTTTTTCCTTCCATTTCTTTCCCTCTCTCCCCTTCCCTCCATTTCTCCTTCTCTCCCCCTTCTCTCCTCCTTTTCTACCCTTGCTCGATCCATCACACACCTACTTCCTCGCCTCCCACGCACCCTTCAGCCTTGCTTCACGCTTCTTTGAGAGAGAGAGAGAGAGAGAGAGAGAGAGAGAGAGAGAGAGTTACCGGTACCCCTCCTCAGGTACAGTCGCAGTCAAAATTTCTTACACATGTCTGGGATTCCGAAATAATGGAGCGAGATTCCAACCCTTGCAACCCGTCCTCCTATACCTGGGCAGCTTAGTAAGATCTCGTTTGGGTCTGAGACAATGTTGCGATGGTGTTAATGTTTTGTAATGGTGTGTTTATTTTGTAGGAACGTACTCGCTTCCTCCTGACTGCGCCCACGTTGTTACTAATCTTGGGTCCACGTTGATCAAGAATTTTCATCTCTATTGCCTATCAGTTGGCTCTAATTAAAACTAACTTTTTTTTTAGTAACTTTCAATTTGATCTTCATTCTAATATGGCTCTATTATTGGAAGCAAAATAGTAAACAAGTCATCTTCTACACAACTAAAGCTCAATAAGGTTTGTAAATACGGCCACTGTATTGTAGGTAGGATGAGAGTGTAGTGGAAAGTCTGGGAGCGGGAGATTACGCCCAGCATTCCGGTATTGTCGTAGCCACGCCACCCTTTATGTATGGTCCTAGGGTGTACTTCCTGCCAAGCTTATTCAGTCGCGGGTTTCCCTAGGAGAGAAGGCATGGTACAACCGCCTCCACTTACGCGCAGGGGATGGTGTACTGTGGGTCTTATATGGCACCAGTATATTTAATTATGTCTCATGCCTACTGTGGTCTGACCACTACAATAAGGTCGTTACAACACATTAAACGTGAGACTTACACCAATATACCAGCATCACAAAACACCTCCAACATGCCATCCCATGTAGTGCTCTGAAGTGGAGGAGGTTGTACAAAGCCTTTTAGCATCTTCCATACCCTATGCATTATAACAAGTACCTGCAACAGTATCTTTCATCTCTTCCGAGGATTGTAGAGGCTTAGTGTGTTTTGCTTGTCACTGCTTCATGGTTACGGTTTTACCCTACACTGCCTGCCATCTTCCACCTGTTACCTGGCCATTGTTCCCTTCTTTCCCTTTTCCTTCAAAATTTCCTTCACACTGCCATTCCTTACACCCAGCTATCAGTTTCCCTCTACTCTCCTTCTAGTTTTCGTACTCGTCATCTCTTTTTTCTTATATGCACCTGACTCTGGATATATTTAAGGAAACCCGTTGCCGAGGTGCAGCAATCCACTCACGACACCAAGCAAGGACTGATCCGTTCCAACTCTCATTCGTCACACAACAAACGGCCATTAATATTCGCTCAAAGACGCTTGGGACATCACAGTCAGATATGCTGTTGGTAATTTTGGCGGTGATTTATGATGTGTCGGTGGGGCCATATAAAAGGGTAAGTTTCATAGTGATGCTCTACTGAAATCCATCAACAACATTCGTGATCCCCAGTCCATTCCTTTATCCAATCCACCACACCTTCTCTCTTTCTCTCTCTCTCTCTCCTGTCATTTACCCCATCCTCCGGTCACAGTGCCTGCGACCTTCCTAGCACCTACGACCCCCTACCCCACCTCCCGTCACTAAGCCTCCCTTTTCAACAATACCTACAACCCCTCCTCTCCCTACCACTAGCCCCTCTACCCTACCCCCTCCCCTACCACTTACCCCTCAACCCTTCCCCTCCTTCCTACTAACCCTCTACCCTCCCACAGTACCTACAACCTCCCCTTACCCCAACCACCTTCCTCAACCCTTCCCTCCTCCCCTATCACCAACCTCTCAACCCCTCTAATCTTCCCTGCCATTATCTCCTAAACTCCACCCCGTTCCCTGTCACTAACACCCTACCCTCAACAGGTCCTGCAACCCCTTCTCTTCCTTTCCCCATTCCCCTACCAGTAATCTCCCAACCCCTCTTTCATTCCCTAGCCTCCAGCTTCTCAACCCCTTTCCCTTTCCTCTACCTCTAGTCCCTTAACCTCTTCCCCATCCCCTACCAGTAACCACCTCCCCTTCCAGTACCTACAACCCTTCCAGTTCCAACACCTCACCCATCCCCCAACCCAGGGTAATGAGGTTAGCCACGCCACACAACACAAGTTACTTCCAGGCGTCTAACTTGAGAGAGAGAGAGAGAGAGAGAGAGAGAGAGAGAGAGAGAGAGAGAGAGAGAGAGGAGAACTGGAGGAAGAGGACAGGGTCAGTGGGATGAGAGGGAGAACGTGGAGAAAAACTGGAGAGGGAGGATGGGAGACTGCCAGCTGGGAAAGTGAAAGGGAGGGTGATAGAGAAGAATGGACGTGAAGAGGAAGGAAGAATGAATAAAAGAGGGAAAGGGTGGAAAGAGGAGGAATGGTAAGGAAAGAAACTGTGAAGAGGGAAGGAAGAATGGAGGGAAAGGAGAGGGATGAGGCAGAAAAGAGTGGGGGGAAGAGAATGCGAAGACGGATGTGGTGAGGGAGGGAGGGTGAGTGGGAGGGGTAAGAAAATGCAGAGAGGAGGAAGGGATAGGGGAAGATGGACTGGGAGGGAGAGAATGCTGAGAGGAGTGAGGGAGGGAGGGAGGAGGGGCAGATGAGAGGGAGGGAATGCGGGCAGACATTTCGGAGGGAAGAAGGAAGGGGAAAAAATGTGAGTGAGAGGGATAGGAGAATGCGAAAGGAGGAGTGAGGGAGAAAGGCAAGACGGATGAGTAGGATCTAGAGAATGCAGGAAGGAAGTCAGAAAGAGAGGAAGGATGAGTGGGAGGGAGAGAATGCTGGGGAGGAATGAGAGGGAGAAGTGCGTGAGAGGATTAAAGATACTGTGCACGGGACAGAAAGAATGTGTAAAAGTAAGAATGAATATAGTACTACGACCGTGATTTAGATACCGGTAGTGGCAGACACCCGAGCACCCTCATCCATTAATCTGTACCTTTTGGCCATTTATTCCTTTATTTTCTTCGCCCGTCTTGCCTGTCCTTCCTTCTACCCATCTACACGCCAACAGTAGAAAAAAAAAATAACGTGGGTGGTAAAACTGCATCTTCAAGAGCTGTGTAAGATTATCAAGCAGTTACCAAAATGTAATGAAAATAAGTGTCATGCTTTAAGAGTTAATGATACGAGAGGGAATGGTTCACATCTGTTAGTATGAGGATGCCACTTAAACTCAGAAAAAAAAAAAAAAAAAAAAAAAGTTTGGAAATAGCAGAAAAAAAAAACAAAAAAGTCGGTGGACAATCTCGCACTCCAGGGTATAATAAATTCCTTCGAGGGTAGGCTAAGATATACAGGTAACGGTGTATCTTTTCTAATTTCCATATATCTACCTCATCTACCAGCATCGCCTTAATGTGAATCGCATCTCCATATTTTAATCTATGCCTTTAGCGATCTACATACATCCCTCTCATCTAAGGTAATATAAACAGCATGGTTAATAAACTTGCCACAGCACTCTGTTAATGTCTAGGGTTCTACCAATTTACATACATCTGCTTCTCCCATCTTCAGTTGAATTCTTACGTTTATGCATCGGTGAATGGCACACTGTGTTAGATATGACAAATGTTGCATTCTCTTTGTACCTACATTGGCTAGTAATTCAAATCCCGCTTAGGTTAAATGTAGATTAGGCTAGGCTAGGAGAGTATAGGATAGACTATGCTTGGCTAAGTTAAGCTAGGCTAGGCACGGTCAAAGCAGGCCGGGCCAGGCCAGACTAGGCTAGGCCGGGCCAGGCCAGGCCGCGCTGGGCTGGGCTGGGCTGAGCTGGGTTGGTTGGGCTGGGCTGAGTTCGATTAGATTAGGTCAGATTAGGTTCGATTACACTAGACTAGGTTAGATTGGGTTGAGTTGGGCCGAGTTGAGTTGGGTTTGATTAGATTAGTTTAGTTTAAGTTCGACTACACTTCACTAGGCTAGGTAGGGTTGGGTTTGTTACCGTAGATTAGGTTAGATTAGACTGGTCAGGGTACACCTGGTTCGGTTGGGTAAATTTAAATTAGTCTGAACAAGGAACTTTTTAACTGAACCGCACCTGTGGTCCATCGCCGTGCATCATGTAAGTGCGTGGGGCGAGGGAGCGAGTGTGGTGGGCCCAGGTAACAAGCCCACCTAGATGCAGGCTGGAGGTCGCAATTAACTGGGAAATTACTGGTTGGGGGGTGGCGGGCAGGGTGGGGGAAGGGATACAGCGGGGAGGGGGAGGGGGATTGGACGCTGGGTACTCAAGCGGTTCATGCACCTACACGCACACAGGTTTAGCGCGGTGTGCATTTCTTTTTTGTACAAACATTTTAGAATGCGCACAGATGCAAACGCACAGATGCATACACTCCTTATCTGTTACACACACACACACACACACACACACACACACAACACTCTCTCTCTCTCTCTCTCTCTCTCTCTCTCTCTCTCAAACCAGTCTATCCCATCCATCCATGCTTTCCACATCCATCCTCAGAGCCCCCTGATCAGCTCTTGGCGGGATCAGCTGATAAATGTAAACAAACCAAGAACCTGGCGATTATCAGCTGATTCTGGGGTCAATACGTCAGTTAGCTACATATCAATTAACCATCCATGAACACCCTCCATAAAACCGGCCACCCGTGCTACCATAAACCTTACAGACCAGATAACCTAACAGCCCACCCACCCTACCACCTGCCACAAAGAACCAGACACCACCATCCGACCCTTTGCCACACTTCTTGCCAAACTAGCCTTCCCTACCATGCAGTACCAGACACTACCACACATATTGGACACTACCATCCATACCACACATCCTACAAGCCCAACCACCCTACCACTTACCACACAGAACCTGACATCACCATCCTACCTTTTGCCACAACTCTTGCCGTACCAATCTACCATATTACACAATACCAGACATTACTAGACCACTGTACCTATCAGCACCAGACAATACCACATTTCTTAACAACCCACCTACCCTACCACACTTACGTTATGACGATCACTCTACCACACAAGTATTTTACCACACTTCTTAACAGCCCACCATTCCTACCACACAGTCTACACGCTTCCACAAATATATGACACCATCGTTCTTCCACACATACTACCAGACCATCCAACCTACCTACCATTCGTTCTACCAGACCATCCAGCCTACCTACCATACGTTCTACCAGACCATCCAACCTACCATGCAGGATCAGACATTACCACCCTACCATTAGCCACACTTCTTGCCAGCCTACCAACCCTGCCACACACAACCAGACACTACCACACACACTGAGTAACACCATCCTACTGCACATCCGAACAGAACTTCTACACAGTACCAGACACCACAACAGTAGATAATTGCAGAAGACCACACACATTTGTTACCACACTTCTTACTAGCCTACCTACCCTACCTTACAAGATACCACTCACTACCATACCTGTTACCAGTTTACCGCAGCTCCACACATGCTACCACTCCTCCCACCCTACCACACAGTACCACACTCTTCCAAACAGTCAAATACCACAGCCTACCTACCAAGGAACAATAAGTAAGCCTGATACCGCAGATATGGACAGACAGGTTGATAGAGAGATAGAAACAGAGACAGAGACAGCCAGGTAGACAGAACGCCAGAGAACAAACAGATACATAAACAGACAGACACAGATATACAAAGACAAAAAGACTGACAGATACAGACAGACTGCGAGACAGACAGATTGACAAATACATATAGATAGATACACACACACACACACACACACACACACACACACACACACACACCATCTATCAAACACTGAACCGTACTCATAAACCAGGGTAACTCGAGTCAAAACAGGTAACAAAAGGTATGATTAAGATTACCTGGGGAAGCGTACAGGTATTCCAATTAGCGTATCCTTCATCTGCCCCACTATCATCACCTATCTACCTGTCTGTCTATCCATCTATCTATCTCTATCTACCCATCTATCTATATAGCTATCTACAGTATACATCTCTCTGTTTACCTATATATGCCCCTACCTGACTCTTATTTGTCTATTTATTTCTATCTCTGTCTTTCCATCTCTGTATCTAATGTTCACGTCTTTCTCTCTATAACTATGTCTATCTCTGTTTATCTGCCGTTCTATTAACCTGCCTATATCTATCTACCTATCAGAGTAAGCATCTATCTGCCGGCTATCAGGAGAGCGTTTATTTACATTTCGTTAAAAGAAATAACTGAGAGAATACAATAATACTAACCCTGAATAATACTGCCTAAATCTACTGTATATTAAGTGTTACCGGTGGATATTTTTGCACATAACTGGTGACAAGTAAGATGTCTGACACGTGAGAATGGTTGGAACTTTGTGAATAGACTGTCAGGCCTATCCCAGAATCAAATACACACACACACACACACACACACTACTACCATCCCCACCACTGCCACTAACATAGGCTATTCCACCGCAGCCACACTTTTGCCACAGCTACAACCACAATTTCAACCACCACTACCACCGTCGCCGCCCACGCATACCTGTCACCATTTCCCACCGCAGCTACAACCACCACTACCACTACTACCACCATTAGCACCACCACTACCACCACCGTTCTGGGAGGCAGGACAGAGCTGGACCCATTCTACAGCTTTGATCACATCCACCAGGGCAACTCTCTTTTCCTCTTCTCTTTTCGTACTGTTTCTGATTCTCAATTCTTGGTTCTCTCTCTCTCTCTCTCTCTCTCTCATCTCTTTAGCCATGCCATCATCCTCTCATCAATTTTTCTCCCTCGATTCTCTTCCTTGTCCTCTTTTGCCTCCGCTACTTCGTCTTTTTTCTCCACACTTTCTCTCTCTCTCTCTCTCTCTCTCTCTCTCTCTCTCTGCCTTTGAAGCGAGCAATATTAGATCATTTGTGTCTAATGGCTTCAATTTTCTCCTTTCGTCTGTTTACTAGTTCGCTCCTTTATATTCGCGCCAGGCTGTGTGTGAGATGGAGAGGGAGGGATAGGGAGAGGGAGGGGAGGGGGAAGGGGGGCATGTGAGTGGATGTGCGTGAGGAGTGAGTGGGTGGTTTTCGGCGTAAATGACTGCCTTTGTGTGTGTGTGTGTGTGTGTGTGTGTGTGTGTGTGTGTGTGTGTGTGTGTGTGTGTGTGTGTGTGTGTGTGTGTGTGTGTGTGTGTTGGGGTGAATGGGCGTGTGTGGGTTGTTGCTTTAGAATGTGTGTGAATGTATGTGTGAAGGGGGTACGTTTATGACGTGGTGAGAGAGAGAGAGAGAGAGAGAGAGAGAGAGAGTGTGTGTGTGTGTGTGTGTGTGTGTGTGTGTGTGTGTGTGTGTGTGTGTGTGTGTGTGTGTGTGTGTGTGTGTGTGTGTGTGTGTGTGGAGAGAAAATAAGTACACATGTTTGTGTATATTATTTAGAGAGAGAGAGAGAGAGAGAGAGAGAGAGAGAGAGAGAGAGAGAGAGAGAGAGAGAGCGAATAATTAAATGACAAGAGGAATTACTTAAGATTTTTTGGTAATGAAATAAAAGAGACTGGAAGAATGAGGAGAGTGAAAGAAAGAGTTAAGAAGATAAAGGGAGGATAAGAGAAGAGGGTGAGAAGGGTAAGAGGCGGTGTATGATGTTTGCTGAGAGAGAGAGAGAGAGAGAGAGAGAGAGAGTGAGAGAGAGAGAGAGAGAGAGAGAGATGGGAGGAATGAGGTGCCTAAAAAGGGCACAAAAAAGAAGAAAAGTAGAAAGGAATTGGGATAAAAAAGAAAGCGAATTTAGGTGAGAGAGAGAGAGAGAGAGAGAGAGAGAGAGAGAGAGAGAGAGAGAAGGGGGGGGAATGGGAGGAAATCAATTGGAAAATCAGAGGCAAAGAGGATTAATATAAATGAATCATACGAGAGAGAGAGAGAGAGAGAGAGAGAGAGAGGAACATTTTGAGGGAGGAAAGAAAAAAGAGAAAAGAAAGGAAACAGGAGTCTAAAAGAGAGAAAATTTTGAGAAAAGTAAAGGGGTAACAAAACAAGGGAGAAAGGGAGAGTGAAAAGGGAATATATTTTGAGATCTTAGTAGGGAGGGAGAGAATGGGCGAGGCAGAAAATGAGAAGGAAGGAGGAAGCAAAAGAAGGAAGGGCGGAAGGAGGAGAAGAAGGAACATTTTCTATGAAGCAAAGGGGTAGAGAAAGAAAGGGAGGTAATAAGGGGGAGCAAGAGAAGCATTTTGAGAGATGCAGGGAGAGAGGAGAGTGAAGGAGGGGAGGGAGGGAGTGAAGAGAGGGAGGGAGTGAAGAGAGGGATGGAGGGAAGGAGGGAGGGAGGTAAAGTGGTGTAGATGGTCCATTGAAGACTTGCCCCATCTTGGTCACAGCTGGTTTATGGAGGAAGAGGAGGGAGTACGGGGGGTAGGGAGGAGAAGGGAGTAAGTGAGGAAGCAGGAAGAAGGGAGGACAGGGTAGGAAAGGAAAGAGATAGGAAGAAGTTAGGGAGGAAAGGTTAGGGGGCTGGAAAAGAAAAGGGAGCATGCAGAAGGGCAGTTAGTAAAGAAGAGCGTGTAGGGAGCAAGGAAGTCACGGAGAAGGAGGGAGGAAGAAGGAAGAATGGATTAGGAAAGGAGGGAGGTAGGGAGGGGGTAGAGAGCATGAAGATGAGGGGTAGGAGGGAGTATGGAAAGAGCAGGGAGAAGAGTAGTTAGTAAGAATGAGCATGATGCGAACAAAAGGAGGGGGGGGAGTAGGAAGGAGAATATCCCAGGACAGAAGAAGAAGAAGAAGAAGAAGAAGAAGAGGAAGAAAAAGACAAAGATGATGAGAAGGAGGAGGAGGAGAATTACTAATGTGCATAATCTCCTGAAAAGTAAACTAAATTACGTAAAAAAGTCATGAAGAAGAAGAAGAAATTTGAAGGGTAAAGAGTTATGATAAAGGGTAGACTGATTAAATGAATAAAAATAATGGGGGACGAAAGACGTGAAGAATGAAGAAAGATGAAAAGGTAATGAAAAGGAGAGAGAGAGAGAGAGAGAGAGAGAGAGAGAGAGAGAGAGAGAGAGAGAGAGAGAGAGAGAGAGAGAGAGAGAGAAGGGGGGGGACACCATAATAATGCAAACCTCAAAGGGATCATCATCATCATCATCGTTATCATCATCATCATCATCAGTATCATCATAGCCCTGTAATTCTCACTCTTACGACAGCTTTCTCTCTCTCCCCCACCCTCCGGCCGTGAGACGTGCAGGAAAATAGTCAGAAGCAACACCTTGTACGCTGAAAATACCTGAGGGAAATTATACAGGAAGGGCAGAAAGCGGTAATGAGAGAGAGAGAGAGAGAGAGAGAGAGAGAGAGAGAGAGAGAGAGAGAGAGAGAGAGAAGACAAGGGGAAGAAGACGGCGGAAGTAGAAGATCAGAGAGGAGGAAATGTGGAAAAGAAGTAGGGGAAGGGAGAAGACGATAGATAATGGAGAGAAAGTTTATGGAAGAGATGGAGGAGGATGGAAACTATAAGGAACAGACGAAGGAGAAAGAGAAAGAAGATTAAGGAAGAAGAAATGGAAAAAAAAGGAAAATAAGGGACATGGATGAGGATGAAAGTGGATGAGGAGGAGGCAGGAAGAAAACAGAATCTTGAGAAGGAAGAAAAAGAGAGGATGAAGAAGAGGAGGGAAGGGATGGGGAAAGAAAACGACAGGGAATAGAAGAAGAATGAAGACAGTGAGTAACGCAGGAGGAGGAAATAAGAAAAAATATATATACATACAAAAACAAGAGTAGACTGAAGAGAGAGAGAGACGGAAGAAGAAGGAAAACACGAAGAACAAGAACAAGAAGAGGGAGGAGACGAAGACTGAGGATGAGGAAGGAGGAAGACACAAAACCCCCCAGGGGAATTTGTCCACCAGATTACCTTTAATAACCAGGGCCGGCTATTTTATTATCCCCCTCTTTATTATTCCCAACTTTATTACCCTCCCTTCCTTTATTATGGAGCAGATTATTCCAGAGTTATCACCATGCAGAGGGGGGTTTTATTATTCAGATTAATTATAACGTAGGTAGGGAGATTTTAGGCAAGGTATTTTCATTTTTGCGATTATGTCTTAAAGGTGATCTGGGTTTCTTCTGTCTTACCTATTTTTTTTTCTTACTGATCTCCCCCCTTTTTTTTAGGTTTGTTTTGACTACTGCAGGATTATCAGACTAATTACAAGGTGTGTTTTGGGCTTAAACGCAAGGTATTTTCATTCTTATGCTTTGACTGAGTTTATCTGGGTTTCATTAACTCTCTCTCTCTCTCTCTATTTATCTATCTATCTATTCATCTACCTCCGTTTTAACAATGGTCTGACTTCAGGCTCTTCTCACAGAGGAAAAGTTGACGCTTAAAACTAGCGAGAGCAGAGAAATATTGTTCACCTTTTGACTGACAGGGTGCCTCTTAAAAGAATGATTTTGTGTTAACTAAACAGATTTTTACGGTCATCTCACTGCCAATCAATTAATTCTGCGTTTTTAATCTGCCCTGTTACTGAACCTCAAGGATGGATACCTCCGCCTAGCCCAATGAAATTTATGATTTATTCCAGCATCCGGATCCGAGCCACGTCAAAATCTAATCAACTCTTCCTTAATCACCTGACCACCTATCCACCAGACTTCACTGAAAACCAAGAGCAACTTCTTGAGATATCCTGTACACACACACACACACACACACAAAGACAGAGACAGACAGACATACAGACAGGAGTAAACACATAACCTCCCCCTTCGCTGGCGTAGGTAATAAGATGTATTGGAGCGAGTGCAGTCAACTGATTATTGAAAATACGGCCGAGAGCCTGAGTGGGTGGAGCCTGCCAGTGGAGTGGAAAAACGCTATGACTGTACCTCTGTTTCCTTATTTTTTCGTCTTTCTCTTCTCTTTTGTGTAATTTCCTTCTTCTATTCTTTTAACGTCTTTTTTTCTTCTCTTCCTTTCTCTTTTTTCCTCTCCTCTCTCCCTACTTTCATTTAGTCTCCTCCGTCGTCTCTCAGTGTTATCATTTCTCCTCTACTTGTATCTTCCGTTTTCTCGTTTTTCGTAATCTACCTCTTCCTCTCATGTTCCCCTACTCTCTGTCTGTCTGTCTGTCTGTCTGTCTCTCTCTCTCTCTCTCTCTCTCTCTCTCTCCCCTCCTTCCTCAATTCCGTGCCCCCCACAGCGAGGCCTATAGAGCTACTTCTGATTGTACTGCTCTAGGCCTATCCTACCTCCCTTACCCTTCCTACTTCCCCCTTCCCCTTCCCCTTCTCTTTCCTCTACTTACCCCACCGCCCCCTCAATTTTTCCTTATCTCCTACTATTCCATTTCTCTTTTCTTCCCCTTTCCCTTCCACATCCCCTTCATTTTTGCTTCCACATTCTTCCCCTCTCTCCCCTCTTCCCCACCTTCTCTTTCCCCTGCCTGCCCCACTGCCCCTTCAATCCTTCCTTTCCTCCTCCCATACCACGCCTCATACTTTGCCCCTCCCTTTCCACCTTTCTTTCCTATTTTCTTTCCCCCTTCCATCTCTCTGAAGCACAAATATATACCAGTATCTAACGATTTATTTATTTATCTGTCTATACAAATATAAATAGATGGAAAGATGTAGATGGATAGATAGACAGATATATAGATAGATAGATAGACATAGACAGACAGTCAGAAAGACAGACACAGACATAGATAGACAGATGTAATTAGCCTCCAAAGATATATACTGTACATATAGATATGGCACCTCACTTCCCTTCCACCTACTTCTCTTCTACCTCTCTTTCATTTACTCCCCCTTCCCACCTATTTCATTCCTTCCCCTCCTCTTCCATCCCTCTTCCCTTCCTTCTCGTCCTCTACCCTTTTCCCTTCTCCCCCTCCGCTTCCATCTCCCCTTCCTTATATCCCCCTCCTCCCTTACCTTCCCCACCCTGGTACACCATTTCACCCTTCGCCTGCCTCCTACTTTCCCCTATATCTCAATTCTTCCTCTCCCACCCCCCCATCCCACCTACGCCTTCCGTCCCCTCCGCCCTCTTCCTTCCTCTATTCTTCTCCACCTCTTGTTTGTTCCCTCCCCATCCCAAGTCTCCCCCAACCCTTCCTACTCTCTCCATTTCTCCATCCTCCTTTTGCTACAACTTTCTTCCACTCTTAACCTTCCACCCTTCCATATTTTCTTCCTCCTTCCCCTCCCCTTCGCCCTTCCTCTTCCCCCACCTTCATATCCCCTCTTTCCTTCTTCCAGCTTTCCCCTCCCCCTCTCCCTTCACCTTCCTCACCTTACACCCTCTCTCTCCTTTCACCTCCCTCATCCTCCACTCTCCTCTCCCTCTTCCTCTCCCTCCATCTCTCTCCCTCTCTATCCCCTCCACCTCCCTCTCCCTTCATACTTCTCTAATCTTTCTCTCCCTTATTCTTCTACCACCACCACTACTCTCTCTCTCCTCCCTCCCCTCCCCCCGCCCGTCATTTCTTCCTCCTGCCTCTCATATTTCCTCCGCCTTGGTAGAGGGAAATCGACTCAGCCCAGGAATGGAGGGAGGGAGGGGATGGAGAGAAGGTAGGTATGGAGGGACGGAGAGAAGGTAAGCTAGGAGGGATGGAGAGAAGGTATGGAGAAGGTGGGTAAGGAGGGATGGAGAAAGGTATGGAGGCACCTTAGGTAACGAAGGTAGGGACTGGAGAGAGGGTGATGGAAGGAGGGAGCGAAGAATGTGTGGATGAGATGTAAGAAAGAAAAAATGAAAAGGTAAGACGGATTCGAGAAAGGTAGGGAGTCTGTCTGATAAGTATTTACACTCACACGATACACCTATTGTTCTGGTGAGGTGAAAAATTCTGCTTGCAAATTATTACACATAGAAAAAAAATAAAGGTAAAATACATGTTAGGAATAAAACTACTTAAACCCCAATTCTCATCTCAATTTAATAATGATAATAATAATAATAATAATAATAATAATAATAATAATAAAAATAATAATAATCCATTCCATTCATCATCAGTAATATTGATTATAACGATGGAAGGCAATCAACAAAAACTGATGGAACAGTAACTGATTGGTCACTTTAGTTGTGTGAAATAATAATAATAATAATAATAATAATAATAATAATAACGATGGAAAACAATTGGCAAAAATGATGGACACAATATGATGGGTTATTTTAGGTCCATGAAGTTACACGGGAATTTATAATTATGCGGACAGTGAATTATTACCAACAATCATATTTTTCCGTACATGTGCTACTTTCATTATTCAAATGTACTACTGTAAATCTATCACTACTCAAATATATTACCATGATTCTGCCACCATTCCAATCTGCCTCCATAATACCAAAACCATTCAGATCTACCACTATAATACCATCACCATTCAAATCTACCACTATAATACCACCACCATTCAAATCTACCACTATAATACCACCACCACCATTCATATCTCCCACCATTATACCACCACCACCATTCAAATCTACCACTGCAATACCACCACCATTCAAATCTACCACTATAATACCACCATCACCATTCACATCTACCACTATAATATCACCACCACCATTCAAATCAACCCCTATAATTCCAATCTACCTCCTCAGAAACACCCCATGGAATTTCTCTCCCTAAAACTTGTCTCTCACTCATTCCTCTTCATCCAGTGGTAAAAATAGGGACCTAGATATAACATCGAGTATTTAGGGTTGTATTCCAGGAGAAGATTGGGACTCAGCACAAACTACTCCGCGCAGTCGATAGGCACTGATCTTAAGCCCTTTTTTTTTTTTTCTCCCTCTTCAGTAACGACTCACTCACCACCCTCCCTCATATCCTCTCTTACTCTCCATCTGTTCATGGTTTACCCTCTCCTTCCCTTTTTCTATGGTACTTATGCTCTCTCTCTCTCTCTCTCTCTCTCTCTCTCTCTCTCATTTGTAGCTTCCTGCCACATCAAATCTTTTTTCAGCTTTCTTTTTTTATAACAGTGCGGTAATAGTTAACAAGAGCTTTGTCAATACTCTATATTTCGCTTTCTCTCTTACTCTTTTTCTTTTCTTTTACCCAGTTTGTTCATGCATGCTCAATTAGGCCTACCACCACAGCGTAGGCACAGACCACTTACTACCCGTTATTGCGATTTTTTTACTAATAAATTTTTTGGTTGCTTACAGGTACGGCTGGTGAATCCGGTTTAGAGGTAATCTCACTCACTCTGTATATATATATATATATATATATATATATATATATATAAAGAATTGTCTGCCATACACACTATTTGCTGTTTCTCACTTCACCAGGGTAGCGCCAGAAAAATGGAGAGTGCATGCTCATGCAATAACATTCAGTTTGTCAGTTGTCGCAGGTAATGGTCTACACAGAGCCATTTTTACAAGCCACCAGCAGGCATCGATGATTTAAGGTTTACGCCACTTCACAGTCTGTTATACATCACTGACAGCTGGTCATACCCACACAAACCACTTCATTCCAATCTACCCTCTCTCCCTTATCATTCCTCCCATATTGGTTAGTTCTCTCTACCCTCGCTGCTGCCCTCTCTCCCCACTATTCCTTGTTCTCTCCCTTTCTTACCTGTTCCTCTTTTCTCCTTTCTTTTCTATCTCCTTGCTGCTTCCCATTTCTCCCCTCTTTCCTTCCCTCGCACACCAGGCTCAGAATTTAACCATGCTGGATTTAACTTTATATACTGCCATGTCTACATATAACTATGATGTGTGAGGCTGTTATATTTCTCTCTTACGTTTACATACAGAGAAAAGGAAAAATGCATATTCTTACTTATTCTCTCCCTTCCATGTACTTTTCCTCCCTTCCTCTCTCTCTCTCTCTCTCTCTCTCTCGGTGTCTTTCCCTCTCACTACGTCTTCATCATTCTCTATTCTCTTTCCCCTCTCACTTCCTCCATTACTTTCCCACTTCCTCCCAACGCCTCTTTTTCTCTCACTCCTTTTTTTTTCTCTCTACTTCTTTCACCCTTCCTCTCTCTCTCTCTCTCTCTCTCTCTCTCTCTCTCTCTCTCCCCACGTGACGTCAGGGCAGAAAATCCCACAGAGGAAATAGCAGTTCATTTCAATATTGATTTTCCTCAAGCTTTTCCCATCGATTTCTCTCTCTCTCTCTCTCTCTCTCTCTCTCTCTCTCTCTCTCGTGCCTCCAGTCCAGGCTTTCTTTCCTTTCTTTCCATCTCTTCCCCCGTTTCCCTTTTGCTCTCTCCATATTCTCCTTGTTTTCCCTTTCTTATTTTTCCCCCACACACTTCCTCATGGTTCTTTCCTGCTTTTATTCTATCTTCTCTTTATTTCTCACGTTCTATTTCTTCTACTTTTTTTTTCTCACTCACTCCCTTTTATCCATTCTGCCGCCTCCTTATTTCCTTCCCTCCTTACTACCATTACTCATAACCCCCTTCCCTCTCCCTCCCTCGTCCATTCTTTCCCACCTTCTAGCTTCCTTCCTTTCCTTCTCTCACTCCCTCCCTCCTACATTCTTTCCCTCCATCCACTTCTTTGCTCCCTCCAGCCTGTCTACTCGCTTTCCCCTTTCCCCTCCCCTCTCTCTACCCCCAGCAACTCTCCTTCCTTCCCTTCTTTCAGTCTCCTCCTCCCCCCTATTTCCCTATCTCCTCTCCTACTAGACCCCATTCTCCCTCCTGTAGTCTCCCCTCTCTCTCCTTCCAGCTTCCTTCCCTCCCTCCTCCTCTCGTGTTTCCCCCCTCTTCCACCCCTCCCCCTAACTCCATTCAATTGTGTCCCTCTATTTGTTTTCCTCCCTCAAATGTCACTTTCTCATCACTCTCCCCTCCTCCCTTCTTACAACCCTCCTTCTCGCTCTCCTTTTTCCCTCCTTCCCTTCTTCATTTCTTCGCTACCTCTTCATTTCTTGCATTTCTTCTCTCAACCTTTTTTTGCTACTGTCTCATTTTCTAAGTCTCCTCTTCTCCAGCCTCCTTCTGCCCGTCCCTCCTTAATTCTCCTTTTCTCTCCTTTCTTCCATTTTCCTTCTTTTCGTTCCTCTTCCCCACCATCATTTCTCCCTCCCTTCCTTCTCCTCCCTTCTCGACAACTCTCCACTCCTTCCCTCTCCTCTTCCTCCTCCTCCTCCTACTTAACAACCTTATTCCTCTCAATCGCTACTACCTACCTCGATCTTGTCATGCGTTCGTTCCTCTCCTGTCTTCATCCTTACCTTCGTTTTTACCTTTACCGTTATCTCTCCCTTTTCTCCTCTTCCTTACCTCTCTTTTCCCTTCGTCCCTCCTTTCTTCTCCTCTCTAACCTCCTACCTTTCGTCCTATTTATCCCATTTGTCCTATCTTCCCTTCGCCCATCCATCAATTCATTCTTACTTTTCCAATCTTTCATACACCTTTTTTTCCTTCCCCTGCTCTCTTCTCCTCAGTCTTTTTCTCCGTTTGTTCTTCTTTTCTTCCTTGATTTTCCTAGTTGTCACCCTTCTTTTCTTCCTCTCTCTCTTTACTTCCCTACCCTCCTACCATCCATCCCTTCTGTCGCGCTTCCCCTGTTTTCCTTTCCTTTTCACCTCTCTTTTTCCCTTCTTCCCTACTTTTCTTCTTTTTATCCCTTCCTCCTTTCTTATATACTTCTCACGTCTTTCTTCCTTCTCTGTTTCATCTTTTCTTCTCTAGCATCCAGCCCACCATCCCTCTTTCCTCCCGCACTTTCCATATCATTCTTTACGCAGTCATTCCTCGTTTCCTCTTTCCTTATATCCCATCTTTTTCATTCTTCACTTCCCTGTTATCCATACTTCCCTTCTCTCCTTTATATTGTCCCTACTACCTTCATTACTTCCAGTATCTTTATTTCTATGTCTCGTCTTTTTCTCACCTTCCCGGTCTTCCTTCTTTCCTTCACACTGCCTTCTTCTTTCTCTCTCATCCAGTTTCTCTTTTCACTGCCTTTCTCTGGTGGTAGACAGGGGCGCTCAACATCCACTCACTTGATGTAGTGCTGCCAACTTCTTCCTTCACGTTTATCATTCTATTTCTTTGTGTGCCCTCTCTTCCTACTTCTCCCTTTCCTTCCTGTCACATTTTATTACCATTCTTCCCACTTCAGGCGGCGGCTCTACACTAAGTGACAAGCCTAAAGGTTTCCTGCAACTAAGAAAGCCATTTACAACACTGGGTGGCAACCATATAACCCCAAAACGAGGTGGAGTGGTGCCTACTATGGTGTCCCTGTTAACTGGGAGGAGACGCAAAAGCGGCATCCATCCAGGAACCAAACATCCACTCTTTTCACCGCGAGACCACAAGGGAACACCAGTTTACTGCACGGGTCGGCCCTACAGGGGGAGACTGCTTTCCTACGATTGATGGGTCTCCTCGGGCAGACAGACTGGGGTTGATCAACAACGACAATGACCTTTACTCATTCCCTTCTTACCGCCTTCGTAACTTTCGTCATTTTTGTTCTTTTACATTCTCTTTCACCCTTCCTTTCAACCCTTCTGCCCTCTACCCCTCCGCCCTTCCTTAACTCCCCATCTAACGTCCTTCTTCACCTTCCTTTGTCCTCTTCTTTCCAACTTCTCTCCATATCTTCCTCACCTTGTGATTTCCCTCCCTCCTCTCTGCTTCATTTTGTCCTCTCTCTCTCTCTCTCTCTCTCTCTCTCGAGAGAGAGAGAGAGAGAGAGAGAGAGAGCATCAGTAAGACACGCAAATCATCAAGACTGACAAACAGAATTGAGATAGACATTGACATAATTATAACCAGAGAGAGAGAGAGAGAGAGAGAGAGAGAGAGAGAGAGAGAGAGAGAGAGAGAGAGAGAGAGAGAGAGAGAGAGAGAGAGAGACAGACAGACAGACAGACAGAGAAAGCAAACAATCAAACGTGGGAGACAGCAAGACTAGTATACATCCTTAGTCACGTTCAGATCAACAGGGCTCTCTCTCTTTCTCTCTCTCTCTCATCCAGTTTTGTCCATTTCTGTCATGCCTGTTTCTCAAATTTTATCATGTTTTTCTCTCTTTCTGTTGCTGTCTGTTTTTGTCCTGTATGTGTGACTGTTGCTGTCATTGTTGTCTGTCTGTTTGTCTGTCCTGTCTGTTTGTATGGCTCTTGTTTACGTCCCCATCGTCCGGCAACTTCCTGCTTTTGTCCTGTTGGCTTTGTTTGTGTTCGTCCTGTCTGTCTGTCTGTTGTCCTGTTTGTTACTCGGTTTTGTCCTGTATCTGCCTGTGTGTTGGTCTGGCGATCGGTCTAAGGAACTGGGATGGACGGAAGGAAGAAAGGAAAGGAGGAGGAAGAAAGGAGGGAAAAAAGGGAAATAAAGAAAAGGAAGGAAGAAAGGAAGGAAGGCGAGATATAAAGAAAAGGAAGGAAGGAAGGAAGAAAGGAAAGGAGGAGGAAGAAAGGAGGGAAAAAAGGGAAATAAAGAAAAGGAAGGAAGGAAGGCGGGAAATAAAGAAAAGGAAGGAAGGAAGGAAGAAAGGAAGGCGGGAAATAAAGAAAAGGAAGGAAGGAAGGAAGAAAGGAAGGCGGGAAATAAAGAAAAGGAAGGAAGGAAGGAAGAAAGGAAGGCGGGAAATAAAGAAAAGGAAGGAAGGAAGGAAGAAAGGAAGGCGGGAAATAAAGGAAGGGAAGGAAGGCAGAAGGAGGGATGCAAAAGTCAACTGAAAGATACGTTACTCCCACAGATACATAAACCATACAGACCCAATGCTTCCAAAGAGGCGGTCTGCTCTTAACGCTACCAGCAGCGATTAAACCTCAGTCACAGAAGCATATGAAAAGGATAGCACAGCAGAAAACCCTCCTCCCATATCCACAGACCCTCCAAAAAATAAGCCGTGCAGGAAAAAGGAAACGTGAAAACCAGAACTTCCTCTGACATTAAAAAGCGTCAGGAAGATTTTTTCAGAACATGTAGGAAATTTACCTATTAAAAAAAAAAGGAAAGACGGAACAAAAACTCTTCATGAAATTAACTTAAAGTATACGAGGAATATTTGCATTTATTTTTTTTACTTCAAGGGATAGAGCATAAAATTTAGTTCCCATCACCATTTCAATCAATATGCAATACATGAATATATACCCACGGTCACAAACCACCTGGGGGGAGAGAGAGAGAGAGAGAGAGAGAGAGAGAGAGAGAGAGAGCGTGGGAAATGCACAAAGAATAGTGACAATAAAAAGGGTGATATGGAAAGAGAATAAAAGAAAAGGGGAGAAGTAGGGACATCGTGGGAACAGAGTGTGAAGAGGGGAAATGAGAAGGGGAGAGAATGAGGGGAGGGGAGGGGCTGAGAGACAGGTTTTGTTAGGAGAGGAAGAGAGGGGAGAAATATGTGGAAGGGGAGAAGGAAGAGGAAGAGAGAGATAGGAGGGGTGGGAAAGCACAAGGACGGCAGGGTAGAGGGACGATAAGGTAGAGGGACAGAACAGAAAAGGGAAAAGGAAGAAAAAAGAAAAAGAAAGGACTGGACTGAAATGGAATAGAATGGAATAGTAGAGGAAGGTAGAAAATGGAAGGAAAGGGAAGGGAAGAGGTGGAAGATGGAAGGGAAAAGAGGTGGAGAAAGGAAGAGAAGGGAAGGTTAGGGAAAGGAAAGGAAAGGAAAAGGAAGGGAAGAAGTGAAGGGAAGAAGAAAAGATGGAAAAGGACAAGGAGGGCAAGAGAAGAAAAGAAGGGAGAGGAAGAGAAGAAAAGAAGGGAGGGGAAGGTAATGGAAATCAAGCGAAAAAGATTGGGAAGAAAATAACGAGAGGGAAGATGAGGACATGACAGAGAAGAAAGATGAAAAGAAGAAAAGAGGATGCCATAACAAAGGAATGAATAGGAAAGGTTGGAGAGAGTGGAAGCAGAGAATGGTAGGAAGAGGAAAGGAAAGAGGAAGTGATGCACACAGGTTGATGGAGAGAGAGAGAGAGAGAGAGAGAGAGAGGCATGTAGTTTATAACAATGAGTAAACAGATATGACAAGGTGATAAATTTTATGCTGAATTTTATCTTTCATCTCTCTCTCTCTCTCTCTCTCTCTCTCTCTCTCTCTCTCTCTCTCGTTTTAGGCTACCTACTCCTTCCTCTCTTCCACTAACCTTTCGCCCCGAGGATTTCTGTAGTTAAGTCTCTCATCCTTACCTGAAAAAGATAAGAAATAAGAACATATTTTAATGCATATAGCGAAAGGTCTCTCTCTCTCTCTCTCTCTCTCATCATCATCATCATCATCATCATCATCATCATCACCGTTTCTGCCGCAACCTCTCTCTAATACACATCCTTCCTCGTTTTCCTCCCCTTCAGCCCTCCTCCCCCTCCTCTACCCCTTGTTACCACTCCCCTCCTTCCCTCTCCCTCACCCCTTCTTCCCCCCCTCCCCATCGCACGCAACCCTACCACACGCACACCGCAATACAAAAAAAAAAAAAGAAAGAAAAAAAGTGGTGTGTGACTGGTATTTGACACAATGGCCCCTCCTTCCATCATGGGCAATATGACAGTTTCCCCTCCCACTCTCCTCCCATTTTCCCTCTCCCCTTTTCCCCTCTTTCTCCTCCTTTCATTATCTCTCTCTCTCTCTCTCTCTCTCTCTCTCTCTCTCTCTCCATTCCTCCCCTTTCCCTTGTTTCTCTCTCCTTCCATCCCCTCCATTTCATCTGTCTTCCTCTCTCCCTCTCCCCTTCTATTCTCTTGTCCTCCACTCTCTCCCTCTATCCTTTTTCTCACCTTGACTTCTCCAAGCTTTCTCTTCCCTCTCGTTTTCTTTCCCACATTCATTTCTTTTCTCCCCGTAACTCTCCTTTTTCCTCCCTCTTTTACCTCTATTTCTCTCCCCTCTTTCCTTCCCTCCCTCCACCTCTCTCGATTCCTCAGTCTCTTCCCATGTCTCCCTATCCATCTTTCCTCCGCAACTCACTACAGTACCTTCCTACCTACCTACTTACCTGCTGGACTACCTACTTACCTACATACCACTCTGCCTTCCTGCCTACACACTGCCCACCTACAGTACCCACCTACCAATCATTCTACATGCCTTTCAACCTACATACCCATCTACCCTTCCAACTACGGTACCTACCAAACATTCAGCTACCATCCTACCTGCTCAGCCTATCTACCTGTCATCCTAGCAAGCTACGCATATACCTCATCATTAGTCTACCTACACATTCACGTACCTACCCACCATTCTGAGTACCTATCTACCTACTCACCTACCTATCCTCCTACGCATTTACCTAACCGTCTATCTACCTATCTAACAACTTATCTACCTACCTACTGTAATCACCGTACCAGCTTATTATGCCTACCTACCAGCCTAACCACCATTCTGTCTCACTTACTACTTACCAGCCAACCTACAGTACCAACCTGCCTACCTACCTACTTATCTAACCATCAGATTGTGTTCTTCCTAGCAAAATACCTGCCTACCTACCGGTTTCTTTCCCTACCTACCTGCCTAACCTTGCTCTCGTTTACCTTTTTTCAAGACATAACACACACACTCTCTCTCTCTCTCTCTCTCTCTCGCAGTTGTACCTCAAACTCACTTCCACATCACACTCACTCACACTCTCACCCCCACTCCAGCTCGTACACCGACTCCAACACTCACTCCCAATCAACTTCTGACCCCACTCACACCTCCACCCCCACCTCCATTCCAACTCGCAAACCCACTTCCACCCCCACTCCCACACCCACCCTAAATACCACTCCCCCCATGTCCGCCAATCTCCCTCATTCTCTATTCCTCTCCACTCAAGGCTCTCCGTCTTCTTAGCCCTCGTATTCTCTCTCTCTCTCTCTCTCTCTCTCTCTCTCTCACACACACACACACACACACACACACACACACACACACACACACACACACACACACACACACTTCAGCATCCTTCCTCTCCTACCACTCTATTTCTTCCAGTTCTTCCCTCCATTTCTTCCTTCCATCTCTCTCGTTCCATTCTCCTCCCTTTCGTTTTGTTTTATTCCTACTCCTGTTCTGCATCTCCCCTTACTCTCTTTTTCCCTATTTGTCTCTTGCTCAACATACCCTTTTCATTTTCGTGTCTACCTCCCCTTTTCTTCACAGCTACTCTCTTTTCTTCATCTCTTCTAATCCTCTCCCTACTCTTACTCTCTTACTTTCCTCTTTTCCACACTTCTCTCCTTCTCTCCCACTCTTCCTCTCGGTATGAATCGTAAGACCTTTTGAGGCACTCTTAGTCCTTGTAACTTTCATCATCTTAGCCTCCCTCATCCACTCTTCCCGGCCTCTCTTTCTCTTTCCCCCTGTCCCTTCCACTCTTCCCTCCATATCTCTCTTTTTCCCTTTTTTCCTGTGTCTCTTCTACTCTTCCTTTTCCTTTACTCCCTGCCTCTCTTTCCTCTCTCTCTCCTCCACTCTGCCCACTCATGCAGGATCAGAGAGAGACGTGAACAGCCTCGTGTGTTTCTAACGTGTCACACAAACCCGCTCTCTCTCTCTTTCTCCTCGCTTTCTTCTTTCATCTCTTTTTTTTTCTTCTCATCTTACTGTGCTTCCTCTCGCCTCCTAGTCTCGTCACTTCCACATCCCCACTCTTCTCTCTTCCCTCTCTCTTGTTACCTCTCTCGTACTTCTCCTCTTGCTCTTCTTCGTCTCCTCTCATTCTTGTCTCCTCCCCACCTGTCCTCTCTTCTCCACCCTCTCAATGCCTCTCACTTCCTCTCTGCTTGTCTGCACTCTCTCTCTCTCTCTCTCTCTCTCTCTCTCTCATGCAGGATCAGAGAGGGACGCGAACTGCCTCTCGTGTGTTTCTGCCGCGTCACACAAACATTAGCCTGTTTGTCTTCTCGCACGGGGGAGGGGAGAGGCTGGATGCGGTCAGGGGTGGAGTTGGGGTGGGGGGATAAAGGAGGGAGGGGATACGGTGTGCATTGGGTGGGGTGTAGAGGTGAGGGTACTGTGTGTGTGTGTGTGTGTGTGTGTGTGTGTGTGTGTGTGTGCAGGAGGAGCTGTACAGATGTAGATGGATGAATGTTATATATGAGTGTGAATGTGTATGTACAGTATGTGCATGTGCGCGTGTACGTGTGGATTTGTGTTGGTGTGCGGGTGTGAGTTACGTCAGAGTGAATTAGGAGAGGGGCGTGTGTGTAGGGGGTGGGGTGGGGGGGTAGGGTGATGAAGCAGTTGTTCTTACATGACCCTATGACCATCTCTCTCTCTCTCTCTCTCTCTCTCTCTCTCTCTCTCTCTCATTACATCCACTGGCAGAAAAATGGTAATCAAGCATAAAACCAGGAATATGGCTGACGAACTAATACCGACCATTATCATCAACTATTTGCTATGACATATAAATAATCGTTTCTCTCAACCTCAATTCCACGAAGCAGTAATGAGGCAGCGGAGGGAGGTACGGAACTGATTTGAATAACAGAAACTGCATTAAAAGTGGAGAAGTTATAATGCAGGTGGTTGTATAGCTTATTCCGTTGTTGTGAGGCCCTTATTAATAAGAGGATACTGTCAACATAATTTTCAGCACGGAGAATGGTTGCCGAGTCACTTCCACTCTTTCGAAATAGATAAGATTAAGAAACTGACTCATTAAACTTATCACTCAAATGCTGTGTTGGAATGGATGTTGCTGTTTCAAGATGTCATTAAGATGCTAAAAAGGGAAAGCAGAAAATCATTTTACACTTTTTCCTCTCTCTCAACAAGGAGTATCGGTAGAAAACTAGAAAACCATCACATTAATTTTGATTTTTTTTATTTTACCTTTGAAGATCATCATCCGGACCTCCTTTCCCACCCTAGGGCAGGGAGAGGAGTAGCAACGAAAGTAACAGATAAGAGGTACAAATGCCATTATAAACCGATATTAGCTAAGACGAAAAGATTAGACCGTGCACGATCATAAATCATTCAGTTGTGGTATATTAGATCACGATAACAACGATAACTTTCTTCCAGACTTCAGCATATTAACAATTTCTTTAACCTTACTAATACCAATTGTATATAATTTTTCCTCTTTCTGTCTTTCATTTTTTGGTGGATGGGCTTCAATTCTATACAATTTTTCTTTTTTCTCTCTTTTTTTTTGGGGGGATGGGCCTCAGTTCTACACATTTATCTTCTTTTTTTCTTTCCTTTTTGGGGATGGGCCTCATGGGAAAACTAGCGAGGGTGGTTAGACACTAAGTAACCCCCATGGACCCCTGCCAGTCTCCGTAATGAGTAGTTTCCATGAGATGAAGTATTTTATAATTGCATGGATTCCACCTCCTTGGTATACAATATTAGGGTGGGGTACCGTGACTAACGAGGCTCATACAGACAAGCATTATAGCCGTAGATATAAATGATGGTTGTGGCTCAGTAGCAGGGTATACAGTAAGCTAATATTATACTCGTTACGAGCGAGCAAGCGTAAGGAAGCAATGTTTACTTTGCGTTCAACTGAGAAATGAGCAGCCCGGCACGACACGACAAGGCTCGACCGCAATGCTTTTCAGAGGCTAACAACTTTTCTACTACGGTACGTGAGATAGAGAAGAGATTCTTTCAGTAGGTAGTAGATACATTCAATAAATTTTGTTTCTGCTGTACATTTACCCATGAGACCAATGGAACTCTTTGGAATCCCAGTTTTCCATATTGAAAATGTACCGCCGGCTTCAGTTGACATCCTCCAGTATGAAATTGATTTAAATAATATTTTAGATCAATTATTCTTCTGTTAAAGTTCAACTAGCTCACCAGAAATATCGAAAGTTTACACCAAGGTGACATTATGATGATAGGCGTATGGACAACGCTCGCTCCCTCGTCACGCGCTCACAAAACACACTTTACTGGTAGATACAGATATGATTGGTGGCAGTAATACAGTGCTAGAGTGTATAAGTGTTTAGTGGCGGTAATACAGGGCTTAAGTTGATTACTAATACAAAAAAGTAGCTTTAAAGGTGGCAACATCATTGTGATATACTGACTGGTGATGATAATTAAGTGGCTGAGTCGGCAGCGCTATTGTAACAGATTTTAAATGTGGCAGAAATAGGCTATGGTGTTAGATCTGGGTGGTAGTAGCATCAGAGTGGCATATCTTAACAGTGGCAGCATGACAGGGATAAACTAGAATCAAACATTGTAGGTGTTATGTTAGAATGGTGAATGTGTTTTAATTTTTTGCATAACTACGTAACTGCGTTTATTTTCACTTTTCCTGTAATATACTCACCGCCCATTTAATTACAGGTATCTTTCTATTTTCTCTGGTAAAGATTCAACATGACAGTCAAGTGGGGAGAAACAGAGCTTCATCCTACGTCTATTAAAATATGATTACAATTGTGGTCGTAATAGCTGTTTAACTACAAACTCAGAATCACAGGTCTATGTGATCTTTGTATTTATGTAACTCTCTCTCTCTCTCTCTCTGCAAACGGTCCTTCTGTCATGCTCAGGCCGGGATGAAAACATATGAGAGGGAAACATTTGGGGGGGAGGAGGGAGGGAGAGGGAAGAGAGTAGAAAGGGCAAAATGGAAGAGAGAGTGGAAGGAAATGAGAGAGGAAAGGGATAGGAGGAGGAGGAGGAGGAGGAGGAGGAGGAGGAGGAGGAGGAGGAGGAGGAGGAGGCAAACGAGTAAAAAAAACAAAAAAAACAGACAGGGAAATGAGAGGAGGATGAGAAAGGAGCTGAGTAAAAAGAAAAAAAAAAAAGTGGTTGTACAGGGGAAAACTGGGGAATGATAGGCGAGAAGAGAAAAAAGGAAGCAGCAGTGACAAGATAGGAATATGAGGAACATAAGAGGAACAGGAGAGAGAAGACTAGTATGAAGGATATGGGAGGAAGAAAGAGTGGAATGGGTAAAATAACAGGGAGAAGCAAAGAGGAGAATAAAGGGGAAGAAGCCAAAGGAAGAGGGAAGAGAAATAAGAAAAGACGAAAGAGGTGAGAGGAGGAGAAAGAAGAAAGTGCAGGGTAAAAAAAAGGGGATAAACTTTAAGAACGTGAAGGAAGGAGGAAGGGTAATTAAGAAAAAAAAAAAGGACGAGGAAAAAGTGAAAAGGAAGATGGAAAGGATGAATGAAAAAGTAAAAACAGTGAAGGAATAGAGGGAAGGGTGAATGAATTTGTGTGTGTGTGTGTGTGTGTGTGTGTGTGTGTGTGTGTGTGTGTGTGTGTGTGTGTGTGTGTGTGTGTGTGTGTGTGTGTGTCTGAGAGAGAGAGAGAGCAGTGAAAGGTGAAAGTAACAAAGGTTACGAAAAAATATGAAACCGTGTGGAGATAATGGCTAAAAAATAGTAGTAGTAAAAGAGGAAAGGATCAAGGACCGAAATAAAAAGTTAAAAAAGAAGGGGAACTGATTAGAAATTTTTAAAAAGGTGAAGAATAGATCAAATAAAATGAAGAGAGGAGAGTAAGGATGGTCAGTAGGTTAAAAGTAAAAATGGAAGTAAAAAATAAAGTGAAGGAAAACTGGTACATATGAGTGAGGGGAATTACAGGGAGGGGAGAAGAGACTAAAAGCAAAGGCAGGAGTAAAAAGGGTGAAGTAAGGAAAAATAGTAATGAGAGTTAGGAGAGTGAGTGTAAAAAAAAAAAAAGCAGAGCGAAAAAGGTGATGAAAATATGATAAATAAAATGGGTAGAAGACGTAAGAGTAACGAGGTAAAAAGAAGAGGATGGAGGAGAAAAGGTAAAGATACAAAGAAATAAGGTGAAGAAATATGTTTAAAAAGTAAAGGGAACGAAAGGGAAAAAAGACAGATAAACCATGAAAGAGGGTATGAAGGAAAACAGAGTAAGGGAGAGTAAGGTAAAAAAACTGAAAAAGAAAACAGATTAGAGAGTGGAAGAGGTAAGGGTAAAAAATAAATAAAACTTACTGAAAAAAAGAGTGAAGAGAAGGATAGGGAAGGAAGATAGCTAAAAAAAATTAATCAGACAACGAAGACAAGACGAGTAAGGGAGGGAAGGGTGGAGAAAACAGATTAAAAAAAAGAATGGGGAGGTAGAAGAGGTAAGGGTAAAGGGGTAAAAGGGAAAGGGAGTGTAAGGGTCAGTGATGAGGGGGCTCTCAGGGGGGGGCCATATGAACCGAGCCCCCCCCTGCTGTGTGTGTGTGTGTGTGTGTGTGTGTGTGTGTGTGTGTGTGTGTAAGAGAGAGGACGAGAGTTTGTGTGTGTGAGTGAGTTTGTGTTTATGTAAGAGAGAACTTGTTTGGGTCTGAGAGAGAGGATGTGTGTGAGACAAAAATAGAGTACTTGTATGTGTGTGTGTGTGTGTGTGTGTGTGTGTGTGTGTGTGTGTGTGTGTGTGTGTGTGTGTGTGTGAGAGAGAGAGAGAGAGAGAGAGAGAGAGAGAAGACCATGTGTATGCATGCAATCCATGTCTGAGAAATAAAGTATGCATAAATATGTACGCACTGTATGTGTACATGAGGGAATGTGTGTGTGTGTGTGTGTGTGTGTGTGTGTGTGTGTGTGTGTGTGTGTGTGTGTGTGTGTGTGTGTGTGTGTGTCAGTACAATCCCTGTGTGCTCATAATTCTTGACGTACAATCCCCACCCTGTAATGAGAATCCCCCATAACTCAGCCCCTAAAGTCCCATCCCTCATCTTACCTCAACTCTCCCTCTCTCTCTCTCTTCTTTTTACCCCTTCCTCTTCTTATTTTCCTTTACATTTCCTTCTTCGTACCCTAAATCCATCTCCTTCCTTTCCTCCATTTCCTCTCTTTTCCTCTCATTCGCTCTCATTTCCTTCCCTCCATTCCTCCTCTGCTGCCATCCCCATTCTCTATATAAATAGTCCCTTCTTTTGGCCATTTCCTTCCAAATTATTTTCCTATTCTGTTTCTCTCCCTCCCTCACATTTCTTCCATCGCAGTCCCCCATCAACCCTATTCCCCTCCCCCTCTCTCACTACTCTCCTTCCCTTTCTTACTTGTTTCCTACCTTTCTCTCCTTTCCTTTACTTCGCTCCCTTTCCCTCCGTTCCTGCTACTCCCGTCCCTTCCTCTGACCCTATTTCCTTTCCTACCTGTCCCTTTCCTTCCACCAATCCCAATTTCCCACCTGCACCCTCTTTACTCCCCTCCCCCATTCCTTCCTCCTTTACCTCTCCCTTTACTCCTTACTTGCCTTCCTTCCCTTCATCCTTTTCCTTCTATGAACCTTCTTCCCGCCTTTCCATGTATTTCTTCCCTCTCCCCTTCTTTCTCCCTTTCTTCACTTCCTCTCATCTTCCTCATCCGTTTCTTCCTCTCCATCTAATTTCCTCTTACCGGCAACACCCACACCCATCCCTTCATTTCTCTTTCTCCGTCCCTATCATCTTCAATCATTTTTCTCTTTTCCCCTCCTCCTCCTCCTCCTTCTCATCAATCCTTTTTCTTTTTCCTCCTCTTCCTTCATTTCACTCTCCCTCCGACTTCCTATCATACCTTTCTTGCTCCCCTCCTCCTCACGATCTTTCTTTTCTCTTTCTCCCCACCTTTTCCCTACTCCTCTTTTCTTTTCCTTTCCTCTCTCCTACTTGTCTCTTTCTCTTCTTCCTAACTCACCATCGTTTCCCTTCACCATTCTCTCTACCCTTCCCTCTTTTCCTCCTATTCCCCATCCCTCCTTTCTCTCTTCCCTATTTTCCTTACTCTTTCTTTCCCCTTTTCTCTTCCTTATCTTTGCTTTCCCTACTACCTCCTCTTCTCTTCGAGTCTTCCTCCTCCCCCCCACTCCCTCGTCTTCCCTACCTTTTTTTTTCTCCACCCCTCTCTCTCTGCCTTTCCCTTCCCCCACCCCTTTCTCCTTCCTCCCCTCCTCCCCCTCTTTTTTCTCTCTCTGTCCCCCTTCCCCCACCCCCCTGCCCGCGACACGCCCGTCCATTATGGGTAATTGACCTCATCTGAATAATTGTGAGGCAGTAAGTCACCCCCGCCTCACTTACTCACCTGCCTCAAATGACTCACCTGTCTCACTCAGTCACCTGCCTCATTCACTCACTCACCTATCTCACTTATTCCCCTGCCTCAGTCACTCACCCACCTACCTCATCCACTCACTCACTCATTCACAAGCTTCACTCACTCACTCACCTGCCTCTCACACTCATTCACCCACCTGCCTCACACATTCGTTCACGTGCGTCACTCACTCACTCACTCACTTACCTAACTCATTCAACTGCCTCACTCACGCACTCACTCACTCACCTTCCTCCCTCATTCATTCACCCGCCTCGTCACTCACTCATTCACATGCCTCACTCACGCACTTACACATTCACGTGCCTCACTCACTCAGTCACTCATCTACCTCACTCACTCATCCACCTTACTCACTGACCTGTCTCTCTCTCACTCACATGTCTCCCACTCACTCACTCACTCACCCAGTCACATCTCTCGCTCACTCTCACCAAACTCACTCACACGTTCACCTGCGTCACTCGGCCACATGCCTCACATTCACTTATTCACTCACCTGCCTCCCTCCCTCACTCACCTGTCTCATTCACTCACCTGCCTCACTCATCACTCAATCACTCACTAACCCTTCTCAAACATTTACTCACCTCGTTCACTCGCTCTTACTCACATACTCATGAGTTTTCCTTACTCACCCACTTCGCCTTACTCGCTCAACATCCTCTCTCTCTCTCTCTCTCTCTCTCTCTCTCTCTCTCTCTCTCTCTCTCTCATATACCTGCCTTAATCACCTGCCTGTCTCTTGCATCTTCCTCGTTACCTTCCTCATTTTCCCTCATTCCTCGCTCATCCTCATTCCCCCCTCCACTGCATCCCTCACTTTCCTCAGCCCTTGCCTCAGTCTTGCCTCTCTCACTCACTCCTCGTCTTTATTTTCTTTACAAGCCTTTCCTCGTCTACTCGTCTTATTTTTCTCTGTTATTTATTTTTTTTTTATTCCCTATTATTTCTTTAAGTTCTATGCCTCTCCCTCTTCTTGAATTAATCGCATCGTTTTCACGGTTTCTATTTTTATTTTTTTATTAGTTTTATTCCAGCAGGGTGTGAGTTGGGAGCAGGGCAGTGAAATGGCGGGGGACAGGGCGACTTGGAGGCGATTTGTTTGTGGCCACCCCAAACGGGACTGAGGCGTCTGGCAATAGATAGATAGATAGATTATTTTTCCCATGTTCTCTTCTTGGTCATCTCTTCAACTCTTCTTTATTTTGCCTTCTCAGTTTTATTCAGCACTGTTATCCTCCTTTATTTCCTAGTTTCCTCCTCTTTGTCTATTTCCTTCCGTATTGTCACCTTTACATTTCTTTTTTTTTTTTGCCTTTTTCTTTCGCTTCTTCCTTTCCTTCCACTTTCTAATTCACGTTTTCTCAGGTCTACTCAATTACTCATCCTCCTAACCTCTTACCACGTGACTCTTTGCCATTATTAAACGTTTACTTTCTTTTTTTTTTATTCAATTCCCCTCACACCTATGTTTCTCTCTCTCTCTCTCTCTCTCTCTCTCTCTCTCTCTCTCTCTCTCTCTCTCTCTCTGCAGTACTTCTCTGAAATTGCTTCCTTGTTTTTGTCTGTGGATACGGATGGCAGAATGAGAATACGTCTCTCTCTCTCTCTCTCTCGTCATGTTCCATAATTAACATCTCTGTCTAGCTTTCCAACCATCATTCTACCTATCCACCTACCTACCTACCTATCTATCCATCTATCTATCTATCTATCTATCTATCGCCAGACGCGTAATTCATGAGTTCATCCAGTACGCTCGGGACAAAGCCTCTTTCACAACACCTCACTCTCTCTCTCTCTCTCTCTCTCTCTCTCTCTCTCTCTCTCTTCTCTTCGCTTTTTTTTATCCTCCAAAAACTCGCGTGTCTGTTATAACCATCTCGCATGCAAAAACTTAAGCACTTTCACCACAATGTAAATAACTGCTACTGCTCTCTCTCTCTCTCTCTCTCTCTCTCTCTCTCTCTCTCTCTATTTCGTCCGTGCCTGAAAAAAAGAAATAAGAAAAAAAATGAAAACTATAGAGAAAGGAATTGTTGAAAGGCTTAGTTGGTGAGATAGTGACAATTTTCTTTGATGGCCTCTCATTTTCACTCACTCTCTCTCTCTCTCTCTCTCTCTCTCTCTCTCTCTCTCTCTCTCTCTCTCTCTCTCTCTCTCTCTCCCTGTCTCGTGCAGCGCTGGGATCGAAGTGTCACATGAAAGAGGTTTCGGAAGCGCTAATCTTTATCCTATGAATAACAAATCAAGTGACCAGACCTAAGAAAAAAAAAAAAAAGGTGAGAGAGAGAGAGAGAGAGAGAGAGAGAGAGAGAGAGAGAGAGAGAGAGTGGGGTGGCGGTAGAGGTACTTGGCAGATGGGTGGGGGGAGGGGTGGAAGAGGGGTGGGATAGTGAAAAGGTGGGGGCGTAGCGAAAAGGAGGAGATGTGGAACGATTTGAAAAGAAGAGGGAGTGATGTGGTTCAGGAGTGGAAGATGGTGGAGACTTGGAAGCAAAGGGACGGCAGGGCAAGGAATGAAATCAAAACGCAGACCAACACTCCATCACTATCTTCCTTCTCAACCATCATGCCTTCCTTCTCTAACCCCTATCCATCCTAATAACCCCAATATTAACGCAAAAAATAGCAGCAGGGGAGTGGAGCGATGTGGTGGACTTCGAGGGAGGGATAGTCAAGTGGAGGGAAATTAAGGATGGGACAGGTTGGGGAAATACAGGCTAGAAGAGGAGGGGTTAAGGTGTTCTGGTGGAGTGGAGTGGAGTGGAGTGGAGTAAGAGGGCGAGGAGTGATGCAGAGGGAAATAAAGAGATTGTAATGGAAAGGTTATAAAGAAATGGAGAACGTGATGATGGGATGGAGTGGATTTTCGTGGTAGAGGATGGAAGACGAAGGGGGAAGGGATGAAAAGACGTGTGGGAGGGAATGGTGAGGTGGGGTAGAGGGATGGAGTGAATGATGGAGAGGAGGAATGGAGAAGGAAGTTTTAATGGAGATGCAAAGCGTTTGATAAGGTGGAGTAAAAAAAGAAGGGGGTGGAAGGTGGAGGAAAGGGAAGGAAGACGGGGGGAGGGAAAAGTGGACAGGGAGAGGGAAAAAAAAAAAAAGAAAAAAAAGAGAGAAGATAGGAGAAACTTGGACAAGGAAAAAGGAAGGGAGGGCAAGAGGAATAAACATGGGAATAAAACGGGAGACGGAAGAAGAATTTGAGAGAAAATAAATGAAAGGGATGATAATTATGGAGGAAGGGAAGACGGGAATATAAATGAGGTGAGGTGAAAAGGGAGGTGGAGTCGGTGTGGAGGTGGAGAAGAAGGAAGTAATGGAGGGAAAAGAGGAAGGGTGAGAGGGGAGAGAAATGGGGAGGAAGGATGAGAGAGGAGGGAAATTAAGAGTAAAGATGACAGAGGAGAGATAAAGGGAGGAACGGAGGATAAAGAAAGGATGATGGACGAGGGATATGAGGGGAGGTGGGTAAGTGCTGGAGAAGATGAGAAGTTGATAGGGTAGAAACAAAGGGGTAGGGGTGGCTGTGAGAATGGATAGAAAGAGGGCATTAGGAGAAACAAAGATGAAGGGAGAGAAAGGAAAAAAGAAAAAGGAAAGGAAATGGATGGGATGGGAAGGAAAGGGAAGGGAAGGACGTGGAAAGGAAGTGAAGGAAATGGAAAGGAAGGAAATAAAAGGGAGCGGAATAAAATGGAAAGAGAAGAATAGAAAGCAAGAGAACTAGACACGAATGGAGGAGGGAATAAAGAGGAAAAAAGAGGAAGATACTGAGCAAAGAAAGAAGAGCAGATGCACAGAGATGATGGCAGAGAAAAACCTTAAGTGACGGAATATGGGGAAGACGTGGGGTACAAAGAGGAGAAGAGTGTAAAAGAGGAAACTGAATGAAGAAGGGGGAGTACGCGAAAATGGAAATGAGAGAGAGAGAGAGAGAGAGAGAGAGAGAGAGAGAGAGAGAGAGAATCGTGAAAGTTACAAAAAAAAAGCAACAGGAGGATCGTAACAGTAGAAACATGAAGAGGATGAAGAGTAAAAGGAGACGAATAGTAGTTATTTAAAGACAAAAACTAAAAAAAAGGAATGTGCAAAATACGGGAAGGACAGGTAGAAAAATAAATGGGGGCATGGAAAAAATAAATATATAAAGGGGAAAGGATAAAAGATAGGGAGGAGGAAGATGAGGAAAAACAATAACGACCAGTAAAGAAAAAAGAGAAAAATATATAAATGGAAAGAACAGGAACATAAACAACGGAAAAGAAACACACAACTGCTGAAAGTTGGTGAGAAAGAATAAAAAAAGGTAACTGTAAGACTTAAAAAATCGGAATGAACAGCGGTGAAAAAAGATAAATAAGGGAAAACAAGGATTTGGGAGGATAACAGTATATTGTAAAAAATAAAAGGACGGAAGAGAGGACGTGAAGAACAAATATGAGAGAACAGACACCAGGAAAGATAACAGATGTGGAAGGAGGGAAGGAAATGAACAAGAAGTGGGAGACAGGGGGCATAAAAACAGAAAGGGGAACTAATAAAAGATGGAGAGCTGAAGGGTGGGGAAGAGAACAGTGACGAGTAAGAAAAAAAAATGACGTGAAGCAAAAAGATAAAAAGCGAAAAAAAAAGAGCAACAACGAAATGAGCTGACCAAAATATGAATCGATAAATGATCAAGAGGGCGTGGAAAAGAAAGAAAGAAAAAAAAGGTAGACTCAAAAGAAGAAAAATGGGAATTAATGGGATGGAGGGGCCAATGAAAAAGAAACAGAGGTAATAGGAAATATGAAGCTAACTGACCGAAATGATAAAAAGATGAGGAAAAGGACGAAGGTCTAACACAGGAGGAAGAGAAAAATTGGACAGGGAAGACTGTAGAAATAAAAGATGGGGGAAGACGATAACAACAAAGGACCATATCAAAAGTCGAAAGGAAACACAAAATAGGATTAAAAAAATGAGAAGAAAAAATACTTAAAAGATGAGTAACATCAAAAATAAATGAAGAAAAGAACAAAAATAAAAGATGAGTAACAGAAAAAAATAAAAGATGAGTAACAAAAAAAAAAAATGAGTAACAGAAGAAAAACAAAAGATGTGGAACAGAACAAACTAAAAAGAGATGACAAGAATAGGTGGGGAAGAGGACAATGGGAGGGACGTGGGTGTAGGTGTGGGTGGGGTGGAATCACACACAAGACCCACAACAATAGACTGGGTTCTGTGATTGACATGTTTGGGTATCACGTTGAAGGGGTGTGGGCGGGTTGAAGGGGGAGTGGAAAGAGTGCGTTAAGCTGTGTGATATATGAGAGAGAGAGAGAGAGAGAGAGAGAGAGAGAGAGAGAGAGAGAGAGAGAGAGAGAGAGAGAGCGCACAGTGATACCAGTAACTTTGGACTGATGGAGGAAACTGAGGTGGGAAGAGAGTAAAATGTAGAGAAAAGGGAAGGCTGAGAGGGAAGGTATGGGTAAGAAAGGAGTGAGAGGAAGATCAGTAGGAAATATAAGAACAGACGAAGGAAATAAGCCTAATGGTCAACGAAATAAGGACTGGTTTAAGGCTAGTAATATAATACGACGAATGTATATGCAGAATAATGACAGACGATTTAAGGATGACCATGACGATTTCTGGCTTAACTGAGACGATTTTCCTTCACTTGAGAAATAACAGAAAATACTGAGAATATGATAAAAGCCAGAATTAGGGAACGATAGTGGTTATCCATTATAAGTACTAGGACGACAATTATTTATATTTGTTTATTAAATTCACACGATTATCATGACGCGAGAGACTTAGTACAGGTAAAAAAAAAAAAAAGAAAGGTGAAGTAGGTCGTGTGAACATAGCGGATATGAACAGTTATGAGCATGTTATCAGGGCGATACAATTTTTTAATAAACAGACGATTTGCTTCAGACGAATCTAAGAAAGGATGAAATACGACACCATAAAAAATGTTAACCTTCATCAGTAGCAGCATGACACTGAAAATTTCTAGCCAAGGTCAGGTTATTTTTTTATTTTTTTATTTTCTTTGTGACAGATGGGAGAAGGGTAAATCAGGGTGTGCTGGAATGACCTGAATTTCAGAGGATGAAAAGCGGAGAAAGATGAGAATGAGGGATGGAACAGAAGCAAGAAAGATGAGAATGGGGGATGGAAGAAGAGCAAGAAAGACGAAACGAAGGAGACAAGATGAGGCGACAAAGTAAGGTCACAAGGAGAAGACAGGCGACACACAAAAAAATAACCATGAAAACAAGAATTTAGGAAAGGAAAGAGGAAGCAGAAAGACAAAAACTAGAGAGAGAGAGAGAGAGAGAGAGGAAGGTGGAATGGATATGAATGGAGGGGGGGGGGAGATAATGAGTCTGGAAGAAAACGGAGATGAGAAAATAAAAGAAGATAATGCTGGAACCAAAATAAGAGAGAAGGAAATGAGCAGGAAGAGGGAAAAGAGGAGGAGAGGAAGCGAAAGACGGGGGAGGGAGGGTGAGGAGGAAGCGCGTGGAGAGGAAATGAGGGATAACAAATTAAGATAAGAGGCACGATTAGAGAGAGAGAGAGAGAGAGAGAGAGAGAGAGAGGGAGAGAAGACGATGATTTTAGATAAAGATACAGAGTCGACAGAGCTCATGGTACTTACTTAGCGATTTTGACCAGAATATTAAATGAGGCTTACTTCCTGAATAAATATGTTTAAAAATGAGAGAGAGAGAGAGAGAGAGAGAGAGAGAGAGAGAGAGAGAGAGAGAGAGAGAGAGAGAGAGAGAATAAAGATTTTATGGAGAAAAATTATATATATTGGGAATTAGAAAACCGTAGACTCTCTCTCTCTCTCTCTCCAATCGTCTTTGCACAGGTTACCCCGTCTTTCTCCCTGTATTCTTATTCCCATCCTTTCTGTCATTTTTCTCAGTTCTTCAATTCCCCTACTCCAGAAATTTGTTTTTATTTAGCTGATTATCCCATTACTTTATTTTTTCTTCGTTCTTTTATTCCCTTTTTATTTCTTCCTATTACTTTACTAGTCGCTTCATTTTCTTCCTCATTTTCATCGCCCCTTCTTTATTGCTTCCCTACCTTCGTCTCTCCTTTATTTCTTCCAGCTATGCACTTCCCTCCCATCTTCTCTGCCTTTCCTCCCTTTCTTTCATCCATTATTCCACCCATTCCTTCTTTCATTCATTCATTCATACTTTCATAAATACATTCATTTATTCATACACTCATTCATTCGTCCCTCATTCATTCCACCAAAAATAACGCCATTCTTTTGTCCATTTTTATCTTCATGAGTCTTACCTTCCACACCTCAACTTCCTTCGTCTCTCCTTCCTAACCTTATTCCTTATCTTCTTTTCCTTTTCCACCTCACCTTCTCAGTCTCCTTCCCTCTCTCTATCTTTTCCCATCTTTTTCTTACTCCCTCTTTTTCTCTTTTCCGTCCCCCCCCTCCTCTCTCCCTTTCCCTTCCTCTTCCAAACCTTATTTTCTTTGTCTTCTTACCTTCACTCTCTTCTTCCCTCTCTTCAGCTTCCTCCACCTCTTTCTCTTCGCATTTGGTCATCTGTTCTTTCCATCTCTCCTCCTCCCTCTCCCTTTCCATTCCCTCTCCCCTCTCCCACCCTCACTCACGCACGACATTCACAGAAAAAAAAAAATGTAAAAAAAAAATAACAAAAGAAAAGGGTGAGCTGGAAACCATATTGGGACTTAATAAAAAGGCTGTTATGGACTTTGGAAAATCATAGTCCCCCCTAACGACACACACGCACACACGCACGCAAATGTCACCAGGGGAAGGGTGCAAGGAGAGAGAGAGAGAGAGAGAGAGAGAGAGAGAGGGAAGGAAATGAGGACGGTGAAAGACTGAGGGAGGAGGAAAGAAGGGAATTTTTGTGTGGTCCGTCTGCCTATTAGAAATGTGCATGGGGAGGAGATGAGGAGAGGGAGGGAAAGGAGACATGGGAGAGGAGGTAGACTAAGAAGGGAAAGAGGGATGCGAAACGGAGGAGATGGAAATGGAGGGCCGAAAAAGATGTGGGACAGGAAGAATAGAGGGATGGAGGAATGGGATGGGAGGGTGAGAAGGAGACATGAGAGGTGAGGGCAGGAAGCCAAGGATGGATAAGGAACGGGATTAAAATGTGGGAAGAAGGCATGAAAGGATAGGGTAGGGATGAGAAAGGTGAGAAGAAAATGGAAGAGAAGAGATCGGAACCCGGAGAGGAGGAGACAGGAAAATCAGGTGGAATGGAAGGGGAGGGGAGGGGAGATCAGTGATGGACAGTGAGATGAGAGTGGATGTAGAAGGAAAGGCGAAGAGAGGGGGAGAAGAGAAATGAGTGAAGGAAGAGACGATGCTGAAGGGAGAGGGAGGCAAGGAGAGGGCAGCAATGGAGGGAAGGGGGAGAGGAAAGAAACAGGAAGATGAGAAAGGGCAGGGGAAGGAAGGAGGAAAGGGAGAAGGGAAGAAGAGGAATTGGAGGGAACATTCCTACTGGCTACTACGCATGCTCAAATTAGGAAGAGAGGGGGGGGGCTAGAGGGAAAGGGGGGGTTACTCACGACATGGGGCGTATTCAGAAAAAAAGAGGGGGGTTCAGGGGTGTATCAGGTTGCGCATTGACGGGAAAATTAAAGAGAGTGGGACAATTGAGATAGTGAGGGAGAAGGAGAGAGAAAGAAAGAATATTAAAAGCAAGGGCTGTCATGTTGAGTTGAAGAGAAAATTAGAGGTACTAGTACAATTGAGAGAGAGAGAGAGAGAGAGAGAGAGAGAGAGAAAAATTATATACTGTAATGCCACACCCTATATAATCACACAATAAATTACACGTTCCACAGCCCACACACAACACATATACACACTAGGCCTCATCTTTCTATAGTACAGTCATGTAACCTAGTAATCATACATTGTACAGTACACCCATAATTCCTCTGGTCATCCATATACATCATCAACAGTCATACACACAGGTAGCTCCATCATACACTGCCTCCGCGGCCTACATCCTGGCGGTTATACATTATTCACGGTCCTTTTCCATTCCATGAGTTTTTTTTTTCATTCTCAACATCACCAGACGTATTTATTCATTTTAAGACTTTTAGGACTGGAGGGAAAAGAAATATCTCAAATTAACCCGTTCTTTAACAGAGACCTTTATAAAGTTGGATAAAGTCGTGTGGAGGTAAAGGTGAAGATGGAGGCAGTCTTCTCCTCGACTATGGAAGCTCATTAACGCCTATTTCTAAGCAATGCATTTTGTTTTCTGCGCCTTACTGTCCATCTCCGTACTGCGTAATTCATTTTAATACCGCCATAGTTCTCCACTGATAACACGCAAAAGGATATTAACCAGCCATACCCAAATAATAAATCGCTATGGAAGAGGTGCTAGGGAACCTCCTTACTTGACGAGAATAAGGGTCCATGAGGCTATCTCTGTAACTTTGGTATTTAAGCCTGCGTCGGGTTATTTCTACCATAAAAGACCATCACATTACCCAGGTTACCAAGGTTACCTACCCTACGTGTTACCTTAGGTCCTCATTTTCCCCAACGTCCAGTGAGAACATTTTTTCCTACTAAAACACCAAGGTTGGATGGGCACCCGAGTCGAATGAGGCCAGTTGCTTGCACCGTAATTTAAATCCTGGGGCTATCGGATCGGCAGCATCGTATTTAGGTGTTCTAACCACTCGACCACCGCGGTAACGAAAACGAAATAGAAAAACTGTCCCCCAGGTGAAGGGTTAACGTCAGACACACAAGTGGTCACCCATCATAACACTGCATCCGTACATTTCCTCCATAAGCCAGTGGTATTGCGTTATTTACAACATTAATATGCCGTACACTGCTTAAATATTATACATAACCTTAACATAATACTTCTCATACACCATTCATAGCCACTGCATACAAACAAATTCTCTTACACCAAACACTTTCATAGAATTTCATTATTTAAAGCATCAATACACCACAGCTACATTTATTCACCCTTCACTGTGCTCTTACAATATGCACTACCACATTATTCACAGTCTGAACAGAAAAAATAACAGCTCCTTCATGCTATATTGGTGTGACAGGTAGAATGATCAGAGGGAGAGGCGAGGTCAGCTGACACGTTGGCCTCAAAACCCTTCATTATTCACGGGTTATTCATCAACCTCACCATGCACGAAGCTTGGATATCCCCCGTCCCCCCTGATTCCCCCCTCCCTCCTACCACTCTTAACTCCACTTCTTCCCCCCTCCCCACCATTTCCTCTTCACTCCTTCCATCTGTCTCGTGTTCTACCCTCCCTTCTTTTCCTCCTCTCCCTTCCTCTCCTCTCGCATTTTTCCATTCCTCCCTCCCTCCTTTCTTCTCCTTTTCCTGAACTCCCTCCCTCCTCCATCGCTTCCTTTTTCCTTTTCCTCTCTCCTTCTCATCTTCTTCCCTCCATCCCTTCTTCCATCCCCCCACACCCCTCTCCCCTCCCTCTCCCCTCTCTACCCCTTCTATCCCTTTGAGACCGAGGGTAGAGTGACAGGGGTAGGTGTTAGGGTGTCCGGCTGACGTGGCGGTGGAGAGAGAGAGAGAGAGAGAGAGAGAGAGAGAGAGAGAGAGAGAGCTGCTTTATATCTTCATTATTTGTCTATTTTCTTTCCTCTCTCTCTCCTGTTATGAACACCGTCCTCTTTATCCATTTCTTCCTTCTTCTTCCTCCGCTTTCATTCCTTTTTCATCTTACTCTCAATCTTCCTCTTCTCCTCTATTCGTAGTCTTCCTCCTCCTTCCCCTCCTTCTCTGTATCCTTCTTCCCTCCTTTTCCGAATCTCTGTTTTCTCCACTTTTGTACCTTTCTTATCTCAAAACCGCTTTCATAAGTATTTGTCTTCTGATCCCCAGCTAAGGATGTTCCCTTCCTAATAATACATTTCTGAATTAAGATTTCTTGCACTTGTCGACAAGGAGGGCGTACCAGTAACCACAGAACAATGACATGTTCCTTATGTTGACATGTGTTTCCCTTGCAGGTTTAAACAATACAGAATATGGTTGCCTTTCCTCGTTCCCTTCCTGTGAAGTTTCCAAGACATCTTCTATATGCTGCATGGTGTTCCTTCTCACTGTTTCCCGCAGGCGTCGGCTGGAGGGTATGGTGGGGGTAGGGAAGCTCTCCTACTGTCTTATCTTTATCTCTGACAGAATAGTTACGCTAGATGTACCGATAACCAACCCTTTAACAGTCTTGAAAGGACCAATAGGTTTGTTGCTCCTTGTTTTCCTTTGTTCTCCTTTGTACTCCTCTCTGTCTTCCTTCAGTCCACCTCTGTATCCTCCTCCTCTCCTTTCGCTCTCTTCTTCACTCCCTTTCTCATCTCAAGTAAAAAAAGAAGTTCAACCCTCCGGCACTTTCCATCTGAGAGAGAGAGAGAGAGAGAGACAGAGAGACAGAGACAGAGACAGAGACAGACAGACAGACAAAGACATTTCGTAGAAACACACGTACGCCTGAAGTCTCTCTCTCTCTCTCTCTCTCTCTCTCTCTCTCTCTCTCTCTCGAATAAATAGGAAACCATCGAATCTCTGCATCGCGCCAGTCGAGTCGGAGGAGGTGGGGGATGGGGAGAGAGCCATTACCAAAATTGCTTCTTCTTCACCTGATGGAAGGATGGGGAGGAGGAGGGTGCGTGGGGAGGAGAGGGAGCTGCCACATCCATACAGTATATACACACAACATGCACACACACACACACACACACACACACACACACACACACACACACACACACAAGTAAATGACGGAACATTACGAAATTTGGTAAGGACACACACACACACACACACACACACACACACACACACACACACACACACACACACACACACACACACACACACAAAGCCCCTATTCATCCGTACCCCATCTTTCTGTGCTGTGCAATCCTCTGTATATTCCAATCTAGTCTTTAATAAACAGAGAAAGAGAAATGGACGATCAACGAAAGTGGGACGAAAAGAATGAAAGGCTAAAATACTGGTGCTGGTAAATTCGCAAAAGAGACTGTCAACAATTCTGTGGACGAAAGATTAGCCTTCTCACTTCTAGGCCCTTAAATTTTGCAGTGATTTTGTAGTGTAGTCTTCCTGTAGTCAGAGAATTTGTTATAGATTAGTAATTTTTTTTTTTTTTTTTTTTTTATGGAGGGGTGCGTATAGATTTCACTGAGCCTTTCCCTACAACAGGTTTTCCTTTGGCTGAATCAAATCGTTCGGCGGTGGAAAGAAGACAACAACCAAGACGTCATCGTAGTCCGAGGGTTAAAATAATGATGAATTAGTTTCTCTTAATCCCCAGTTTAATACTGTTTCTTCTTTTTGCAGGTGAGGGCTTCGTAAAATGTCAAGAAAGCTGAACACTGCGGAGGTGAGAATCTGCTGACGCTTTCCACTACAACAGTTTACTTTTTCTGATTTACTTTTACTCCCTTCAGACGATTGTAGTCAACTTGCAAGAGCCCTATCGTAGTGAAATGGTTAGTGAAGCTATACCCAACCCCTTCATACTGAAAATTCTCCCAAGTATAATATAAAACAGCCTATACGTTGCTGCACGATACAAAATATATCACAATTTTGAAGAGGTTAATCTTTTGGAAGCTGGGGGTCCTCAGTTGAATAAGATTGTCTTGTGTGATATGAAATCGTCACGTGTTAAAGAAAATCACCTGGCTCTTTTTTTTTACATATCACCTGTGCCAGCAAGGATACAATCTTCAATAACAGGGACAAAATCGTCTGGCCTAAGTAAAGATAGTTTCGCCTGGCTTCAGTAAGAGTAAATTCCTCTGGCGTTACGAGCATGAAAATCGTCTGACATACACAAAACAAAATCGCATAGTCTTTGGAAGAACAGAATCGCTAAGAACAGATCAGCTCCTCAGTGGGATAATATTCAAAGAGGACAGTACGGTACTCATAAAAGAATGGCATATACGGGACAAAAAAAATAAAAAATAAATAAATAAATAAAAACACTACGATGACGCATTTTTTCCATATAGTTGTTGCTATCTCCAGACGATTTTACTCAGTTCAGGAGACTTTTTCTGAGCTGAGTTAGATGCAGCATTTATTAACTTCCTCACAACTAGGATGCCCTCTTAAACTGAATGAAATGATTTAGCAGCAGCAAAAATAATATATGAAGATGTAGGCAGGTTGAACAAAGGAAAGGAAAGCAAAGGAAAGGAAAGGAAGGAAAGGAAAGGAAAGGAAAGGAAGGCATGTGTAAATGAATGAATGAAGAATGGAATGAAGAAATGAAGTTAGAAAGGAAAGTAAGGAGATTGGCAGAAGAAAGGAAGGAAAATGAAGGGAAGGAAGGAAGCTAGGAAAGATGCATTTAGCCAGCCACACAAGGAAGGAAGACACAAACAATCAAGCACTTAGAGAAACAAGCACACAATCAAGCACTGGTGTAAACAAGGAATCTAACAATCGAGGAAAAAATCAAATAAGAAGCATGCAAGATGGCAATGAAAATAATCAAGCAAGAACGCAAGGAAACAAGCACGTAAAGCAAGCACACGAACAAAACAAAAAAAGGAGAGAGGGAGGAAACAAGCACGCAAGCAAGGCATGGAGGGAGAAAGGAAACAAGCAAGCAAGCAAGCAAGCAAGGGAGGGAGGGAGAAAGGAAACAAGCAATCAAGCAAGGAGGGCACAAGCAGGCTTCCTAAATTAGTGAGCAAATCGCCTCGTTACGAAGAGAAAACTTTGGCCCAGGACAAATTGCTTTCCCTCAGATAAACTTCCACTACTCTAAACCTGGCCTCCTCTGCTCTACTCTAACCTCTTCTACTCTACTCTAACCTCCACTGCTCTGCTCTAACCTCCACTGCACTACTCTAACCTCCACTGCTCTGCTCTAACCTCCCCTGCTCTACTCTAACCTCCACTGCTCTACTCCAACCTCCACTGGTCTGCTCTAACCTCCACTGCTCTACTCCAACCTCCCCTGCTCTACTCCAACCTCCCCTGCTCTACTCTAGCCTACACTGCTCTAACCTCCTGTGCTGTACTCTAACCTCCACTGCTCTACCCTAACCTAGACTGCTCTACTCTAACCTCCATTACTCTAATCTACACAGCGCAAATCTCCACTACTCTATTCTGACCTGCATTACTCTAACCTGCACTACTCTACTCTGACCTGCATTAATCTAACCTGCACTACTCTACTCTGACCTGCATTACTCTACTCTAACCTGCACTACTCTACTCTAACCTGCACTACTCTACTCTAACCTGCACTACTCTACTCTGACCTGCATTACTCTAACCTGCACTACTCTACTCTGACCTGCAATACTCTATTCTAAGCTGCACTAAAGAACTGTATCCCCACTACTCTACTCTAGCCTGCACCGCTCTGCCACAACTTGGAATACTCTACTCTAACGTCTATTCCAGTAATCTGAGCTACTCTAACTTGCACTTCTCTAACCTGTATTACTTTCCTCTAACCTGCACGACTCTAAACCGTACAATCCAGCTCTAACCTCTTGTACTCCACTCTGGTTTATGCTCCTCTAACCTGCCCTACCCTACACTGCACTAGCACTAACCTGCACTGCTGTACTCCACGCAACACTAAGCTGCATCACTGTACTTCGACCTCAGTACTGTACTTTAACATGGACTGGTGTCATTTATAATTTACTCCAACATGCACGCACCTACGCATTCTCTCTCTCTCTCTCTCTCTCTCTCTCTCTCTCTCTCTCTCTCTCTCTCTCTCAGGTACACATGCATACTTCCTCTCTGGTACGCACACACACGCACATAGCCTAGGCATAAATTTGCAAGCACAACTTACTCTCTTGTATACACACACACACACACACACACACAGCCTAGGCATAAATTTGCAAGCACAACTTACTCTTGTACACACACACACACACACACACACACACACACACACACACAGCCTAGGCATAAATTTGCAAGCACAACTTACTCTTGTACACACACACACACACACACACACATTCACCCATTTATTCTCCCATACACACCCCTTGCATTCTGATTCGTGCATACGTTATTTTAATACATACATACATACACGTACACAAACGTTCACATACATACGTCTGTCTCTCCTACCAATACTATTACACACACACACACACACACACACACACATTCCTCCTCGCTCACACCCTCATTCCCCCATCCTCCCTCACACCCTCATCCCACCATCGTCCCCCACACCCTTCCTCACTCTCACTCACTCACTCCTCCACACGCACACGCACACGCACACAGGCCGTCAGTGGGTCTATTAGCGGTCTATCGAATCAGCGCCAGTAATTTGCCTTCAGCCATTCCGGGGCGGCCACCAAATGTTTCCCCAGCCTGCTTTTTCACCACCATTTTTTTCCACATTCTTTTTTTTTCCTTGCTTGAGTTTCTTTTGAGTTATTATTTTGATGTTTTTATTCGATGGGTCAGGTGTTGCTAGGTCTTTCTTTTTTCGTTGTTGTTTTTTTTTCAGCTTGATTGTCTACGGCATTGTTTCTTTATTTTATGGTCTTTTTTAACCATTATATTTTCCCACAGTTTTCCATTGCTTGATTTTCTTTGGGTTGAGATATTCTTCGATTCTTTTTTTTTTTTTTTTTCAAACATGGGCTACTTGATTTGAGGACTTTTTCGTTGCTGCCTGGCATTTTTTTTTTCTGATCTTTTATACATATTTTCTTTTCCATTCTTTATTTATCTTTGGATATAGATATTACCCAGTGTTTTTTGGTTTGTTTGTTTGTTTGTTTACAGAGTTAACTGTTTTGTGGTTTTTCGTTGTTGGCTTGCCTTTTTTCCACTGTCAACTTTTTTCACATTACTCAGGCCTGATTTACTCTGCTTTATTTATTTATTTGTCTTGAATTATTTAAGGTTATTTTTGTTGGGTCAGTTGTTTTGAGACCTTTTCCTGTGATTTATTCTTCGTTGGTCTGTTTTTTTTGTCGTATTTTCTTACATTTTTCATGCATGGTTGTCTTTGCACTGATATATCATTTCCTGTTTTTTATGGATTACTTATTTTGAGGTCTTTTTCTTTTGTGTATTTATATTCTAAAGCTCGATATTCATTAAGATTGTATTTGTAACTCTTGGTCGTCTTTATAATCATCCCCTCTTCCAAATTTCTTCCTTTATTCCCCCTGGCTTTATCTTGTGTTTGCCGCATTTTCCACTAAGCTGTTGTGTGTGTGTGTGTGTGTGTGTGTGTGTGTGTGTGTGTGTGTGTGTGTGTGTGTGTGTGTGTGTGTGCGTGCGTGCGTGCGTGCGTGCGTGCGTGCGCGTGCGTGCGTGCGTGCGTGCGCGTGCGTGCGTGCGTGCGTGTGTGTGTGTGTGTGTGTGTGTGTGTGTGTGTGTGTGTGTGTGTGTGTGTTTTCTCCTCTATCACTACGTTTCCCATATTGATTTTCATTATGACGTAATTTTAAGTAGTTCATTATTACCTATGGCATTCATTAGTGTGTGGCGTTCTTCACTACATTTTTTAGTTTTTAGTTTTTTCTGACTCACTTGTGTTGCATTTTTACTGTATTTCTGAATATTTACACCCACTGGTAAGCTGTATTTTTTTCACTGTAGCCGCTTATTGGGAGGGATAAGTCACATTAACTACTCTAGACTGCATACGGTGGGGAGATTGCTAGAATAACACTTTCACTCCCCTGACGTGTTTCCCAGTTTTACGCAGGCTACCACCAGACGATTTTAATTTTTGAAGTTACTGACGCTATTTTTAACCCCTTCGGTTCCCAAAGTCCCCCAGAGGCTAGTAAAATCGTCTAATGTCATTAAGTAAAGAGCAGAAAAGCTATGACGAGATGGACTGTGTATACAGGAAAGGACCCAAGGATTACGAACGTCGCTCTGTTTACTAAAGGTCATTTCCAAAGTTGATTAGTTTGATTCTCAGCGGAATGAATCCCCGACATGGCAGGCTTCACTGGGTGGATAGGGGGCTCACTGAGGATTCCTTGACAGCCGGTCTTATAATGGTCTTCTTAGTCGTTATAATAATAGTTTTGTTAATGGGTTGTGCACTCCTCAACATCACTGCGATGATGGACGGTGGAGGCGGGAACAAAGGAATGATTTTTTTTTTTTTAGCCACCGTTATATCTTAAGAAACAGCATTAAGTATGAAAGCAACCTGGAGCTACTGAGACGCTAATGCAGGGGGACTGAAAATTTACCCCGTCTGTCCATTATTTAAATTATTATTCACGGAACTGTCACATTATTTTATTCAGCTTTGGGAAGACCATCTGTAGTAAAGGTATCTGTACACACATTAGTAAAATCCTTGCAATTCTAAAAACGCTCCAGTAAACCAATCAGGGAAGGACAGTCTAACCATTCCAGTTCAAAGTCTTTCCTTGACTACGATGAACAAAAATGTCTAGCGTTAACAAGAACAGAAAAAGGCATCGTTGTAAGGGGTTTAATGGCATGGTTCCCAACTCCTTCACTACGCTGGTCGGCTGGAGGGAGCAAGAACACCGATACCTTCGTACTGATGGTGTTAAACAGGATGCTGGTGTACCTTATAGCCTTTTCACTATGAGGGTCTGTCTTAACTGGAATAAATTAGGCTGGCGATAAAAGATTATTTACATAAGACGTCACAGTACTGAGGCGATACGGTGAATGGAGGATATTCAAAGACCTACCATAACGAAGGGTCTCTGATAACCAAAATGAAATGGTCTGGAGATGGTAAGAATATTTTAAAACATTACCACACTGAGGCGGTGTTTTGAAAGACATTAGTTCTATACCTTTTACTACCAAGTCTCTCACCTAACCTGGATTAGAAAAAAAAAAGTGGGGTTAACAGGAAAAACATATACAATAATAGATTCAAGCTTTCCCCTAGCATAAAAAAATCAAAGTAGAAGGAATTATAAAAAAAAAAAGGTGGGGGGGATTTAAAGTCGATATCAAAGAGGGCTATGTCCACCAGAACGTTATTAGGGTGAAGAATCCATGCATATACTTAATGGAGGGGACGTTAACGAGGTCATTAGAGGCATTTGTAGCCCGGCTAATGAAGGGAAGCACAATCCCCCTGAATTAAGTGGGAAAGCCGTATATTTAGGGCTCTACTTATAATTATCATCATCATTATCATTATTAGTGTTATTATCATCGTCAACAACATCGCTAAATTATTGGGTATGGAGGTGTGATTTTCTCTGGTGTGTGTGTGTGTGTGTGTGTGTGTGTGTGTGTGTGTGTGTGTGTGTGTGTGTGTGTGTGTGTGTGTGTGTGTGTGTGTGTGAGAGAGAGAGAGAGAGAGAGAGAGAGAGAGGTGAAGTCGAGGAAAGAGAAATAGAGGAGAGACAGAATTCGAGAGACGTGAGACAGAGATGGAGTGAGACATTTAGTGGATAAATCGAGAGAAAAGAAAGCGAGAAAGAGAGAGGGAGCCAGAGAAAAGTTGTGATAGAGACCGAGTGGCACATATATATCGTGAGAGAGAGAGAGAGAGAGTGTGTGTGTGTGTGTGTGTGTGTGTGTGTGTGTAATACAAGTATTTGCGTGTGTCATGCGATTAGCTTGTGTGCGTGTGCATGGTTCCAAATGTGTGTGTGTGTGTGTGTGTGTGTGTGTGTGTGTGTGTGTAATACAAGTATTTGCGTGTGTCATGCGATTAGCTTGTGTGTGTGTGTGTGTGTGTGTGTGTGTGTGTGTGTGTGTGTGTGTGTGTGTGTGTAATATAAGTATCTCCGTGAGTCGTGAGATAAGCGTGCGTGCGTGTGCGTGGTCCCAAGTGCGTGCGAGTGCGTGCCGTTGCTGGATTACTGTTGATGATAATGATAGTCTTTAGCGTGGTAGTAATGAAGGTGATAATAGGGCCATTGCAGGGGTAATGATGGCGTTTCGGGGGACAGCTATTAGTGTTGGAAGCGGGACACGCAGATTGATAGCCCGAACACTGATAAGAAGGCAAGATAAGGTGGCTGGGTACGTGGGTGGATGGAAGGATGGATAGGAGTGGGTAGGTAGGTGAATGGATGAGTGGGTGGGTGAATGGATGGGTGGGTGAGTGGATAGGGGGTGGGTGGGTGGGTGGACCGATGGGTAGATGGGAGGGTGCATGGTGTGGCTGAGTAGGTGGATGGATGGGTAGGTGGGTGGATAGGGGGTGGGTGGGTGGAACGATGTGGGGAGATGGGAGGGTGCATGGTGTGGATGGGTGGGTGGGTAGATAGGGGGTGGGTTGGTGGAACGATGGGTAGTAGATAGGAGGGTGGACGGTGTGGCTGAGTAGGTGGATGGATGGGTAGGTGGGTGGATAAGGGGATGGGTAGGTGGAACGACCATTAGTTTGGTGGGGAGAGATGAGGAAGGCGGATGGATGGGTGGGGAGATAGGCGGGTTGTGTGTTAGGGTAGGTGGTTTGGTAAGGAAGGGTGAAAGAACAGGAATTTGACAGGGAGGGAGGAAGGCAGGTTGAGGGTATATGGGTAGGTAGGGAAGGAGGATGGTAGTAGGTGGCTGCGTGGGTATGGAAAGGTGGTTGGATGGGTACGTGGGGAAGATTGGAGAGACGGAGCTTGGCAGACAGATGGGGAGGTTAAGTTGGTAGAAGGTTGGTAAGCAGTCTTTGCAGGTAGGGAGGGATGTAGGTGGGTAGGTTGGTGGGTTTAGTGGAGGGGCAAATTAGTGGGCAGAGAGGGAGAGGAGGGGGTAAAGAGGTAAGCTGATAGGTAGTTGGAGAGGGAAGGAGATATGTAGATAGAATGGGAAGTAAATAGTGCAGCTAACTAAAGTAGGAAGGCAGGAGGTGGGTAGGAAGATAAGGAGAGAGAGAGAGAGAGAGAGAGAGAGAGAGAGAGAGAGAGAGAGATGCAGGCTAACTGGTACATATGTGAGTGGGTAGTAAGGTAAGGAGGTAGAATGGTTAATAAGTAGGTACGTAAGTAGGTATCAGATGACGGGCTGATGGATCAACTGGTAGCAGGTAGGCGTAGGTAGGGTAGTTCAGGTAGGGCAATGAAAAAGTGACATGACAAAGTATAAATGTAGGCTGATTACTTGGTACGTGGTTGATTCTCTCTCTCTCTCTCTCTCTCTCTCTTTCTCTCTCTGCTTATCTTAACAACCCACTTTTTCTACAATATGATTCATTTTACCTGTAGTTTTACCTAATTTGCGTTACCTGCCTCACTGTTATTGTCCAGTACAAGGTGATAACGTAATCATATTTATTTCACTTACGTTCAAATTACCCTCTGTATCTGCAATTAGAGTGAAGTGAAGTGGTGTGTGTGTGTGTGTGTGTGTGTGTGTGTGTGTGTGTGTGTGTGTGTGTGTGTGTGTGTGTGTGTGTGTGTGTGTGCAGAGAATGAGAATAAGTACTGTATCCTGCTCCATTCCTCATCCTAACCTCAGGAATTCATAAGACCATAATAGTTTGGGTAAAGCTGCATGTATTCTCTGTAGTATGTTTAGTAAGTTAATCAGTTACCTTTAATTAATTGTTACTTCTAACTATAAACATTAACAAAATATTATGAGCCACTAAGAGGAAGAAAGAGGAACGGAACTTACGCAGATAACCGTACCAATGAATTGTTATCGTGTGTATACAAATAACGGTATACATAAATAAAAACAGAGAAAACATGTCAAAAGGTATATGATATATCTTTGGATTAAATGATTTACTATTTTTATAACCCCATAAAACATCCGTAAGGCTTTTCAGTCCTGCGAGATGTAACTTCTATAGCCTATCCATTTTCTTGCGCAGCCGATTTCTCAAACGGTGTGGAGGGTTGGAGAGCCTTTTCGTGAACTTCTATAATAATTTAGAATAAGTCTATTAATACCAAGGCAACACTACCTAGAAATAACAATAAAGTCTGCTCTCTCTCTCTCTCTCTCTCTCTCGCTGCCTGCCTCCGCCCATCCCCTGCCTGCCTGTCAGTGCCTAACCCATGTGAATTTTTATTGGTCTTGTGATTTAGCTTCTCTCCTCCTTTCCTTTTCCCTCCTCTCTCCCACTTCTCCTTCCCCCCTCCTTCATTCTCCGTTTTCCTACTCAACTCTGTTTCTCTTCCCTCCCTCATTTCGTTTCTATCTTTCACCTTACTATCCCCCTTTCATACCTAGCTACCGATCCATCAACCGACCTGCCCTACATACCTTCTCACTTTCTCGTTAACCTGCTTTTATGCCTCAATATATCTATCTATTCATCTATCTATCTATACCGAATATAGATAGACAGACAGATATAAACAGATAATCCCCAGGCATACGCAGGAAGGTTTCCAGGTGGTACACTAAGGACAAGAGAAAATGTATATAGAACACATTAATGTCACTTGAATTACATTATGAAACGATACTGAGATTTGCGAAACTATTTCCAAAAACGTATGAGATACATTTATCACAGTGAAACTTAATACAGTTTGCCATGAACAGAATACTGTATTAACAATTGTGAACATCGTATGTTATTTAATATACAAAAATTGTTGACAATGTTATTACATACTTGCTTCATAATGCAATTATCTTCCAATACTTTATTATTAACCATGTAGAACCACTCTGTGTTTAATTACAGTAGTGTTAATACTTACTGTGTAATAAGGTAATTACGGTTTCAATAATTTTACCTATCCATGTCTTGTATATATATTGAATTAGTTATTAACGAAAGCAGCGGGCCAGTGATAAGAGAATAACCAAGGGGAAGAGTGTAATGAAAAGAAATAGAGAGAGAGAGAGAGAGAGAGAGAGAGAGAGAGAGAGAGAGAGAGAGAGAGAGAGAGAGAGAGAGAGAGAATGGAAAATGAGCAGAAAGGGGAGGCGAGAGCGATAAGTCAAATAATTTTAAGGAGGAGGAGCTGATAGGGTGAAGGAGAAGGAGAGGAATAAGAAAAGAAGAGCGATAAGGTATGATGGAGAGGACAGGAGGAGGAGGAGGAGGAGGAGGAGGAGGAGGAGGAGGAGGAGGAGGAGGAGGAGGAGGAGGAGGAGGAGGGGGAGGGAGGGAGGGAGGGAGGAAGGAGAAAAGAATAGCGGAAATAAGGGCAAAATAACTAATAATAAATTGTATATAAGGGAATAACTAAATATAAATCTGTATCTACCTGTATTTATATCTACCGGTATCTACTCACTTTATACTAGCTTCCTATGTCTATGTATCTTTGGTCTATCTATCTGCATCTATCTATCTCCCAATCAGTCTCTGTTTTCCACTAAAATGACTCGATATCAGAGTAATCGTGAGTGCACTGCAATTCACTTGATAAAAATAATTCCACTCTTTTGTTCTGAATAATTTGTTAGTACAGCCACAGCAGTCCTGATTATCGTGGAGAATTAACGCTCTCTCTCTCTCTCTCTCCTTTGTGTTCTCTTATTTATTTTTTTCATGCTTCTTCCTTCTCGTTCTCTTTAATCCAATTTACCTTCACTCACTCTCCATTGTTGCTTCCTTTCTTCCTTTTGCCCTCTTTTGCTCTTAACTCCTTTAGCACAACGATAGGAGGGAATCTTTCATACGATATTCTGGTTACCACCGGACGAATTTTTGTTCTAGTCTCTCTCCCTTGAGTGACACTCTGAGCAATAAACCCAAACCACCTGCAGACTTCAACCCTTATGAGCCACATCCGGTTCGACCATTTTATCTCACTAGGCCACCAGGCGTCCATTTGCTGGGTATGTGGTTACCTTCCAATGGCAGATGGTTTCCTGGGCTACAAGAAACATTTTGACTTGTCGCTCACTGTAGGGTTAACTGAAGGTAGTACTACATCGAGTGAGTGGATGGTGGGCGCCCAGACCTGCCAACTCCACTTGTAGTAAAGGAGTTAATTGGATGCTGAATAATTCTGATTTAGTTAACCCATGTAATTTGCTCGCCACACGCAGAATACATTGTGTGCTCTAACTTGCTCCTGCGCGCGCGCGCACACGCACACACACACACACACACACACACACACACACACACACACACACACACACACACACACAAACGAATTCAGGGTACAATTTGGCAAAACAAACTTGGGAATAAGGAGCATAACTGCATGAGGGAGACTGCTGCATTTGCAATTTAGCTTCTAGATTTTCTTAGTTTTTAGTCGTGTTTCGTTGACATAGACCAACTTAGATCACAAAAAGAAATGTAGGCCTATAGTACTTATTATAACCGAGAATGAAAAAAAAAAAGTGAGGGCAAGTGTCATTTATAATATGCATAAAATGGCCATAGATTCGACTATCATGCCTTTTGAAAGCTTTTAATACCAAAATATGTATTATTAACCACAGTAGTAACAGGAAATGAAAAATGAGGTTTGAAAGTGCTGATATCATATTTTGACTTCATTAGTAGTTTTCGAAAACTTACAATATACGAAATAAGTGGACAAGTGTGGTTTTAAGATTTTAGCTGCAATAAATTTAATAGATTCCCTTGCTGGAGAAGAAAAATATTTAATTGTGAGGGTCGTGTTTTCCCCTTCCATCCCTCTCTTCATCGTTTATTCCTCTCTTACTTTTTCCAACTTCCCTTATTTCTGCCATTTCTCTCTCTCTCTCTCTCTCTCTCTCTCTCTCTCTCTCTCTCTCTCTCTCTCTCTCTCTCTCTCTCTCTCTCTCTCTCTCCATTCGCCATGCCTTTCTTCCTTCTCCTGTCATTCTTCCTCCACTTCTTTCTTCTTGCCTCATTAGTTCCTCCTCCTCTCTTCGTTCATGTTTCTCATTATCCTGATTCCATTCATCTCTTCCTTCTTGCTTTCCATTCCCCGTCCTTTTTTTATTCCTCTCTCCTTTCTTCATCCATTTATCTCTTCCTTTTTAACCCATCCTTCTCTTCATTCTTCCTTGTCTCTTCCGTTTCCTGTACTCCTCTATTCCTTCTCCCATGTGTTCTCTTCTATTCCCTCTCTTCCCTCTTCCATTCCCCTCTTTCTCCTTTCCGTCCCCGTTTCTTCCATTTCTTTCTTCTTCCATTCCTCACTTTCTTCTTCCTCCATTCATCCCCGTCTTCATCTATGCCCCTCTTTCTTCTTCCATTACTTTCCTCCCTCTTATTCTATTCTTCTCTTCCTTTTCTTCAGTTCTTTTGTCCCTTTTACTTTTCCTATCTCTTGTTCTTGCGTTTCTCTTTTATATATATTTTTCCCATTCCAGAGCATCCCTTCATCCTCATCCCTTGCCAGAATACTTTACCTTTCTCTCGAACCCCAATCCTATTCCATCATTCTCCTCCATCCCTCCCTATTCCACCTGAGTCCCATCCTATCCCATCCCATCCTACTCTCTCTCTTGTTTCTATGCTACCTTTTCCATCCATCCTACTCTATCCGATACTAATATCTTGTTCCCTATCCTCTCCCATCCAACTCATTATTTCTCGTTTACTTCTATCCATTCTGCTCTCTCTTGTCCCTATCCTCACCCATCCCAGTTCTTCCTTCTCGTCAGGTCCCATCCCATCCCATCCCATTCTATCTCATCCCTTATCTCCACAGCCTTGAATCCCATACCACCTTTTTCTCCAATCCTTTCCATCCCACACCAAACTTCCCATTTCCACTCCATTCCATTTTTTCTTATTCACCCTTTCTCATTTTACTTTCCATTTCCAACTAATTTCTTTATTTCCTCATTCTCCTTATTTATCCCATTATCTACACTCCCATCCCATTTCTTCCTTCTCTTCTACGTCTCCTCTGATTTCTGCCTCCCTACCCCTTCCTCCTTTTTCTTCTCCTTCCCCCCCTTCTTCTCCCACCCCATCCCCCAGCCTCTTTCCACCTTCCATCCCATCTCCTTCCAGCTTCCACGTTCATCTCAATCATCCCACTCCATTCCCACTCTCTGCGTTTCTTCCTCATTCGTCATTCCCTCTCCCATCCTTTCCCCCCTCTCTCCCCTTTCCTCCTCGTACATACTTTTTCCTCTTTCTCCACACCTCCTCCTCCCACCCTATGCCCCACTCTTCTTTCCCTTCTGTCTGTATTTTCCCTCCTTCTCCTCTCATCTTCTCTCATCTCATCCCCAGCCTCACCCCTCATCTCCCATCCCTTTCTTCCCTCTTCCTACATTTTTCTTCGTCCTCTCCCTATTTCCCATCCCATCCCAGTCTCCTCCCTCCTCCCATCCCATCCCAGTCTTTTCTCCCTTACCTACATTTATCCTCTTCCTCTCCCTTGCTCCCATCCCATCCCATCCTTTTTTCTCTCTACCTACAGCTTTCCTCTTCCTCTCCCTTGCTCCCATCCCATCCCATCCAATTTCTTTCTTTGCCTACATTTTTCCTCTTCCTCTCCCTTTCTCCCATCCCATCCCAGTCCCCTCCTCCCACCCAACCCATCCTGCCTTGAGCCTAATGAGAAGATGTCCTGATACGTCCGCCAGAGTTTACCAGGTCAAAGGTCGAGGTCACGGAGGCGGGTAGGAGGTAGGAGGGGGGCAGGAGAGAGAGAGAGTGGCTGAGGAAAAGTACAAAAAAAAAAAAAAAAGAAGAAGAGGGTGATGGGACGGATGGAAGAGAAAGGGATGGAAATGGAAGACGAGACTGGGGTATGGATGGAGAAAAAACGTGAGGAAGAAGAAGGGAGGAGAATGGGAGAGAGTATGGATAGAGATGACTGGGAGTTAAGGAAAGACGAAGGGGAAGAATGGAAAAGATGGAGAAGAGAAGCAAGGATGGAGGAGTAAGGGATGGACGAATTGAAGAACGAGGTAGGGAAGGAGGTGGCGAGAGATGAAGGGGGAAGGAGAATGTAGAGGAGCAGGAGAGGGAAGAGAGGATGTTTAGAGGAGAAAAGGGGACTAGGGATGACAAGGAGGAAGTGAAGGAAAGAGGAGGAAGGGAAGGAGGAGAGAAGGGAAGCACGAGGAAGGGATGAAGGGGTACGGAGTGAGGAAAGAACTGGAAAAGAAAGGAAGGAGAACGAAGGAAAGATAATGAAACAGAGGCTGGACTGAGAAGAAATGGGTAGCAAGGAAGAAGGAGGCAGAAGAAAATGGAGATGGGAGAGAGGGAAGAAAGGGTCGATAGAGAAGAAGGGGGAAGTACAAGAGGAGGAGAAGGGGACTGGTGAGGGAAGAAGAGGGGAGGGGAAAGCGGGTGGTTGCTGAAGAAGAGGGGAGTGGGGGTGGATGAGAAAGGTTTGGAGAAGGAAAAGAACTAAAAGGGAAACATAAAAAAGGGAATAGGAAAGAAAGGACAAGAGGGAGAACGAGGCGGAAGGGGAAGAGGATGAGGAACGGGAAGAGGAAGAACTGAAAGGGGAGGAAAAGAAAGAGGAGAGTGGGAAAAAGGAGGAAGAAGGGATAGGTGGATGAGAGAGACATGAATGAGAAAAGGTCATCTTCTAACACAACTTAGCGAGAGAGAGAGAGAGAGAGAGAGAGAGAGAGAGAGAGAGAGAGAGAGAGAGAGAGAGAGAGAGACGGAAAAGACAGTCATACAGTCCATATTATGTTGATTGTGTTATTACTGTAATTGTTGCTGCGGTTATTGATGCTGTTGCTTCTTCCACGGTTCCTTTGCTTTACTAGTGTTTCTCGTTTTTACAGTTAATTCTCTCGATGTCCTGTTTATCGTACTGTTGCATAATTATCCTCTGCCGTTTTTCTGCTTTACTGTTTCGTTTCTTCCCTTTTCGTCCTTGCCTCTTATCACTTTCCTACCAACCTATCTACCTACCAACCTACCTACTTACCTACCTACCTGGCCACGTGCTTACCTCTTTGTCTCTCTACTTCTGATCTCACCCTCCCCCTTCTACCTATTTACCTATTTGTTTACCTACTTACTTTCTGCCTACTTACGTACCCACCTCCCTGCCAACCTACAGTACCTACCTTGCTACTAGCTTACATACCTACCTCCTTACCTACCAACCAACCTACTTTAACATCGATTGGTAGTTGTACCCTTCCTGCTCGCCCACCTACTTACATACATCAGAGCCAACCCATTTACCTCCCTTCTCTCTGCCTAGCTTCCTGCCTCCCTGCTTGTCCGCCTACCTCCTTGACCAGCTAGGCTACCCCCTTCCCTGCTTGTCCGAGCCTGTCTTCTGCCTGCCTATGTACCTCCCAGCCTGCCTTCTCCCTACCTACCTACCTCCCAGTCTGCCTTCTCCCTACCTACCTACCTCCCAGTCTGCCTTCTACCTGCCTACCTACCTCCCAACCTGCCTTCTCCCTACCTACCTACCTCCCAGTCTGCCCTCTCCCTACCTACCTACCTCCCAGTCTGCCCTCTCCCTACCTACCTACCTCCCAGTCTGCCTTCTACCTGCCTACCTACCTCCCAACCTGCCTTCTCCCTACCCACCTACCTCCCAGCCTGCCTTCTCTCTACCTACCTGCCTTCTACCCGCCTACCTACAGTACTCCATGAATACCTACCTCACAACCTGCTTTCTACCTGCCTCCCCCCCCCTTTTTTTTTCTTTTTGCTAGGAAGAAGGAACCAAAGGCCAGGAGCCCGCAAGCTGTACCTTCCAAGAAAAAAACAAAAACAATACAAAAGAGAGCCAAATTCAAGATCCGATCATTTCGAGAGGCCTGGACACACTGCGTTTGAAAGACTAAAGATCATAGGAAGCAGGAAACACAGACAGAGGGAGACAGTTCCACAGCTGACTTGTTGCATAAATGAAGGACTGGGAGCAACGGTCAACTCTTGCATTAGAAAGCTGGACAGAAAAGGGATGAGAGTTTGTTGCTTGACGAGTGCTACGCGCCCGTCGTAGAGGTGGAGGGATGCATGCAGACAGTTCAGAGGAGAAGTCACCACCGAAGTAACGAAAGAAAAGAGATAAAGATGCAACAGTGCAGCGAAGAGACAGAGGTTGAAGGGAGCCAGTAAGAGGAGGAGAGTTAATGAGACGAAAAGCCTTTGACTCCACCCTATTGAGATGAGCTGTATGTGGGGAGCCTCCCCATACATGAGTGTTGTACTTTACACAGGGGCGAATGCTTGCCTCTTAGCCTCCCTGCCTGGACTTCATACCTTCCAGCCTGCCTAGTACCTGCCTGCACTGACTGCCTTACCTCCCAGCCTGTCCTAACTCCCTATCTCCCATCCTGGCCGGCTGCCTGCCTACCCCCCTGCCTGCCTGCCTTGTTGGAGTAATTATGTATGAATCATGACACAGATCAGGGCGATAATCAGGTTGCTCTGCCCCGCCCCCTCCCTCCATCCTTACCTCCCTCCTTCTCTCTCTCCCTCCCTTCCTCTCGGCCTCCTTCGCTCTCCTTCTCTCCCGAACTCTCCTTAACCAACCCTCTCTCCCTCTCCTCTCTCTCTGTCTACCTATCTCCTTCCATCTTTCTCTTCCACACGCTTTATTCCTCCTTTTTTCTTTATCCTTCCCTCCCTTCCACCCCGGCTCTCTCTCTCTCTCTCTCTCTCTCTCTCTGATTACCTTGCCTTCCATTATATTACTTACATCCTTTTTTCCCCTTCCCATTTTTCCCCTCTTTCCTTTGTCCCTTCCGTACTGACTCTCCCCTTTTTTTCTTTCCTCTTCTTCCTTCCTGCAGTATTATTTCTTCGCTATTGCTTCCTTCATCCCTCTTTCCTCTCTCTTTCCCATATTCTCCTTTTACTTCTATTCCTACCCTATCCATTCTCTAATTTTCTCTTCATCAAAGTCCTTCCAAATTGCTTCCATCTCCCCTTCCTCTCTCTCTCTCTCTCTCTCTCTCTCTCTCTCTTGTTTCCATTTCCTTTCACTTTTCATTCTCTTCCACTCTTCTTTCTGGCTTCTTTTTTCCCTTACATTCATTTTATTCCTCAGTCCTTCCTTTCTTTTCCACCCAACTTTCTATGTTTTTCCCCTCTTCCCCCTCCACCTTTTCCCATCTTTCTTTTCCTCCATTCCTCTCTTTTTCCTCGTCCTTTTCCTCGTTCCTTACTTTTCACTCATCATATTCCTCCATTTCCATTCACCCATTCCTTCTCTTTCTTCTCTTCCTTCCTCCTTTGCTTTCCCTTCCGCAGTCTCTCCTCCCTCTACTCTACCTCACTTCCTCATTATCTATCATCTTTCCTTCCTCAGTCCCTCTCTCCTCCTCTCCTTCTCAATATATATCTCTCTCCCTTTTCTTCTCGCCCTCCCTCCTTCGCCTTTCTTCCTCTCTCCAGTTTATCCTCTCTTCTCTCTCTCTCCTCTCCTCCACTTTTCCTTTCTCCTCTTTCTCTCCCTCCATCTCCTTGTCCCCTTCATCACCGTCCACTACCTCATCCTCCATCACTTTCTCTCTCTCTCTCTCTCTCTCTCTCTCACGTACCCCACCTTGCCCTCTCACCCTTTGATTAGCTGACATTGTTTTCCCGATAGCTTTATGTTGCTCCCTGGTTCGTGGTCCTTGGTCCATGGTCCTTGGTTCTCAATTCTTTGGTCCGTGGTCCTAGGTTGTTCTAGTTTGTGGTCCTTAGTTGGCTGTCCCTCGTCCGTGGTCCGTCGTTCATGGTCTATGGTCCGTGGTTCTTGGCACTTTTTTTTTTATTCGTAATTTTTAGGTCTTGGTTCTTGGTCCGTGGTTCTTTGTCCGTGGTCTTTGGTCCGTGGCTGCTGAGTACTGGTTGGGGTCTCGTTATGAGGGTTCGAATCAGAGCCCCTAATTCTGCAGTCCAATTCCCCCCTAACTACGACCCCCTGTTAGCGTCTGCAACCCATTTTCTTCCAAGCTCCTTCTCTTTCATCTCATTATTCTCTCTCTCTCTCTCTCTCTCTCTCTCTCTCTCTCAAAACCCAACTCATATCTCCTCCGTACTCCAATTCACATTTCTTCTCAAAGCTCCTCAACTTTCTTTTTCAGGATATCAGCATTTTCTCATCTCAGCACCCCAGGACTCTCTCCTGTTTCCCCCCTCCACCCCACCTCTCTCTCTCTCTCTCTCTCTCTCTCTCTCTCTCTCTCTCTCTCTCTCTCTCTCTCTCGTAATTTTCCCTTTTTCCCCCTTTTTCTATAAAAATCGTTTTCTTCCTCTTTCACCTCCCTTTTACTCCTCGTCTGTCACCCTCCCCCAGCTCTCACATTCCCTCCCTCATTTTCCCCATTTTACTTTGCCCAATTTTTCTGTAGGACATTCTTTTCTCTGTTCTCTCTCCTCCTCCACTTCCCCCTCTTTCCTCCTCTCTGTTCTCTCTCTCTCTCTTCCTCCGCTTCCCCCTCTTTCCCCTCTCCTATTTCTCCCTTTCTCTCCCCACTTACCCCTTCACTCCACCCTCTTACATTTTTCCATCCAGGTTTCTTTTCCCCTCCACTATTTCCCATTTTTTTTACTCTGTCCCCCATTTCATCAAGACTCATTTTCACTCTTCCTCTCTCATTTTTCTCCATTCATTTTTTGCCTGGTTTTTTACTTTACTCCCCTTTCCTTTCTGAGCCTTTCCATTTTGTATACAACTTCTTTCATGCTTTCTTAGCCCTTACTTTCATTTTTCTACTTCATTCTTCCGTTCCCCCCCCCACCCACTGCCTCCCTCCTGCTTCTTCTCCGTTCTTCCTAACTCCCCACCCCTTTGCCTTTCTCCTTACCCCTTCTTTTCTTTCCTCCATTCCCATTTCAGACTCCATTTTTCACCCGTTCACTACGATGACGCCTTTCTCACTTTATTCCTCCTATTCTCAGACGGTTTTATTCAGCTTAAGGGGCATTTTTGGAACTGGAGGGGTTAGATGTAGCCTTCGTCAACCACTTCACTACAAGGCCTCCCCTGGGTTGAAAATAATAGTCTGGTGAGGCAAAAACAGAGCGAAAAATACGTCCACGGGCTAAAGGGGTTAAGCTCTTTACTTTCTCCTCCGACATTTCTTCTCCCACTCTCCAGTAATCACCTCCCTTTTCTCCCCCTCACTGCCGTATCCTCCCTTTCTTTATCCAACCCTTCTCCCTTCCACACCAAACACCCATATTTTTTCTAGCCCTACGCATCCTCCCGCTGCCGTCTAACTTTTTCTTTTTATTTCTTAATGCAGATTCTACTCTGTCTTTCCACTTCGTTCCCCTCCCAGCCTGCTCTTCCTCCTCCCATTCCATTTACCTCCTCCTGTTTCCCTTCCACTATCATTCTCTCCTCCTCTCATTCTTTCTCTCATGTTTCCTGCCCTCCTCCCCCACTTTTCCCCGTTCTTTCCCCCGGCACTATTATTAAATGTCTTTCTCCATCCCCCCAAACCATCCCTATCCTCCCCCTCACCCACCTTCCTTCTCCTTTTTCCCTTCCACTCTCCTTTATCTCTTCTTCTCACACTCCCTTCTCTTTACATACACCTCCTTCTCCCCTCTTCCCCCTGCTCTCCACCTTGCACCGCTCCCTTTACTTCTTCTTGATTTACTATCCTTTACACTCTTCCGCTGTAAATTCTACCTCTTCCTTCTCCCACAGCATTTCTTTCCTGCCCCCTCACTCACTCTCCATAATGTTCATCCCCTTTCCCTCCCCACTTACCCTTTTTACACCTCCCTTTGCCCCTTCCTCCCCTTGTTATTGCTCCTTTCACTTTCTCCTACCCCAATTGCAATTCCTTTCTTCCCCTCCTACTGCTACCCATATCCTCTTCCCCTCCCTCTTATCTGCATTCCCTTCTATCCTCTCCCCTCCCTCCCACAACTCCCCACCTTCCTCCTACACCTCTCCCTTTGCCCCCCCCCCCTTTGTACTGAACATAAAGGGCTGCTCCAGATATTTTTTTGATACAGAAGATGGGACGGGTACCTGACTTTCCACTTCTTATCTCTGCTCATCCATTTTCCTCCATCTACTCTCCTTCCTCCTATCTACCTTGTTATCTCTCTCTCTCTCTCTCTCTCTCTCTCTCTCTCTCTTTGCGATTATGCCTATGTCAGTATTTGGTTTGGCTCTTCGTGTGCACGTGTGTGCATGCGTGTTTATTAAAGCGTAAAGGATCATTCTTGAACAACTTCATGCACATGTGTGTATATGCAAATAAGTGAATATATGTGTACAGATAAGCTAGTCTGAGAGAGAGAGAGAGAGAGAGAGAGAGAGAGAGAGAGAGAGAGTGTGTGTGTGTGTGTGTGTGTGTGTGTGTCGCAACTTCCAATAGGGTCTTGCTGTCCAGACTTTGCAAAACTGCGTTTAATTGCATTTAATTAGGTGCCCCCTGCATTCCTCTCTCTCTCTCTCTCTCTCTCTCTCTCTCTCTCTCTCTCTCTCTCTCTCTCTCTTTTATTTCCCAGTTAATTAATTTTCACCCCCATAGTGACATTAATCAGCAAAATAAAGAAATATCCCTAAAAAGATTGGACTAAAAACTAAATGCTTTAATTATGTAGCGGGAAGTGAAAATACTCGGAGGGGTGAGGGAAATGTTGGAGGGGCCTCTCTCTCTCTCTCTCTCTCTCTCTCTCTCAAGTATATTATTCTGTTTTACGCCCGATGAGAATATTTAGCTGGCAAAAAATCCTATGCAAAGACTTAAAATCTATTCCTTGCTTCCTTTAACCCCTTTCAGTACAGAAGGTCTCTTGAGGGCTTCAGAAAATCGTCTGGCGCTTGAAAGAAAAAACTGAGGAAAAGAGGAGGGTCGTCAAAATTAAAGGGATAATAAAGTCTGTCCCTAACCCTTTCAGTGTTGATTTTTTTCTAAGGTACATTAAATAATCTGGCGGGAAGAATAAATCAATAAAAAGTTATGGTAGTAAAGGAGGTAAGGTTATGCCACGAAGAATAAATTAATAAAGTCATGGCAGTAAAGGAGGTAAGGTTATGCCCAGGTGAATAATAAAAGTCATGGCAGTAAAGGAGGTAAGGTTATGCCAAAATAAATTAATAAAATGCCATGGCAGTAAAGGAGGTAAGGTTATGCCATGCCTCCTTTAAAGACGCATCAAAGTGTAACATAATTTGGTTGACAAAAGTTTGGGAGTTCGGGACTATTTTTGGGACAGTCTAGAAGCAGTATTTAGGGAGAGTCTTCTTGCCTTGTGTTCACTAAAAATATAACTGTTCTTCGACTTCCAGACTTCACTTCTTGCCTCTCGTTTTCCTTCTCTCGTTTCCTCTTCCTCTTCCACAGTCCCTCTTCCCCTTCCACCTTCCCTCTCTTATTCCCGTCTCGCCTTCTCTTTCCTCCTTTCCCTCCCCCTCTACTCTTCCTCTCCCTTCCCCTTCTTTCCCTCTCACTCTACTCTTCCTCTCCCTTCCCGTGACTCCTCTCCTTTTCCTTCTCCCACCTCCTCCTGCCTTCCTTCTCCCATCTCATCTTCCAACTTCCCTCTCCTCTTCCCGTACCACTGTCCCTTTCTTCCTGTTCACTCTTCCTTTTCATTTCCCCCCAGCTTTCTCTCTTCTCCTCCCCTCCCATCTTCTCAATTTTCATTCCATACCATTCTTCCTCTCCTTTCCCCCACCTCCTCTCACTTTCCCTCCCCCATCTCCTGTTCCCCTCCAACCTCTCCTCCTCTTCCCTAACACCATTCCTTTCTTCTTTCCCCCCACTTTCCCTTTCTCTTTTTCCTCTCGCTTTCTCTCCCACGTCCCCTCTCCTTATCCCATCCCATCTTCTCTTTCCATATCCCTCCCACTTTTCTCTCTTCTTCACCTTTCGTCTTGAGCTTCTACCCTTCTCCTCCTCCCTCTCCTCTTGCCCTCCGCTCTCCTCCCACTTTTCTTTTTCCCTCCAACTCCTCTACTAAATTTTCTTGCGATGCTGTCATTCTTTCTTCACTACGACGCCTTCATCTATACTTCATTCTTCATTCAGCCACACGATTTTATTCACGTTAGGACACTACAATATCGTCATTCTAATTCATTCTAATTAGGGCCGGACGATTTTAGTCATCAGGAAGAGTATGTTCCACCATGGCATTGTTATATTACAGGCCTGATACTGACGGACGATTTTATTCATGTTAGGGTAAGCATTTGTAAGTTCATATATTATTTTTTTGCTATGACCAGACGATTTTATTCAGGTTACGCGAATCCTCAAGTAATGAAGGGTTCAGAAACAATCCACATCAACCCCTCCAGTACGATTGTGTCTTTACCACTTCAGTTCTGGGACGTAATTTCTGTTGAACTCTTATTACCTCCAGACGATTGAATTCTACTTGGGAATGATCTCTTGCCCTGAAGGGATTGACTGAGGCTGTATATAACCCCTCCAGCTCGAAAAATCTCACTTGAGCTAAACAAAATCGCCTGCCGGTATCACAAACCAAAGAAAAAAAAAAAAAGAAAATGAAAAGATGAAACGAAAAGATGAAAAAAAAAATAAGATTAAAAGACATGATAAAGAGAAAAGGGAAAAAAAAGTCATCCGAGTGAGGCAAGATTATTATTATTATTATTATTTTGCCCTCACCAGACGATTTTATTCAGCTCAGGAGAACCCCCCCCCCCTAAGGAATTGCAGAAGTTAAGTGTATTTGATTCTCTGTCCGCCTCAGTTATAATCCTGGGTAAAAAAAAGTTATTCTCGGGGGGATCCAATGGGCTTCGTAACTAACTCTTCACGCCTGAGTTGTGTGGCCAATTTATATGTGTGGAAGGCTATGATCCCTGAATGAGGGAGCGAGAGAGAGAGAGAGAGAGAGAGAGCACGTCATGATGCGAATTATCAGTGATCTGCCACACATTTCTCTCTCTTTCTCTCTCTCTCACCTGTATGAACTATCAAGCTAGTCCTAGTCCCCCAACGAATTAGGCAATCCAATCACATATATTTATCTACCGGCATCTATCCTATCCACTACCATCTGTTTGCATCTAGTAGACTGCTAGTACCTATCTATCAGTCTACTTGTACCCATCCATCTATCAATCTGTCTCATTATTCACTACAAACCAAGTCGGTAAGTGAATAATCGAAGTCTATGAGTGAATATTCGTGAGTCCACAAGGCTTTACTAGATCTGAATAATTCCTTTGTCTAGCAGTGAATTATTCGTGAGCAAGGCCAGACCAATATTGATCAATGGCTAGAGCTAACTTTACCTACCTTCTTCTCTCTCTCTCTCTCTCTCCCTCCTCCTGTCCTCTCCATCATTCCTTATCGCTCTTCTTTCCTTATTCCTCCCCTTCTCCTTCACCCTATCAGCTCCTCCTCCTTAAAATTATTTAACGTATCGCCCTCGCCTCCTCTTTCTTCCTATTCTCCTCTCTCCTCTCTCTTATCTCTCTCTCTCTCCTCTTTATCTCCTCGAATTCCTCTCTTCTCTCGTTATTCCCATTTTATCGTTAACCGGCTGCTTCGTTAATCATCTGGGGCGATTATCTGGAAAAGAGAGAGAGAGAGAGAGAGAGAGAGAGAGAGAGAGAGAGAGAGAGAGAGAGATAGAGAGAGTTTATAATCTGGATGCCAATAATAGATTTAATGCCTTCGAGTTTCCCATCGCTCTCCTCCTTATTTCATTTCCTTCTCATCTTCCTCCTCCTCCTCCTCTTCCTCCTCCTCTCCTCCTGCTTCACTTTCTTGTCATCATCATCATCATCATCATAATCACTTTCCTGTTTCTCTGCTCTTCATTTTTCTTCTCTTCTACCTCGTATTCTTCCTCCTCTTTGTCTTCTCCATCCTCTTCCCTGATTATATTTTCCTCTTCTCCTTGCCTTCCTCATACTTCTCCTCCTCTTCATAGTCTTTCTCTTCCCCCCTTTTCCCCTTATGTTTGCTATTTTCCTTCGTCTCACTTCCTACGTTTCCTCCTCTTTCCCTCCTCTCTTCCTAATCTCTCCAACAAATCCAAAATTCATTTATAAATATTACCCTTCTATTTTTGTTCATTTTTTTTCTTACTTCCATGTTTTTTTTTTCCCCTTCCATTTTCCGTTCTTTCTCCGTGTGATTTCGTCCTTCTTCCTTCTCTTCTTCCCTAATGACTGTTTTATTTATCTTACATTTTATCCGCTTTACTTCTCTTTTTCCACCAGTTCATGTTTTTCTTTGACGTCAATTTGTCATTTTACTTAATTTACTTGATACTGTTTCTTAATCCTAATATCTGCTCTCTCTCTCTCTCTCTCTCTCTCTCTCTCTCTCTCTCTCTCTCCTTCCTCCCCAAATCTTTCATCAGCCTAGGCGAAGTTAGAACATTCAGTTATAGTTTATATATATTTCTGTTATGCAGGTCGAATGTGTGGGATTTTGCTTACGCGTTATTACTCTCTCTCTCCTTATGTATTCAGCCTCTTCAGGTAGTATTGTTCTTTTGGTCTCATTCCTTCGTTTCCCTATCCTCCTTTCCTTTCCTTTTCTTTCCCTCCCTTCCCTTTCCTTTTCTTTCCCTCCCTTCCCTTTCCTTTTCTTTCCCTCCCTTCCCTTTCCTTTTCTTTCCCTCCCTTCCCTTTCCTTTTCTTTCCCTCCCTTCCCTTTCCTTTTCTTTCCCTTCCTTCCCTTTCCCTTCAATTCAATTCGTCCAGAAAGTCACCCTGGCAACACACATTCTCTCCCATTTCATTTTTCTCTGGTTCCTCTTTTCTCCTTGCCTCCCTTTCTGTTTTCAGTTTCTCTCAACTTTCTCTCTCCCTCTCTCTCTCTCTCTCTCTCTCCCTCTCTGTTTTTCACTACTTTTCCTTCTTCTCATTCTCCTCCTCCTCCTCCATTCCTGCCATCCTTTCCCTTCCCTTCCTCACTGTCCTCTTCCTCCCTCGCATTCTCTGTCTCCTTTCCTCTCGTCCGTTCTCTTCCCTTCCTCCAATTCCCTTTCTGTTCTTTCCTTCCTTTTCGATCTTATTTCCATTTTATTTCCATCTCTTTTCCGTCTCGTCCTCTGTTTCTCTTCTCTGTCCTTCCTTTTCTTTCTCCTCCCTTTCCCTCCTCTCTGCCGTTACCTTTACTTCTTTCCTTCACCCTCTTCCTCTGTCTCCATTTTTCCCCTTCCATGTCTCTTCTTTTTCCTTTCCTTCCACCCTTCCTTTTCATTCTCATTGTCCATTTTTCCATTCCTTTCTCCCTTCTTTTTCTTCTGTCTCCTTTCTTTTTCCTTTCTTTACTCCCTTCATTTTCCTTTCCTTACTCCCTTCTTCTTCCATCTCTTTTTCCTTCTCTTTCTCCCTTCTTTCTCCTCATCTCTTTCCCCTCCTTTCTTCTCTTTCCTTCTCCTTCCTCTTTCCTTTCCACTTGACTAAATAGTTCTCGGGCGTTTGAGACTTCTTAGAGCGTCTGTCCCTTCCTTGTTTTTCCATTTTCCTTTCCGTTTTACTCTTTTCCTCCTCATTTCTCTTCCGCTTTCTTCTCTTCCTCCCTTTCCTTTCTCTCCTTCTTCCGTCTCCTTCCACCTCTTCGTCTACACGTTCCTCTCTTCTCTGATATTCTTCCTCCTTCCCATCCCTTCTCTTCTCTCCCTCTCCTTCCCTTCTCTCTTCTTCCCCTGACTTCCCTTCTCCCCTCCTCCTTCCTTTCCTTCTCCTTCCCTTCCTCTTCCCATATCCTTCCATACCAACCTTTCCCCTTCCTTTCACTGGCCATGCAAGCAGGAATCACATATTTACACCTGACTAAATTTCACTTTCCCCCTCCATTCACTTCCCTCCCTCCCTCTCTCCATTCCCCTTCCCCTCTTCCTCTCTTGTATATCACCACTTTCCACTCCCTCCTAAATTCCCTTCCTTTCCCTTTCCTTTTATTCCCTTCCCCTTCCTCGGACATTCAATTATGCAACAAGTCCAGTCTGTATCAGTGCTCCCTTAACCTCCCATTTTCTCACCTATTCCCTTAATTTCCTCTATCCTTCCTTTACATTTTTTCCAATCCTGTTTTTCCTTTCTTTGTTCCATTTCCTTCCCTTTCTAGGTATCCACACCCATCCACTCCCCTTTCCTTCAGGCTCTCCCCTTTCTTTTCTCCTTTCCTCACCTCACCTCTCCTTTCTCTCATCTCCTCACCGCTCCCTCCTCTCCTCTCCTCTCCTCACCCCTCCCTCCTCTCCTCTCCTCTCCTCTCCTCACCCCTCCCTCCTCTCCTCTCGTCACTCTTCCCTCCTCTCCTCTCCTCTCTTCTCCCTCCCCTTCCCTTCCTTTCCCTTCCCCTGGCAAGGCAATCGGGCAATGCCTCTCTTGCCTAAGTTTATCTCTGTCCTCCTCTTATCCTGTCTTCCCTTCTCGTTCCACCTTACCTTCTCTTCCTTTGTCTTAATTTTCCTTGTCTTGAAGATGATTTCCTTGTCTTGCCTTCCCTTCCCATGCTTGCCTTGCCTTTCCTTCCTATGCTTTCCCTCGCCTTCCCCTCCCATGTCCTCCCTTTGTTCCATTATCTTCCATTCCCTTGCTTTGCTTTGCCTTCCCTTGTCTTCCCTTTCCTTGTTTTACCTCACTTTGTCTTGTTTTGCCGTACTTTCATTTCCTTCCCTATCCCTTCTTTGCCTTGCCTTTCCTTTCCTTCCATCATTGCAAACTTCCCTTCAATTAAAATTTAAACTGTCCTCTCTCTCTCTCTCATATATATATATATATATATATATATATATATATATATATATATATATATATATATATATATATGTATATATAATCCCCATGCACTTCCTATTCCTTCCCATCCCGTCCCTCCTTCCCATACCTTCCAATCCCTTTCCTTCCCATCCTACTCCACCGTATTGCTTTCACTTCCATCCCTTATTTTCTCTCGTTTCTTTTCCTCTTCGCTTCCATTTCCATCCCTTATTTTCTCTCGTTTCTTCTCCTCTTCCCTTCCACTTGCTTTCCCTTCCCTCTCCTCTCCCCTTCCTTCTCCTCTCCTCTTCTCCTTTCCTCTCCTCTCCTCTTCTCTCCTCCCGTAACCCACAGTAAGGCAATCACGCACCTCGTATGCCGCTTCAGTGTAGTTCAGTCCTTCCCTTCTCCTTTATTCCCATCCATTCCCTTCACATCCCTCTCCCATATTCTCCACTTTCCTCTTCCCTCTCCTTTCGTGTCTCATATCCCCTCTTTTTTCTTTTCCTCTCTTTAACTCTTTCACTTGCCTTCTTTTCCCTTTTTTCTCCTTTCCTATTCCATCCTACCTTTGCCTTGCCTTACTTACTTATCCCTACTTCCTTCCTGTTCCAATCATCACTGCCTTTTCATTCTCCCTTCCCCCAACTCTCCATTTCTTCCCTTTCATCCTACCCTCTCATTTCCTCTCCTTCCAATTCCTTCCCTTGTCCCCCCATCCCTCCCCCTTCTCTCTTTTTCTATCCTTTCTCCTTCCTTTCCTTCCTTCTCCTCTCCTCTCACTCTACCGCCCTTCATTCTCATCTTATCCTTCTCCTCCTCCACTTGCCATGCTTTATCTTTTCTCTCCTCTCCACCCCTTTCCCTCCTCTCTCCTCCGCTCCTCTTCTCTCCTCTCCCCTCGTGTCCTCTCCTCCCTTCCCCTCCCCTCCTCTTCTCTCTTTTCCTTTCCTTTTTTCCCTTCCCGTATCCTCCTATCCTCCCCTCCCATTCCCTTCCCTCCTTTCTTTTCCTCTTTTCTCCTCTCCTCTCCTCTCCTTTCCTCTCCTCTCTCCTACCTCCAGTAAGGCAATCAGGCACCACGTCTGCCGCCTGAGTGTATTTCTGCCCTCAGTTAGTTTAGGTAATTGCCTCACCCTTTTTCTGACCTCCTCCCCCCTTGCCTAATAGTGAAGGGGGGGGGAGAGGGAGTGAAAAGAAGAAAAGGAAGGAGAAATAGGAGAAAAAGAGAAGGGGGAAGAAATGAAAGAAAAAGAAGAAAAAGATGGAGAAACAGAAAAGAGAGTGATGAAGAAATGAAGTAAAAAGAAGAGGAAGGAGAAATAGGAGAAAGGAGAACGGGGCAGAAATGAAAGGAGAAGAAGAAAATGAAAGAGAAAGAGGAGGAAAAGTGAGGAAGAAAATGAGTGAAAAGAAGAAATGGATGGATAAATTGGAGGAAAGCGAACGGCGAAGAAATGAAGTGAAAAGAAGAAAAAAGACAGAGACGAGGAAAAGAGAGCGGAGAATAAATGAAGTAAAGAGAAGAAAAGGAAGGAGGAAGAGGAGGAAAGAAAATCGGGGAAGAAAAGGAGTGAAAAGAAGAAAAGGAAGGAGAAACATGAGGAAAAGGGTGGAGGGAAATGAATGGAGGATGATGACTGGAAATTGAATGGGACAGAGAAAAAACCAAATATGAGATGAAGAAAAGGAATGAAAAGAGGGACAGTGAAATGAGAAAAAGAATGGAGAGAGAAGAATAGGAATGGAGGATGATGGCAGAAAAGAAAGAGTGGGATAAAGAAGAGATGAAATATGAAGGAATTATCGGTGAAAATGGATAGGGAAAGAAAAGGTGCTGAAATGAGGAAGAAAAAGCGCGAAAAGGAAAGTATTCGGAGGAAAAGAACTGGAGAGGAAATGTGCTAAACTGAAGAAGAAGAAAATGAGCTTAGATGATGGAAAGGCAGACCCGGGAGGAGGAGGGGTGGAAACGAATGGAGGAGAAACGAAAGAATCTGAATGAAACTGTGAGAAAGGAAGGAGAGAAAAGGGAGGAAAAAGGAAATTATTATCGAGGAATATGAAAGAAAGAAGGAGGGAAAAGGAAGAAAGTTTGGAGGAAAGAGAGTGATGGGGAGAGGAAAGGTGCTGAAATGAAGGTGAGGCAAATGAGTGTATTTCTGGTCTCCGTTAGTTTAGGTAATTGGCTCACCCTTTTTGTGACCTCCCTTGCCTAATAGAGAGAGAGAGAGAGAGAGAGAGAGAGAGAGAGAGAGAGATGAAAATGGTCAAAAGAAAAGAAAGAAAAAGGAACAGAGAGAGAAAGAAGTTGTTGAGCGAAGGTGGAGAATTTAGCTAAAGGGAAATGTATTTTGGTCTTCAGTTAAGAAAAATGTAAGAAAGATAAAAAAAAAAAAAGTGAGAGGGAGGGAGAGGAGAGAAAAACGGGCAGAACAGGAAGAGAAAAAACGTGCGAAAAGAACTGCAAGAACAAGGATGAGAAGGTGGAAAGGGGAGGGGATGACTAAGAAAGTGGCAGGAGAGAAAAGGGGAGGCAGAGGGAGGGAAGTAAAGGCTTGAAAAGAAGTATAAGGGATGAAAAGTTAAAGGAAAGGGATTGCTTAGGGAGAAAAAAAAAAAAGAGGGAGAGATAGAGAAGAGAAGGAAACGGATGAGATGTGAAGGAAATAAGGGGGGGGGAGGGGGAAGAAAATGGGTAAAAAAGTATGTTAAGACGAAAAGAATTACTTTCGGCAGTTGCCTATTATTTTTAACCTCTAGACGCCGAACAGTTAGAGGGGAGGGGGGAGGAAAGGACTGATTGAAAGGAGGAGGAATAGATGAAAGAGGGAATGAAGAGTGAGAGGAGAAGAAAGGAATGAAATGATGAGGAATGGGTGAATGAATGATTAACGAGTGACAAAGAGGGGGTAGAATGAAGGGGAATGGGTGAAAGAAGGAACAGGGTGAGAAGAAGGAACGGGTGGAAAAGGGATGAACGGGAAAATGAAGGAAAGGAAAGGAAGGAACGGTGATATTGGAAGTAGGGGGGAAATGAAAGGAAGCGAAGAAATTGTGAACTAGAATGCACGCACAGAGCGCATACCTCCGTCAATGCCCGATCCGGATCCCAAATTTAATCAATTGTTTCTTGGCCCATGGCCCACCTTTCCACAAAAATTCATTGAGAACTTTTGGAGATATCGTGTGGACAAACAGACAGACAAACACAGGTGAATATATAACCTCCAACAACTACGCTGACGGAAGTAATAAACACGGGAAGGGGATACAAGCGAAAGGATAACGTAAGACGCAAAAAAAAAAATAAAAAAAAGTGAAAGAATGGGAAGGAAAAATGAAGGAGGGAAGGAAAGAATGGAAAGAAAAGGGGAGTAAGGAAAGGAGGTAAATAAAAGAGAGCGAAAAGGAATGAGCAGAACAGAAACAGAATGAAAAGAAGGTGTTAAACATGAGAATGATGGGGGAAAAAAGAAGTGCAATTCTGCTCTCCGTTAGTTTAAATAATTGACCTTTTTGTGACCTTCTCCTTTCTGGTAATGGAGAGGTGGAAGAAAAGTGTGTGTGTGTGTGTGTGTGTGTGTGTGTGTGTGTGTGTGTGTGTGTGTGTGTGTGTGTGTGAGAAAAAAAAGGTGAAAGGATTAGGGAAATGAATGGGGGGAAATTCAATGATACAGTATATTGCATGCATTAGAATGAGAGAGAGAGAGAGAGAGAGAGAGAGAGAGAGAGAGAGAGAGAGAGAGAGAGAGAGAGAGAGAGAGAGAGAGAGAGAGAGAGAGAGAGAGAGAGAGGTACAGAAAAAGAAGAGGTGCTGAGAAAGAGAGGATAGTGCAAGAGAGGAAGAGAACAAGAAGGGGAGGAGGGGTGGGAGGGAGAGAGGAAGAGAGAGGGAGATCAGAGGGAAGGGAGAGGAATTAAGGGAGGGGAGCTATTGATTGATGTTGCATGCACTGGTGTGTGTGTGTGTGTGTGTGTGTGTGTGTGTGTGTGTGTGTGTGTGTGTGTGTGTGTGTGAGAAGGAGAGAGAGAGAGAGAGAGAGAGAGAGAGACGACGATTAAGCAAGGAATTACTGAGCGTGAGACCAAATGATGACAGACAGACAGACAGACAGACAGACAGACACAGGTATTCAAGGTAACACAACATAGCCAATTAGCACACTTAGGTCACCATGGCAACGAGCAGACTGATACAGGTGGGATTATCAAAGGTGCAAGGGATTTATGCAATTAACAGATTTATTCTTAATTTTTCGTACCGGTAATGCAGGTGTGTTTACGGCTGAGCGAAATGCAGTGGAAGAGCGGTTTCTGTGTTATATATACTGGAGAAAGGGTCTTGTATGTAATTTTTTCACTACGATAAAGTTAATGCCAATCTATCCTGTCAAACCATCATCTTAAATTACAGTGCACTCCAGTATTGTCTTTTAGTAAGATGGCTTTCTGTCTCCCCCCCCCTCTCTCTATCTCTATCTCTCTCACTGGCACACACACACGCGCACACACACACACACACACACACACACACACACACATTCGACTACATATATTCAAACATTAACAAAGCAGACAGTCACACACGTATGCATAGGACATTAGTATACATATATTCATGCATTCACTTACACAGCACACTCATGAATTCACACACACACACACACACACACACACACACACACACACACACACACACACACACACACACATAAATAAACAGTAAAGATAATAAGCCTGTACATGATAACTATAGGGTTAATGAGTGGAAAGTAGTATGTCTCTCATCTAATAATGTTCTCTGTCTTTTTCAGGTACCACTGGAAGCAAACACACACACACACACACACACACACACACACACACACACACACACACACACACACACACACCGCCTGAGGAGCACTACTATTGTTCACTCATCAACGTCATCCAAGCCCCACTGAAAATAATCATAAGGTCAGATGTGAGATAAGGACGCTGCAAGGTAGGCAAAGACGTGGTGGTGAGAGTGAATTACATAAACATCTTATACCCTCGTCCATATCCTTAACCGAGAAGATTTATATATCACTCAAAATAAAAGAGGATATACATTTTTTTTTCTGTTATGTGGTAATATATGGAGCCCATTTTTTTTTTTTAACAAACTTTAATTCAGTATGTTTCTCTGTCTGTGTCTATCTATCTATCTATCTATCTATCTACCTCTCAGTGTCTGTCTGTGTACAGTATATGTCTATCAATATGTCTGTCAGTCTGTCACTCCATATACATATATTTTACTTAATTATTTTTTCATTTATTTATTTATCCAAGCACAACTTTGTATTGTCCTCTCTCTCTCTCTCTCTCTCTCTCTCTCTCTCTCTCTCTCTCTCTCTCTCTCTCTCTTTCTGGGTGTGTGCTGTGTGCTGTCTGTCTGTCTGTCTGTCTGTCTGTCTCTCTCTAACACTTCCAGCCTAAGTTACTCAACTTCCAGGAAGGACAACTTGTAGCTAAGAGAGAGAGAGAGAGAGAGAGAGGCGGGGGGGGGGGGCGTTTCCCCACTTGAGACGCTTCTTGCATCACTGGAGTACTTCGCGTCAGACTCACAGATTTGGAACAGATCGATGGGCCAGGGGAGGCACAGAGGAGGAAGAGGAAGAAAAGGAGGAGGAGGAGGAAAAGAAGACGGAGAATACGAGGAGGAGGAAATGGAAGAAAAGGGTTAAGAGGAGAAAGTGAGAAGAGAAAGAAATAAGAAGAGGAAGACTATAGAAGAGGAAGTAAGAAAAGGAAGGAGAATTCGGAGAAAATTAAAGTAGAAAAGGAGAAAGACGAAAAGAAGAAGAGGAAGAGGAGGGCAAAGGAGAGGAAGATGTGGAATGGGAGAAGAGGAAAGGGAGGAGGAGGAAGAAGAGGAAAGGGAGGAGGAGGGAGGAGGAAGAAAGGAAGTAGGAGGAGGAGGGAGGAGGAAGAAAGGAAGTAGGAGGAGGAGGAGGAGGAGGAATAGGAAGAGAAGTGAAAGAGGAATGGAGATGTAGGATTAGAGGTGACGGAAGCGAAAAGGAAGGAAGAAGGAAGAACGGGGGAAGAAGAAGAGTTGAGAAACTGAGAGAAGGAGACAGGAGAAGATGATAAGGGAATAGGGAGAAGAGATGAAGGGAAGAAAGAGAATGGGGGAATGGAAGAAGGAAGTTGAAGTGACAGAGAGCAACACCTGAAGCAAGAATAGAGAGGCAAGGAGATGTGTCAGGAGACAGAGAAGGAAGGGATGCATACGAAGATAAAGATGATATGAAGAGAAAATGGAGAAGAAAAAATGAGAAAGAAAGAGAAGAGCAAGAGAAGAAAACGAGAAGAGGAGACGCACAATAAGAAGAGGAGGACGAAGAGAAGGAAGATGAAAGGAGACGAGAGATAGTTAAGGGAGAGTGAAGAGCTTAAAGAGGAAAAGAAAAATTGGAAGGAAAAGGAAGAAGACAGATTGGAGAAGTGGGATGTTACAGGACAGTTATATGACGAAGATGGTGCTGACGAGATGGAGGAAGACGGAAGGAAGATGAGAGGAGGAGGAAGCTGGAAGGAAAATGGAGAGGAAGATGTGAAGGAAGACGAGAGGAGAAAGGAGATGTGAAGAGAAAGGGGAGATAAGGAAGACTGGATAAAAGAGGCGAGGAGGAAGAAGACTGAAGGGAGGAGGAGGAAGACAGGACGGAAAGGAAGACAAGGAAGACGGGAGGGACGATGAAGGATAAAATAAGCAGATGAGAGGAAAGTGGAAAGGAGGATGAGAGGAAAAAACTGAGTAGACGGAGAGGAGGAGGAAAATAGGAACGATGAGGAAAGAAGAAGATGGGAGGGAAGAGGAAAGAGGAAGAGGAGAAAAGGAGGAAGACGGAATGGAAAAGAAGGAATACGGGAAGGAAGAATAAAAGAGGTAGAAGAAAATATGAGAGGAAGGAAGAAAACAGAGGGAAGATGGAAAAGAAAGGGAAATATGAGAGAAAATAAGAGGTGACAGAAAAGGAGAAAAGAAAGAACCGTATGACTGAAAGAAATCAGGAAAATATCCTAGCGACGAACAGAATCAATAGTTAGAGAGAGAGAGAGAAAGAGAGAGAGAGAGACACACACACACACACACACACACACACACACACACACGAATATTTAAGGCCTGAAAATTCCTGCCAGTTCGCCCCAGTATGATTCCGGTTCCGAAAATAAGAGTTGAGTTAAATCCCGTCTTTTCACTTGATCAAGGTTGCAGCGTGGATGGGGGGGGGAAGATTGCAAGGCCAGGTGTCTTGCAATTTAGTGCAGGGATACGCGCCCCCCTTTTTAACCCCCCCCTCTCTCTCTCTCTCCATCGTTCCCTTTCTCTGTCCCTTCTTCATTCTCCTCAATTTCTTCTCCACTGTTTAGTCTTCTTTATCTTGCGGTCCCCTCTCCTTCATCCTCCGATAGTTACTTTCTTCTTCCCCTTCCTTCCTTCCCCCGTTTATGAGAGCGTATGTCGGTCTGCCTGCGCTCTCTCTCTCTCTCTCTCTCTCTCTCTCTCCCTCGTACTTCGCCTTACAGATTCTCTTTGCCAGTTTTCTGATAAAGATCGGGTGAAATTAAGACTTTTTTTTCTAGTACAAGGCGGCCATTTTGATTTGTGACGTCACAGTGTAAACATAGGCCGCGGTGCAGTGTGGGAAAAACAGGCCCGTCCGATGGCAGGGCTGGGGGAACAGGAGAGAGAGAGAGAGAGAGAGAGAGAGAGAGAGAGAGAGAGAGAGAGAGAGAGAAATTATTGATGGGAAAAGTGGAATGGCTTTTACATTACGACACCTCATACTAGCCAATACCATCCACATTCCCATGCTAACCCTTTCATGACCGGGAGAACTCTGCTATTTATTCCGTTATTAACATTCCATATTAACCCCGTCTGATCGGGATAACTTTGGTGTTCTATGTACCGGGTAATCTAACGTCAGTCGATTTTATTCAGCTAAGTCAACGGAACCCCGAAAATATTACTACTGTTACCAATTACCAGTTCATGGTCGAGATAAGTCTAGTATTGTTTAACCCCCGACGATTTTATTTAGCTAAGAGTTTGTCACACAAGGCTGGGAAGAAAACTACGCATTGCTTATAATTTACATGAATACATCTTAGAAGTTATTTTCACTGACTCTTTCACTGTAATGGACGAAGTTAAGATATGTATTCTTCATAATGCTTTTTCGTTTATTCAGTGATACAGACTCACACCAAACCGAACGAGAGAGAGAGAGAGAGAGAGAGAGAGAGAGCATATTTTTTTCTTCACTTTCTTTTACTTTTTTTTTCTTTTTCATACCGAGTTTTTTTGCCGGTGACGTCACAGAATAAACACGATCCGCAGTGCATTGTGGGAGGGCCGCCATATTTGTTTACCGAGCCAGGCAATCAGTCAGTGTCCACCATGCTTGTGCGCGCCAATATAAGGCAAGCATACAGGCACATACGTAGCATACAAGCACATACGTATACAGGCACATACGTAGCATACAGGTACGTACGTAGCATACAGGCACATACGTAGCATACAGGCACATACTTAGCACACAGGTAGATACGTATCATACAGGCGAATACGCAGCATACAAAACCATACGTAGCATACAGGCATACACGTATCATACACGCACATACGTAGCATACACGCATATACGTATCATACAAGCGCATATATCACCCCGCTGAGAGAATTACGACACCCTACCTTTGACGGGGAACTAAAAAAATACTAACGGAAACGTACATAGAGAGGCACAAGCACTCTCGAATTACCAGATAAAAAATGGGAGTGAGTATAAAGAGGCATGGATTACAAGTATACACATAATCTCGCCGAGACTTTTATGTATACCCTACCTTTCGCGGACCGTTCTCAAAATAACAAGTGAAGGAGATGCGTATACAGAGGCAAGAGATGAAAGAATAAGAGAAATACTTACATACACACATGGAAGGCCTGTATACAGACACCTACACCACTCTCCTACTGCTACTATACACTGCCTTTCACAGACCACTTCACAAATTATACGTAAGGGTGATGCGTGCAAAGAGGCACGGAATGGAGGAATAATGCGTACTGCGTAGAACTGGTGAAATTACTGTTGTGGTCATATAAATGTCAAACTGGAATTACAGGTTTTATGGAAATGGTGGATTTGGAAATGGTGACTGAAGTACTACGGAACTATTTAAGATATGAAACGGGATGTACCGATGTTACGGAAATGTGTCTGAATGTGGAAAGGACATGGATGGATATGGGCAGGATGCTGAAATGGTTGAAACTAATCGTAAGCTGCCTGAATTATACCCAAATACCTGAATTATGTTCACTGTTAGGGCACTGTATCTAAAGAAAGTGTACAGTTCAGGCCAGAACTTTTGTATCCTCACAACAGTGGGGACATAATTCATCTACCGTATCTGAACAATCCCCGTAACTCATCTGCCTGAACAATCCCCGTAACTCATCTGTCTGAACAATCACCGCAACTCATCTGTTTGAACAATCACCGCAACTCATCTGTTTGAACAATCACCGCAACTCATCTGTTTGAACAATCACCGTACCTCATCTGTCTGAACAATCACCGCAACTCATCTGTCTGAACAATCACGGTCCTCCGAAACAAGACAGGTAATCTGAGATTTACATAACATATTATATTTCATAGTCTTCACTGCAACAGACAGCCTGGAAAGCACCAATAAGTCTGTTGATGTTTTTCTCCGTGCTCCTTTGAACTTTGTAAGATTCCCCCCCCCCTCTTCTCTCTCTCTCTCTCTCTCTCTCTCTCATCCTTCCTGCCCCTCTCCCTCCTGCTGACTGCACTCCTAAAGCAGTGCCCTGACTAACTTGACGGGAGTGGGGAAAGGAAGGATAGGCGGAGGGAGAAGGGGAGGGCAAGAGGAGGGAGAGAGGGAGTGCAAGAGGAGGGGGGTGGGGGGGAAGGATCCAAGCGGTGGGAAAGAAGAGAGAGGAGAAGTGTGAGACGAAATGGGTAAGAAATGAATGAGGGAATGCGTGAAAGGAGGGAGAAGAAGATGTGGGAGAAAAGGCAGTAGGAATGGTAGGATGGAGAGAGAGAGAGAGAGAGAGAGAGAGAGAGAGAGAGAGAGAGAGAGAGAGAGAGAGAGGGAGGGAGAGAGAGAGAGAGAGGGAGGGAGAGAGAGAGAGAGAGGGGGGGGGAGTTTTGTGGGAGAGGTGTGAGAGGTGAGGAGTGTGGCTGGAGTAGAGGAGTGTATGAGGATAGGGATGAGGGCATGGAAGTGGACAGAGGATATGAGAGGCAAAGAAGTCGGGGAAAGAGGCTTGAGAGGAAAAAAGAAAATGTAGGAAAGAAGATAATTTAATGGAAAGCGAACTTGGGATAAAAATGGGAGGCGCTGAAGTAGAAGATAGAAGGGGAGGAAGTATGGGGAGGGGGATTGGTGAGAGGTGAGAGTATAGATGAGAGGTATTGGAGAGGGAGATGGGAGTGAGAAGAAGAGTTTTTCGAGAGGAAGGGGTGTGGAAGGAATGAAGGGGAGGTGGGGTATGAGAGAAAAGTGAAAGAGAAGGGGCTTAGGAGGAATGAAAGGTGGAGGGGCGAAGGTGGGATGTAGGAGTGGCTGGATTACGTGTGGATTAGGAGAGAGGGATTGGAATGAGTGGGGAGGATGTAAAAGTGGATGAAGGGTAGTGAGAATGGGACTTGAGAGGTATAAGGGTGGAATGAATCGGAGAAAGATGGAGTGAGAGAGAATCGTTTAGAGCAAGAACTGTGGTATGATGAGTGAGAGAGAGAGAGAGAGAGAGAGAGAGAGAGAGAGAGGGAGACCTTGCTCTGCTTGGGATTAAATTTTCGAACCCCTTCCATACAAAGACTCTTTTCTATCCATCCATGCATCATCCAATCCTACGTTTCCCAATGAGCTGCGTAGGAGCCCGGGGCTAGGCAAGTTGGTCTTGACATTTAAGATGAGAGTGACCAGCCTCACTCATTTCTGAGTGTCATTACATGAGCAATAAATCCCAACCACCCCTTGGATATAAACTTTATCCGGCTCAATCCGATTGGAGCGCCTTAATTACCCACTAAACAACCAGGCGCCATTCTTTGGTCATATGGTTACCACTCAGCGTAGTAAATGGTTTCCTGGTGTACGGGAGACCATTTGGCTTGTCACTCAGTGTAAATCGAATAAACTCATCTGGAACTCTTGTCACTCAGTGTAAATAGAATAAAATCATATGGAACTTACAAGAATAAGACGTAATCGTAGCGAAGTGGCTGAGAGTGTTCGCATCAGCTGGTAAGAGGATTAATCTGACACACACATGAATAAATGAAACCATAAGAGAGTGGGATGGTGGTGGTGGTGGTGATGGTGGTGCTGGTAGCAGCAGTAGTAGTAGTAGTTGTAGTAGTAGTAGTAATAGTAGTAGTGGTAGTGGTAGTAGTAGTAGTAGTAGTAGCAGTGGTGGTGGTGGTGGTGGTGGTAATAGCAGCAGACACGTGGGTTTGTGGGCAAGTGTAACGGGATGTGAATAATTAATCAAACAAGAATGAATAACAGTAATGTATAAACAAGTAGCCTTGGGTGGGTAAGCAGGTGTTTTGGGAGATGAATGAGCAAAGATCGTCTCAAACCACGAACTTGGTCTATGTACTACGTGTCTCTGAATTGCAACTGAGCATATTTATTAAAGTAACTCAGAATATATGCAAGGTGCGCCTGGTAAGAAGAATATTAAGCTCCTAACAGTGACCATTGCAGTGAAAGATTGGGACAAAATTAAAGTCGCCGTCTGTGGTCCCGTTACCCACCTAAGTAAGTACTAATGAAGCAGGATTCCAACAATAACAACAAGAATGAATATAATGTTAATAATAGTGTAGCGACATCCTTTCTTTTTTTATCTCAGAATCAGCTCGTAAATCCGTCTCTACAGCAGCACGATACAGCAAACACACACACACACACACACACACACACACACACACACACACACACACACACACACACACACACACACACACACACACACACACACACCGTCCTCTTACTTCCCCCTTTCCCTCTTAGCCATAGAAACTGGTCAATTTGCAAGAAAGAGCAAAGTCCCCTGTCGAACCTAATTAATACACCTGGATAAAGAGGTTACGGTGAAAGGGTCGAGAGAGAGAGAGAGAGAGAGAGAGAGAGAGAGAGAGAGAGAGAGAGAGAGAGAGAGGAATTATAAACTTTTTTTTCTTTCCTGTATTTCGCTTTTCTCTGTGACCTCTCCATTTACTCCCTCTCTTGTTCTTACTTTGCCTGGTTCGCTTTCTCTTCTTCCTCCTCCTCTTTTCGCTCCACTTCTCTTCCTTCTAATTCTCCCTTCCTCCTCTTCCTCCTTCTCCATCTCCTTCCATCCCAGGAAATTATATTACGATTTTGCTGACGACCCTCGTAAAAAGAAGAGTCGCCCTATTTACTCGGAACAGTTGAAGGAGAGAGAGAGAGAGAGAGAGAGAGAGAGAGAGAGAGAGTGCTTGTTCAGTTGTTTCATGCCTCTCTCTCTCACTTCCTCCCTCCTCTCTCTTGGGAAGGGGAAGGAAGTGGAGGAGGGACAGCTACACCCTCCATCTTCTCTCCAGGGAGGCAAAGAAGGGAGAAAGAGGGTACACTCACTCACTCACTCACTCTCTCTTTCACACACACACACACACACACACATACACACACACACACACACACACACACACACACACACACACACACACACACACACAAACCTTTTCACCCCTGGAGTTTTTCTGTGGCCTCTTTTCTCGTCTTTACCTGAAAAAGAAAAGGGAATCAGAATATATTTTAGCATATTTAGTGAAGCATTATTTTTAAAAAGTACATATCTCTGTATCTATCCAACTATCTATCTATCTATGCGTCTACTTATCTACCTTACTTACATTTTCTTTTATATACAAAAAAGTAAATCATGACTGTAGATAAAAGAGCAATTTACATCTTTTATTTCATACCCTGACCTCTCCTTTCCGCCAATCGCCATAGCACCTTTATGCCTTGTCGGGAAGGATATGAAAAGACCTCAATAAACTACTACTTGTCTCAGAGGGATAGTGCAAGAAGACAGTGACCTTATTCTTAAAACTGAGTACTCCAAGGTGTAGGCAAGTCCTCAACCCCTTCACACCTATGATGCCTTGATATAAAGTGCTTTATTTTAGGTACCATACAGGTGATTTGTTACTGTTAACGGAAGGCCTCTTGTTGTGACCTGGTTAATGAAGGTCATATCTCATCCATTCGCCCACCTTCCCCCCTACCTTTTCCTAACTCCCTCTACCCTCCCCGACCTACCCCCCATCATCCCTTAACTTTCCCCCACCTTCCCCGGCCTTCCCCTCTTCCTCCACCTTCTTCCACCTTCCCCTTTTCGAAAAGTCTGCCCTAAGGTAAACAAAATCGTACTTACACAGCAGACAAGAGTGAAAAAAAGTTCCCTCACCGGACTGACGAAATATATAACGGCTCGGGCCGTATTTCTAGTCGTCTGGGAGACGGCGCTACGCCTCTTACTTTGCGAATTATTCTGCATGCCAGCTACACCTTAATATGCGCTTGTATGCCACGGAAGCTATATCGATATTCGGATGATATAAAAAAAAATATATCAAAGTATAATACGCGTAATAAATCGGTATGGAAAAAGTGTAACGAAGCCGCCTTTGGCATTACAACAACCGTAAGGAAGTAAATGGTCATACTGTGTTTCTCTTTAAATAACGTAGCCAACATGGAGATACGAAGGTAGTTGTTTTTGTTTTTGTAGTCATGTATTTTAGTTATGACAAAAATATGTGGTCTGCCTTACCCTTTGTGGTCTCATGCTTAATATTACACGGGTTTTCTGCTTCGCTCTTTCCCATATAATTTCCGTGCCACTGCCTACTTGCTGGTGGTGTTCCTTCGCATATTTTTTTTTTCCCCTGTCTGATTCTTTTGAGGGATTTGTTGGATGAGGAGGAGGATTTGTTGGGTGAGGAGGAGGATTTGTTGGGTGAGGAGGAAGATTTGTTGGGCGAGGAGGAGGATTTGTTGAGTGAGGAGGAGGATCAGCTGGGTGAGGAGGATTTGTTGGGTGAGGAGGAGGATTTCGTGGGTGGAGAGGAGGATTTGCTGGGTGAGGAGGAGGATTTGGTGGGTGGGGGAGAGGATTTGGTGGGTGGGGAGGAGGATTTGGTGGGTGGGGAGGAGCCTTCTGTTCTGCTATACGTTTCTCAGTCACTACTTAACTTCACGTCTTCAACTTTCTTAGGTTGTTTTCTTCCTTTTCTTCTACAGTTCGTTCATCTTAACTTGGCAGAAATTTTCCCCTAGTTGCAGCTTATATCCTGTAGTTCAGTGGCCGAATAAGACAATGTTACGGCTCTACATTCTCTCCATGGCACTTTTTCGTGACTAGCATCATATTCTAGTGTTATTCTCGTGCTACTACTCAGCATTCAAGGCAGATTCCAATTTTATGCCTAGTTAAGGGGGAGGAAATACAGTCGCAGGATAGGAAAGGTTGAGTGGTAAGACAGCAGAGGCAGAGAGGTAAGGTGATGAGGCAGAGTGGTTGAGTGGTGAGGTAGAGTGGTAAGGCAGAGTAGCAGAATGGTGAGGTGGAGTGGTGAGGTGGAGTGGTGAGGTAGAGTAGTGAGGCAGAGTGGTACAGCTAGTGAGATTGGGAAGATAAAAGTGGAGAGGTAGAGTGGAATGGGGTGAACTGGAGGGGATGGTCAGGTGAAACACGTTATAGTAAGGTAGGTGAGGCACAGTGGTGAGATAGGGAAGACAAGGTGGAGAGGTATTGCGGAGTGGGTGTTCAGGTGAGGGAGAGGTGAAGTAATGAGGTAGATTAGGTGGAGTAGTGAGGCAGGTGAGGTAAAGGGTAGTGAGGTAGGTGAGGTAGAGTGGTGAGGCTTAGGTGAATTAATGAGGATAGCGAGGTTTAAGTGGAATAGTGAGGTTGGTGAGGTTCAGTGATGTGATGAGGGGGAGTGAAGTCGTAAGGTGGAGTGGAGTGGTAGTGTGGGCTGGAGTGGATGGTCAGGTAAGGTGGAGGTGGAGGTGATTGTGATGTAAGGCAGGGCGGGGAGCAGACTATTTCACGCTCCACCTCGCCCACAAGTGCCACGCATGGAGAGAAGGAAGAAGGGAGAGGAACGGAGGGAGGAAGAGGAGGAACAGAAGAGGAAGAAGGACAGAGAAAAGGTGGGAGAAGAAGGAAGCCGGATGAAGGAGGACGGGAGGAGGAGGAAAAGAAGGCGAAACATTAGAGGAAAAAAAAAAAAAAAGGCAGACTAAGGAAGGAAGAGGAAGAAAGGGAGGGAGGGAGCAGAAGGAAGATGAGGAACATTTGAGGAAGCAATACAGAGAAATGGAAGAATTAGCTGAAACAGGGAGGAAAAAGGGAAGGAACATTAAAGAAAGGCAGAAAAAGGAGGAGAGAGGAAAAAGGGAAGGAGAGGGAGGAACGGAGAGGAGGAACATTAGAGGAAGACAGGAAGGGGGAAGAGACAGGGGGGAAAGAGGTGAAAGAAGGTGAGGGAAAAAGGGACAGAAAGCTAAAAGAGGAACATCAAATTACAGGCAGAAAAAGAAAGGGAGAGGAAGAAAGGGATGGGAAAGAAATGGTGAGAAAAACATTAAAGGAAGAAAGGAAGGGGAACTGAGGAAAGGTAAGAAATGGAAGAAGGTGTGGGGAGAGGAGGGAAAGAGAACCAATGGGGGAACATCAAACTACATGAAAAGACCAGCAACAGCAATAAGTCGGCAGGTCCATAATAAACAGCTCCTTTCAAAGAGTGCAACTGGGCTGCGTGGGAAGGACAATGATATCAAGTAGGAAAGATCTCACAAAAAAAAAAAAAAAAAAAATGAAAGGGAAAACGATGCTCTATACAAAAAACTGGCGAGGAAATTTTATAGGAAGAGAGGGAAGGAAAACATCTACTACCACAGTGGGTCATGGGATTTTAATTATGAGTCTGTCCTGAGTGTTGATGTTGCTGGGAGGCGTCTTACACCCCCGACCGTCTTCTGAGTGCCATAGACTGCGTAACATCTCTTCCCTTGCGATTTATTTTGCATGTTACACCATATATCCATATATACCTTATCTTCCAAGTTACATCTTATGAGTATTTTACATGTTACACTTTAACATTCTCTTATGCATTTTTTTTTTTTTATATCGGCATAATTTGCACCGAAAAACGGACAAGCGGATACTGAGCGGTAATAACCGAATGAATAGCTAAGGAAGAAGTAAGATGAATTCCCTATGGTCACCTGAAATACGGTCCTTTCCAGTCACCTGCTTACCTGGCCTACTCCTGAAACCCCAGCCGAAGAAGAACCAGCTACATCACTTTGTAACTTAATCCACTCATTCAGTAGTCCATTCCTGGCCAGTTCCTTCCCAGAGAGAGGGAGGGAGGGAGGAAAGGACAGAAGGGGAGGGGATGGAAGAAGGTAACGAAGGAAACCAGGGAGGAAAAAGAGAATCAAAAGTGGGAGCAAGGTGATAAGGAGGGAAAGAAAACGATGAAGGGGAGTAAGGAGAGAGACGAAGAAGGTAAGAAAAAATTATGAAAGAAATTTGGCACAAAGGGAGAGAAGAAAGGGTGGGGGAAGTAATGGAAAAGGATAAACAAAGAAATTATGAAAGGGATTATAGAAATAAGGAAGGACTCGAGATGAAAAAGTGAAAAAGACAGAGAAGGGAGGGACACACACACACACACACACACACACACACACACACACATATATATATATACTGAGGGAGTGAGCGCAAAGTGGGGACGGACACACGGGAAGGGTGGAAGATAACGCTATAAATATACCGTACATTATAGATATAAGTTGGGAAATGTGCATTGGACAGACAGACACACACACACACACAGAGCAAAGTGGGGACGGACACGCGGAAGGGATGAAAGATAACGCTATTAATATACACTATAGCTTTTTTAGTTGGGAAATACGAGAGAGAGAGAGAGAGAGAGAGAGAGAGAGAGAGAGAGAGAGAATAATGAGATACAGTAGTGAGATAGGACGTGGGGGACACACGGGAAGGGGTGAAAGATAGCAGTATATATAGACCCGAGAGATGTCAGAGGTGGAAAAGGGTGTGATAAAGAGAGGGCGAGACTAGAATAATAAAAAGAGAGCGAGATTAGAATAAATAAAAAGTGTGAGGCAGAATAAAGACAATGTACGAAATAGTAGAACAGCAAAGGGCAGACATGAGGTAGAACAAGAAAAAGTATGAGGTTGAATATTAAAGAGAAGGTATGAAGCAAAACAATAAAGAATCTATGTGAAATTAATAAAGAAAAGGTATGAAACAGAACAATAAAGAGAGGATATAAAGCAGTGCAATAAAGAGAACGTACGAAGCAGAACAATAAAGAGAGGATATAAAGCAGAGCAATAAAGAGAACGTACGAAGCAGAACAATAAAGAGAGGATATAAAGCAGAGCAATAAAGAGAAGGTACGAAGCAGAACAATAAAGAGAAGGTACGAAGCAGAACAATATAGAGAAGGTACGAAGCAGAACAATAAAGAGAAGGTACGAAGCAGAACAATATAGAGAAGGTACGAAGCAGAACAATAAAGAGAAGGTACGAAGCAGAACAATAAAGAGAAGGTACGAAGCAGAGCAATAAAGAGAAGGAATGGCGAAAAATTAAATATAACAATGTAAAAAGGGATGTAATGATAGACTGGCCACAGAAAATAAAATAAGTTATATTTAAAGTTATCTTCCACATTTCCATGAATTTTTTCCATTCACTCGCCAGAAAATGGTATCGTGAAAGTGAAGGCCCGTCATACAAGACTATTTTTATTGTTAAGGAAATTCCGTGCATATATATTCACAAACAGTAGACATTTAGAGTACGTAGATTTATATACAAATATGTGTATTGTTATTCTTTGATGCTTCCATACACACATAAATAAAAATACACGCACAGACTTACACTCATATGATTTTGACTTACAACACACACACACACACACACACACACACACACACACACACACACACACACACACACACACACACACACACACACACACTCTCTCTCTCTCTCTCTCTCTCTGTCTCCGTCAGAGAGTAGGAATTCTGTTATCTCAGCTAAACGGAGATATGAAGGGGAAGAGCAGGAACAGAGGAAATGAGAGAGAGAGAGAGAGAGAGAGAGAGAGAGAGAGAGAGAGAGAATGGAAACAAGAGGAGGAGGAGGAGGAGGAAACTAACAAAGCGAATGAATGAAAATAGAGGGACGGTGAACCTGAGGCTAAAAATTGTCAAGAAAAGGGAGAGATAAAAATACAAAACAAGAAAAGAGAAAAACAAACTCCACGTGTGCAGTCTTTTCTTTCTCCTATGCTTCCTTCTTTTGTGCTCTCTCTCTCTCTCTCTCTCGTTATTCCAGCGCGGCCGGTTTTTTTTTTTTTTCACTTGTCTGAAGAGCTGGAAATAACAATCCCAGAAAAGAGCTGCAAAAAAAAAAAAAAAAGATGAAAAAAGTAATGAAGAACTCAAAAGATCTATTCACAGATCTAGAATGACTAAAAAAAAAAAAAAGTACCAAAGCATGAAAAAGGGAAAGATGAGAAAATGGAAAACTAGGAAAAAGGAAAAAGAAAAAAAAGATCCAATACACAGGAAAAAACAGAATACCAAGAGATCGCAAAGTTAAAAAGTAAAATACAGGAAAAAATATCATCGTCATCATCATCGTCACCATCCTCCTCCTCATCATCATCGTCACTATCCTCCTCCTCCTCATCATCATCATCACCATCCTCCTCCTCCTCATCATCGTCACCATCCCCCTCATCATCATCATCATCGTCACCATCCTTCTCCTCATCATCATCGTCACCATCCTCCTCCTCATCATCATCATCATCATCTTCATTAATTATCATCGTCATCATCACAGTCATCAATCATCATCATCATCATTTTCTCAGCCTTAATTCTCACAAAAGAAAAATGAATATGTAGGATCCAGACGCAAAGAAAACAAAAAGGATAACCAAAAGAAAACATCTCCACACAAACCAAAAATAAGAGAGCCAGAAAAAAAAAAAAAAAAAAAAAAAAAAAAAATCCCCCAGCCTCCATTGTTGACTCTAACGAGGGTGTATTTCGGCAGGGGTCAAAGGTCAAGGTCACAAGCGGCAAAAAAACACAGACCCCAAAATAGCAATGCGACTGGACTGCAAAGAATAGCGACGTTAGCAGTACAATGTTGTCTTAATTCTCTGACTGCTATAGGGAGGCTTTGATTTTGCTCGAGAGAGAGAGAGAGAGAGAGAGAGAGAGAGAGAGAGACCCTTCACGCGGTGGCGATAATTATATCCGACCGACTCAGCCGCCCTTACGTAGGTGTGCCTCCCTGTCCCCCAAGAGTAAGATGGTCTATTTTCTATTTCACCCTGATCAGCCTCTCTCTCTCTCTCTCTCTCTCTCTCTCTTTCATTTCACCCCTACTCAGCTTCGTTTCATTCTCCCTCACTTCATCATCTCTCCTTCATTGCTCTTTCTCTTACTTCGATCCTCCCAACCTTCCTCCCTTGCTTGTCCCCTCCCCCTCCAGTTTTTCACTCCACCTCTCTTTCTCTTACTTCGATCCTCCTTACCTTCCTCCCTCCCTTCATTTCTCGCCCCTCCCCCTCCAGTCTCTCACTCCACCTCTCCACTCCATCCACTACACTCCACAAGTACCATTTACTTAGCTGCTGACAAAGAAACTAAAAAGGGGAGAGAAAAATACTCCTTCAGAAGTTTCCTCCAGACGTCTCCTTCCTTCCCTCCCTCCCTCCCTCCTCCTTCCTTCGAACTTGCCTTAATTCTCCTTCAAAAACATTCCTTCAAACTTGATTCTCTCCCCCTCCCCCCTCCTCCCTCATGTCTCCACACCTCCTCCTCCTCCTCCAAACTTTCTCTCTCCCTCTTCTTCCTTCAACCTCTTTCTCCTTTCCCCTTACCTCCTCTCTCCTTCTTCCCTCTGCCTCCTCCTCCTCCTCACCTTTCCTCTCTTCCCCACTTTCTCTTCTCATCCTCCTCTCACCCACTTCCTACTCCTTTCCCTTCTCCTCCCCCACTTCCTCCTCTCCTATTCCTTTCCCCTCTTTTCCCCCACCTCCTCCTCTCCTTTACCCCATTTCCCCTTATATTGTACTTCTTCCCCTTTTCTCTCCTCCTCCTCCTCCCCTACTTCCTCCTTATCTTTCCTCTCTTTCTCCTTGCTTCCTTCCTCAGTCCCCCCTCTCTCTCTCTCTCTCTCTCTCTCTCCCCCGAAACTTGGCCCAACACAAGCAGGTCAACTCAACTCCAGCGCTCTCCTCTCCTCCCTCCCCCTCTTATTTTTCTTCGTCCTCTTCCCTTCCCCTGTCCTTCCTTTGGCCTCCTCGTCCTCCTCTCTCGCTTTTCCTCTTCCTTTATTTACCATCTTCCCTTCGCCATTCCCTCCACTCTATTGTCTTCCTGTCTTCATTCTTTACTTCCCCTATGTTTATTTTTTTCTTCTTCTTCCTGTCTCCCTTATAAATATCTGAGAATTAACTGGAATGGAATTAGTGTCCCAGATCCGTTTTTAGTGAACAATATACATGATACGCTGTCCACGTCACTGATCCTCTCAACCTGAATACGTCATTATCTATCTATCCATCTATACCCTGTCCACTGGTGTATCCCTCTCGAGCGCATCATTATCAATCAATCAATCAATCTGTCTTATATGTATGTATCTATCTATCTTTCTATCTATAAGCTGTCCACTAGTTTATCCCTCTCGAGTGCATCATTATCTATCGATCGATGTATCGATCTATAGCCAAACCACTCCTTACCGTAAGGGATGCCCACAAACAACTCGCCTCCATGTCACCCTGTCCACACCATTTATACTTTAATTTTATTGCTGTCAGGCGATTTTATTCAGCTCATGAGGAGGATGTGGAGAGGAGGCAGGGAAGAGAGGGAAGGTGAGGAGGAGGAGGAGGAGGAGGCGGAGGGAAGAGGGACAGAGGAGGTGGAGGAAAAGGGAAAGAGATAGACTAGAGAAAACAAAATCTTTCCTATACAATTCATAAAGTCACCGATGAGATGAAAAAGAAAATAAAATCGTGCAGACACAGTATAAATATATGTGATGTTCTCGTGGAGGAGGGTAAGGGAAATTTTCATGCATCTGTGTGGGACATTTTACAGTTTTCCGTTTGCGCCCGAGAATTACTCTGCTTCCTGCCTGACTGAAACTGGTCCTTGAGTTCCGACTTTCCCTCCCCGGCAACTTGTTGAGAGTGCCTCGGTCTCTGCAGGGAGGGAAAGGTTAATTTACACACTACACAGACCCGGCACACTCCTCCTTGACGCTTATGGGCTCTGAGGAATTGTGGTTCGAAGGCACGACGGAAGGTATTTACTCGAAAGACGGGAGGTCGTAGGAAAGTGGATAAAGACTGAGGAAAGCTTGTAATTATCTTCATCACACTCTTCCTACTCCCCCTCCTCTTCCTCCTCCGTCTCTTACTTCTCCTCCTTCATACTCCTTCGTCCTTCACTGGTTACTTCCTATTACTCTTCCTTCTTTCTATTCCTAGTCTTCTTCTCCCTCCTCCTCCTCCTCCTCTCTCTCTCTCCTTTTAATTCTCTTCCTCCTTGCCTTTACCGTTTAAGTACCTTCTCATCCTCCTCCTCCTTCTTCCTCCCTCTCCGTCCGTCTTTTCATCCTCCATTCTGAAGCTTCAAATATCTTCTTGCTTACCACCTGATATTATCGTCTGCAGGTTTTATTTATTTTCACGATTATAGTTTCCATCATAACTTTTTCTCGTGATATTTTCTTTAAATTTTGGAGAGATGAGAAGTGTAGTGGTTTATCTTTAAGTTTGTGAGGTATGAAAGTAAGAAAATCAAGATAGAGAGAAAGAGAGAGAGAGAGAGAGACTAAGCGAAATGGAAAATCAACAGAAATGATGAGCAAATGAAGAAATGAGAGAGAGAGAGAGAGAGAGAGAGAGAGAGAGAGAGAGAGAGAGAGAGAGAGAGAGAGGAGAAAATTAATTGGAGAAGACTAGAAAGAGGAAATATATAAGGCAAATCAGAAAACTTTTCAGTAAGATATATTGAGCTAAAAAATGATAATAAAAATAAAGGCTACAGGTAAAGCATGGGAATAAACTGATAGGTATTCTCGGAGCGAAGGAAATAATAAGGAAAAAAAAACTAAGAAGACAAACACTATTATTTTAAAACGTATGAAAAAAAAAAAAACACTACAGAAACTATGATAACACGAGCGCACAAAGAAAAAGCAAATTACAGAATATTAAAGCAATTTTCTCACGCTGAAAGAATTAATGAGGAAGAAAACTAGAGAGAAGGAGATGATTTACTGTCGAAGAGAAGAAATACAGACACTAATAAAAATGACGCCATAACGAGAGAGATCATAATTAAAGAAGAGAACAAGCAGTTAATTAAAGCGAGTTAATAGGTCAGATGAAAGCAATTATGGTTGTTATGGTACTCGAGATTACAGGCTACTGGAGGAGGAGGAGGAGGAGGACAGGGAGAGAAAGAGAAGCAGGAATGAAGAGAAAGAAAGGAAGAGGAAAGAAAGAGGACAGAAAGGGTGAAGGAAAAGATGAGAAGTGGAGGGAGAGGGAGGGATTTAAGAAAGACTGAGTAAAGAAGAAAAAGGAAGAAAAAAGAAAAAGATAAAAGAAAAAGAAGAAAAAGAGGAGGAGTTGCTGGGAAAGAAGAGAGGAAAGAAAAGGGAGGTGTAGGGGGTGGGAAGAGAGGTGAGTGGACGGGAGAAGGGAAGGGGAAGAAGAGGACAGACAGAAAGGTAAGGAAGGAATGCATGAGGGGAAAAGGAGGTGGGAGGAGGGATGGAGGAAGGGAAGAAGAGGGGGATAGGCAGAGGAGGGGAGTTAGAAAATGATGAGTCAGTGTATGTGTGTGTGTGAGAGAGAGAGAGAGAGAGAGAGAGAGAGAGAGAGAGAGAGACGAGGGGGGGGAAGGAAAATAGAAGGGGAAGGGGGAGAGAAAGAGGAAGGGGAGGATGGAGAAAATAGTGAGGTACTAATTAAATAAAGAATGATGATGAAACCAAGAAAGTGAGAGCAGGAGAAATAAAAAGAATGAGGAGGTAGACGGGAAGGGCAAGAGGGGATAGGAAGAGGGAGAGGGAGAGGGAGAGAGAGAGGGAGAGGAAGAGGGAGAGGAAGAGGGAGAGGGAGAGGGAAGGAGGAGGGAGAGAGGGAGTACGAGAAATGAAGGGTATGAGCAAATGATAGGGTATTGACTATATAATGACTGAGATGATGAAAGAAGGCAAGAGAGAAGAACAGACGAGACAAGAAAGAGAGGGTGGAAGAGAAAAGAAAAAGGGAAGAGGAGACGAAGGGGGAGAGGGGGAAGAGGGAGGAGGAGGAGGAGGAGGAGGAGAGGAAAGGGGAGAAGAGGAGGGGTGGGAGAAAATGATGGGGTATTGAGAGGGCGGTAATTGTAAGGAGGTTGATGATGGCTGATTGATGAGTTGATGTGACAGGGGGCGTGGGGGAGGAGGCAGGAAAAAAGAAAGACAGAGAGAGGAAGGAGGGGGGCCGGAGGGAGGAAGGAAGGAAGGAGAGACTGGGAAGAGAGGCGCAAAGAAGTAAAAAGGAAATAAAAGGAGCATATGTCTGTTAAGTAGTAGGTTAGTGTTCATCATCATCATCATCATCATCCCAATCTCTAATTCCTACCCAAGGATACGGCAAGATGTAAGAAAAAAAACTGATAGCGTGAATACTGTCAATGACATGGCCATCTAAATGAGCCATATACTCATTCAATCACCATTCAAGCTCTCGGAATCCTGACTCCACCTCATAAGTAAAGGATATCTTATAACTAAGGAATTTTTTTCAGAGAGAGAGAGAGAGAGAGAGAGAGAAGAGAGAGAAACAGAGAGAGAGAGAGAGAGAAACATTCCACAAAATCAAAGAGAATCCGCAGTCTTAGTGATTTTTTTTCTTGAGAGGGAAGGTGGTATCTCACCTCTTTTCTCTTGCACTTTCTTCTTCTTCTTACTCTCCCTTTCTCTCTTTTGCTCTATTCTTCCTCTCTCTTTCACTTTTCATCTCTACTCTCTTCTATTACTCTCCTCTTCGTTTATATCTTTTTTTGTATTATTCTTCTACTGTCCTCCCCCCTCCCGTCTTCTCCGTTCCCTTCTCATCTTTACCTCCTCCTTTTCACCCCACTCCTTCCCATCCTCCCATAATCCCAATCTCATTTTCTCCCCCTTCCCTCTCTCCGCCTTCACCCCTCTACCTCCATTCCTCTCCCTTTTCAACGTTCTCCCTCCCTCCTCCCCACCTCCCTCCCTCCCTCCTTTCCTAAAACTATGGCTGCCTGCAAAGTTAAGGCTCTTAGGAGAAGAAAATAATAATTCTCGTTGTCTGTTACCTCCTCCCTTATTTCTCTCTCTCTCTCTCTCTCTCTCTCTCTCTCTCTCTCTCCTTTTCTTTTTCTCTTTCTGTCGCCCTCCCCTCCTTCCTTTCATCTCTTCTCTTTTACATACTTCCTGCCATCTCCTTTCCCTATTTCATCTCTCTCTCTCTCTCTCTCTCTCTCAACTGCTGCTTGGTGGAGTGGAGGAATCTAAGAGCCTGAGGGAGATCGAGGAGGAGGGAGGGAGGGAGGGAGGGAGGAAGAGAATGGAGGAAGGCAGGGAGAAGGAATGGTTGAAAGTTGAAAAAATGGAGAGTGAGAGCAAAAGAGAAAGAGAGAGAGAGAGAGAGAGAGTGAGAGAGAGAGAGAGAGAGCAGGATTAGAATCAATAGTACCTTTCCCTTCCTCCCTTTCATTTCCTCCTACTCTCTTCCATCTCCTCTCTCTCTCTCTCTCTCTTTCTCTCTGCCTTTCTTCTCTATCTCTTCTCCTTTGTGTCATTCTTTCTCCTTTCCCCTGTCAGTAATTCTTTCTCCCTATTCTTTCTCTCTCTCCCATCTGTTTCTCTGTTACTCTCCCTTCCACTCATTTTTTTTCTCATTTTGTTTCTCTCTCTCTCTCTCTCTCTCTCTCTCTCTCTCTCTCTCTCTCTCTCTCTCTCCCCCATCTGTTTCTCTGTTACTCTCTTTCCCTTCCACTCATTCTTTTTCTCATTTTGTTTCTCTCTCTCTCTCTCTCTCTCTCTCTCTCTCTCGTGTTCATGTCGTGGTCATTTATATTATTTACATTCTCTCTCTCTCTCTCTCTCTCTCTCTCTCTCTCTTAATTATCCATTCGATATTCTTTTTTTTTATACACTTCTCTTGTATCCCTCCATTTTTTCTTCCCCTTTCTTTTTCTTTTATCTTTATTTACTTATTTCTTTTCCAAACCTTTCTTTTTCTCCCTGTTTTTCTTTCTCCTTATCTTTTTAATTCTCAACTTTCTATCATTCATTCATTTTGTTTTCCTTCCTTCCTTCCCACTTCCAGCTTCTTCCTTCCTTTTTTTTATTTTTTTGTTTCTCTCGCCCCCTCTCCTTATCATTTCAACTTCTCTATCTCTTTCCTGCTCTTCCCTTTTTTTTATTCCAGTCTTTGGTTTCCTCCTTATTTCTTTCCTTTTCTCTTCAAGCCTCTCCTAAATCAGTCTCACTTCCCCCAGCTTCCGTTTCTTTTAATCTTCTCTTCCTCTTTTTTTCCTCTTTCTTTTTCCCTTCACTCTCTCTCCCTTTCCTCAATTTTTCTTCTTTTTCCTTCTCTTTCCTCCTCCCTTCTCTCTTCTATCATTTCAATCTCCTTTAGTCTTTCTCTCCAGTCTCTTTTTTTACAGTACCCTTTCCTTCTTCCCTCAGTCTCCTTCATTTTCCATTCTTTTCTCTCTCCTTTTCTTATCTTCCTCTCCCTTCTCTCTCCAATGATTTACCTCCATTCGGTTGCCTTACCTACCTTTCCCTTTCCTTCCCTCCGTTTTTATTCCTTTCCCTTCACTTACCTTCCCTTACCCTACGACCTCCTTCCCTCTCCGTTAGCTTTCATCCATATCTTATTTCTTACCTTCCCTTTTTACTCCCCACTCCCTTTTATGTCATCCCTTACCTTTAAGTTCTCGCTCCTTACCATTATCTCCCCCTCTCCTCCTCCTCCTCCTCCTCCTCTCCCCTCCCCTTCCCTCTTTCCTCCCTGTCTCCCTCCCCCACTACTCTTCTTCATCTCCCACCATCACATTTCCTTCCATAATGCCTATCTTCTACTACCATACACTATCTTTACTCCCTCGTCCCCCCCTCCTACCTTCTCTCTCTTCCTCCCCCCTCCTTCATCCCCGCTTCCCTTTCCCCCTAACCTGTCCCTCTCCAGTTTATCGTTTCTACATCCCCCCCCTCTCCGTCTCCTTCCCTGCCACGTAACTCCTCCCCCTCCCTTTCCCCCCTCTCATCTAGCTATTCCCTCCCTTATTTTTCCTTCTTTTTCCCCTTCCAAATCTCTCCTTTCCCATCTCTCTCTTTCTTCCTCCTCTATTTTCCTTTCAGCCTCTTCTCTCCCTCCCTCATCTTTTTCCTTATGTCCCCTCCCCCCTCTCTTCACTCTCTCCTTTTTCTCCCTTATTTTCTTCTTTCCGTCTCCTCTTGTCTTGTTCTCCTCCCTCCTGTCTGCCTCTCTCTTTTATCGTCTTCCTTCCTTCTTTCCATTCTTTAACTTCCCTCTCCCCTTCCCTTATCCCTTCTTCCTTTTTTTCTTCCCCCAATTTCTTCTTCCCTTCTGCCCTCCATCTTCCTTCCTCTCATCCCCGTATCTTTCTCCTTTCCCTTCTCTTTCCCTCTATCTCTCCCTCCCTCCATTATTGCTTGTCGGAATCTTTCAATTCGGCAAGCATGTTAGTGAGTTCGGTATGTTCGTCTGTCTGTTTGTTCGTCCGCACTCTACAGGTCACAGTTTTGCGCTAATCGTTCTGAAATAAAATCGTAAGGTAGATATCCATAAACCACGGTAGCCTATTGTTTTTCATCAAAGTCGGTCAAAGGCCCTGAGCTGGGTGGTGTGTTGAATCCCAATCTGTAGCATGGGGCAAATTTTCATAAATTCAAATCTCCGTCAATTCTCATCGGATCTTCATGCAGTTTTATAGACACACAGAGGGTGGCAAATGTCTAACGTCAGACACAATCGGATCCACCCGGCAAGCGCGCCTATATGGCTGTTTCATATTTCCGTTTCTCCCTTATGTTTCCCTCCCTCCCACAACTCTTTCTCTCTTCCTCCTACTTTTTTTCTCTCCTCCCTTTACACTACCTCTCCTCTCCCCTCCTTTCCCTTTCCTCCTCTCCCTTGCCCTTCTCCCTGTCCTCCCCTCCCCCTCTCTCTCCTCCATCTATCCCATTTTATCATTCATCCCCAACTCTCTTCTTCCTTTTTATCTTTTTATACAGTATCTCATTCCCTTCCCTCCTACATTTCCTTCCTCCGCCCTCACATATCTCCATTCCCTAACTGCTGCTACTCCTACTTCTTCCCTTTCTTCCATCTTTCCTCTCTTCTCCTCCATACCTCTCTCTCCTTTCTCCACTTTTTACCCACTTCCTCCATGTTCCACTACCTCCCCCCCTCCCTCAGTTTTCCCTTTCCTTCACCTCTTTCTCCTCTCCCCAATTCTTCTAGATCACCTCTGCCTTCTAATTATTCTCCCTCTTCTCTCCCAAATTTCTCCTCTCCCCTCTCCCTCCTACTTCTCCCTCCCCTCTTCCCTTCCTTCAGCATTTCTACAATCTCTCTCCCCTTCCCTATACTTCTCTCCCCTTTCCCTCCTACTTTTCCCTCTCCCTCACCCTTTCCTTCTGTCTTCCACCGCAGTCTGCCCTCTCCTTGCCTCCTCCTCCTCTCTCTCCCCTCTTCCTCCCTCTCCCTGTTCTCCCCTCCTCCTCCTCCCTCTCCCCCTCCTACCCTTACATCTCCCCTACACAATCGCTCTGTTTACCGGTTCAACTTTGATGCTTCTGTTTGCCTTCTCTCTCTCTCTCTCTCTCTCTTCTCCCCTTTTCTCTCTTCCCCTCTCCTCTCCTCTTCTCCCCTTTTCTCTCTTCCCCTCTCCTCTTCTCTTCTCCCCTATCTCTCTTCTCCTTTCCACTATCAGTTCTCTTCCTGTTCTTTCTCCTTTCTCTATCATCTACCCATCTTCCTCTTCTTTCTTCTCGTTCCTTTCCCTTCCTCTCTCCTAATCCTTCTACCTTCCCCTCTGTCCCTACCCACTCTTCATCAGTTTCTCTCTCTTTTCTTTTTACTCTACCATCTCTTCATCCTCCTCTTTTTTCTCTCTCCTTTACTGCTTTCCCGCTCTTACTCTTCATCTTCCCTCCCTCGCCTCTCTTCTTCTCCCACTCCGTCTCCCCTTCTCTATTCTGCTCCCACTGTATCTCTCTCCCCCTTTTCCTGCCACCTACTCTCTCTCTCTCTCTCTCTCTCCCTCAGATCCCTTACTATTTTTAACCATTTTATTTTTTTCATTCCACCTTCCATATTCAACAACCTCCATATTTTTCACCCTTTCTGCTTTTCCCTTTTCATATTTTTCTCTCCCCTCTCTCCCATTTTTTTATCGTTCATGTTCCTTTTAACCCCCACTTGCTTTTAACTTCCGTGATTTTTTCTTCAATTCATTACATTCGTTATTTTTATCTTTTTTTTTTTTAATTGATTTTTATATATTGTTTTTCGGTCTCTTCGCATCCCAGTCTTTTGTTCGAGAATTTGCCTTTATTTTTTATTTTATTTTCTCTGAAAGTAAAGAATAATTGGAGCAAAAGGCACAGGTATTTTTCAATCTGTGTCTGTATGGGAATTGTGTGTGTGTGTGTGTGTGTGTGTGTGTGTGTGTGTGTGTGTGTGTGTGTGTGTGTGTGTGTGTGTGTGGAGAGAGAGAGAGAGAGAGAGAGGGGGGGGGGATCTGAATTACTTTAAAACAGGTTCCCTAATCCCTAGCGACACCCTATTAACGCAGATCGTGTCTAATCCCCCCACCAGCAGGCGTCTCCCGTAAGCTGTATAAAATTGTAGAATCAGAATAAATTTTTAAAAGACGTTCTCGGGCTGAAAGGATTAAATTTCTTCTTCCCTGGACCTAACTTTCACTTTGATCTTGCTTCCTACTGACGATTTCTATCCAGTTTAGGAGAGACGGTTGGTAGTGAGGTGGTTATTGGGGGCTATTTTGTATCTAACCCCTCCAGTTCAAATTCTTTCTCCCTGTGCTACGTAAAATCGTCTGCAGGCTGCCAGAATTAATTATAAATGACGTCCTCCAGTTGAAGGGCTCAAAGCCATTCCCCAGTGAGCTCAATATCCTGATACAAAACAGGCGGTGGGTACTATAACAGTGTAAAAGAACATTTGTTACATTATACAGTAAATAGCTTTTTTCCTGTACCTTCGGCTCTAAGCTTCATTAAAGTGACACCGACATGTATGATTTTATTTATTCAGTATAAGTGTATACTGACATTACTGGTACACAACATAACCACTCAGACTGACTAATATTATCAAAACAGTATATAGTGTATTGCTATATCACAGATTTTTGTTAACCTTTCCTTCGTGTACGTTTTTCTTATCCAAAGCAGCAGGAGCGGGAGCACCGCTACATTTCGTATCAAGTAGCGAAACCAGTAACGCCACTACTTTTTCAGGCTAGTAACGGGAATGGGAGCTCCGCCACTTTTTATTAGTAGCGTTCCCAGCACTGCTGATGAGGATATTTGCTTTGATGATGTTCTGACTTTCCTTCCTCAAAGAATGGGATATTTACAGTCAGACTCCCTCTCTTCCTTCTCTCTCTCTCTCTCTCTCTCATCTTTTGTCTGCCTGTCTTGAACCTTTGTGGGAAAGACCTTGCTTCACCTTACGTCTCAGGGTAACTCCTTCTTTCCTTTCCTTCCATTCTTCCTTAATTCCTTCCTTCCTTTCCTCGACGTCTCTTTATTTCCTTGTTTCCCCTTCCTCACTTTTTCCCATCCAGTTCCCTTATCCTCCTCCTAATTCTTTTCACCATTTCCACTCCTTTTCCTTCCTTTCTTTTCACCTCCTTCCATATTCTCCTTCCCAGTACTTTTCAGCATTTCCTCCCTTCCTTCCATTTTCTCCTTCGCCCTCTCTTTCTCTTCCCTCCTTGCCCGTCCTCGTACCCTCTCCTCTCCTCCCCCTACGACTCCCCCTTCCTCTCCTCCCTCTACCCCTCCCCCTCCTCTCTTCACAGGGGCCAATTTAAATCCCAACTCAAGTTCCAACTAAAGTTCAAACTCAAGCGCCAACTCATGTCCCAACACAGGTACCAAACGCAAGTACCAACTTAAGTCTTAACACAAGTACCAACTCAAGTCATAACTCAAGCGCTTAGTCCCAACTCAAGCGCCAACCTAAGTCTCAACTCAAGTGCCAGTGTAAGTTACAACTCAAGTGCCAACTTAAGTCTCAACTCATGAATCAACTTAAGTGCCAACTGAAGTGACAACGTGTCAACTCAAGTACGAACATTAATCCCAACTCAAGTGAAACCTTAAGTGCCAACTCAAGTGCCAACTTGGGGCAAAACTCAAGCGCCAACGTAGGTCCCAACTCAAGTGCCAACCCATGTCTCAACTCAAGCGCCAACCTTAGTCTCAACTCAAGCACCAGCTTAATTACAATTCAAAGGTCAGCATAGTTCCCAAATTAAGTGCCAAGGTAAGCTCCAACTCGTGCCAACGTAAGTGCCAACTCAAGAGATAACTTACGTGCCAACTCGTGACAACACAATAGCCAATTCAAGTGACATCATAAGCGTAAACTCAAGGGACAAAATAAGTGCCAACTCAAATTCTAACTCGGGTCCAAACTCAAGCGCCAACTTAGATCCCAGCTCAAGTGACAAGTAAAGTCCCAACTCAAGCGGCAAGAAGTCTCATCTCAAGCGCAAACTTAAGTACCAACTCAAGCGCCACATTTAGTCCCAATTAAAGGGCGAACATAGGTCCCAACTCAAGCACCAACTTAAGTTCCATTTCAAGCAGCAGCTTAAGTCCCAACTCAAGTGCAAACTTATGTCCAAACTTAACTGCCAACGTAAATGCCAAATAAAGTGCTAACGTAAATGATAAGTGCAAACTTGTGTGCCAATTCAAGTGCCAACTTAAGTGCCAACTCAAATGCAAACTGAAGAGAAAACTCAAATGTCAACTTAACTGGAAACGCAAATGCTACCCTAAGTGCAAACGCGAATGCCAACTTATGTGCAAACGCAAATCCCAACTTAAGTGCAAACTCACGTGGTGACGTAAGTTCCAATTCAAATGTTAACTAAAGCTCCGATTCAAGTGCCAAATTAAGTCCCAAAATAAGTGCCAACTTAAGTCCTATAACACGTGCCAACTTAAGTCCTAAAACAAGTGCCAACTTAAATCCAACACAAGCTCCAGTTTAAATCCCAACTCAAGTACCACCTAATGATCAAACTCAAGTGTCAATTCGTCCCAACACAGGTACCACTTGGGTCCAAACACACGTACCAACTTAAGTCCTAACACAAGTACGAGATCAAGTCCTAACTCAAGCGCTAACTTAAGTCCCAACTTAAGCGTCAACTAAGGTCTCAACTCAAGCGCCAACTTAAGTCCCAAGTCAAGCGTAAACTTGTCCCAATCCAAGCACCAACTTTAGTCCCAACTCAAGCACCAACTGAAGTCCCAACTCAAGCACCAACTGAAGTCCCAACTCAAGTTTGCATTTGAGTTGGCACTTAAGTTGGCACTTGAACTGGCACTCACATTTGCACTTATCATTTACGATAGCACTTTATTTGGCACTTAAGTTGGCAGTTAAGTTTGGACTTAAGGTGGCGCTTGAGTTGGGACTTAAGCTGGTGCTTGAATTGGAACTTCAGTTGATGCTTGAGTTGGGACGTAAGCTCGCCCTTTCGTTGGGACTAAAGATGGTGCTTGAATTGGGACTTGAGTTTCCGCTTGAGATGAAACATGATGGAGCTTGAGTTGGGACTTAAGTTGTAACTTAAGCTAAGACCCAAGCTGGCGCATGAGTTTGGACCTGAGTTGACGTTTGAGCTGGCACTTATTTTGTCACTTGAGTTGGCACTTGTCACTTGAGTTGGGAGATATGTTTGCGCTTGAGTTGCAACATAAGTTGGCGCTTTAGTTGGCACTTAAGTTAGCTCTTTAGTTGGCATTTACGTTGGCACTAGTTGGAGCTTTCGTTGACACTTACGTTGGCACTTGAGTTGGAGCTAACGTTGGCACTTGAGTTGGGACCTATGCTGACCCGTGAGTTGTGATTAAGCTGGTGCTTGTGTTGGGACTAAGGTTGGCGCTTGAGTTGAGACATGGGTTGGCACTTGAGTTGGGACCTACGTTGGCGCTTGAGTTTTGATCCAAGTTGGCATTTGAGTTGGCACTTAAGGTTTCACTTGAGTTGGGATTAATGTTCGTACCTGAGTTGGCACGTTGTCACTTGAGTTGGCACTTAAGTTGATTCATTAGTTGGGACTTAAGTTGACATTTGAGTTGGGACTTTGGTTGGCGCTTGGGTTGGGACGCTTGAGCTGATACTTAAGTTTCCGCTTGAGTTGGGACTAAGTTAACGCTTGAGTTATGACGAATTGGTACTTGTGTTAAGACTTAAGTTGGTACTTGCGTTTGGTAACTGTGCTGGGACCTGAGTTGGCACTTGAGTTTGAACGTCAGTTCGTACTGGAGTTGGGATTTAAATTGGCCCTTGTGCAGAGAGGATGGGGAAGGGTAGGGGGAGGAGAGGAAGGGGGGAGTCGTTCTGCTGGAGGACATATCCCCCCCCCTCTCCCACTTCAACTACTTCCAAACGCTTATAATCAGATTAGAAGAGATTCTTCGAAGTTAAAGGGATAGAGAGAATCCTCAGATATACCTTCACTTCGAGGTCTCTCTTACGCTGAATGAAATCGTCTAGTGATAGGAAGAGTAACTGATCAAAGACGTCACGGTACTGAAAGGAGTAAGAAAACAAAGTACGAGTAATCACAGTTAAGGTTTTCATGACAAGATTTTTGACAAACTTCGTTCTGGCCATCTCCATGTGGCTTTATCCAGCTAGGGAGAGTTCTCGGACCCCTTCAGCAACTAAGAGGTGCATCTTAAATAAAATCGGTGAGAGACAGCAACAGCAACTAAATCAACACGGCATCGTAGTGAAGGGGTCAAGGCCTCACCCGCCACCATAACACCTGTACATCCGGTTGATTAAGCCCTGCACCCGACAAAGCCATTTTTACTTTACTCTTTGCTAACTTCAAAAATTCTGCTTAGATGAGGATATATTGTTGGAATTGAAGGGGTTTAGATACAGCCGTCATTATCTCCCTCATTATTAAGGGGCCCTCCTGAACTAAGCAAAACAGTCTGGCGGCGAGAGAGAGAGAGAGAGAGAGAGAGAGAGAGAGTGAGAGAGACGTCCCCGCGCTGAAGGGGTTAAAACAGTAAAAGCCCCAGGTTCCTACGATCCTGAAAGAGCAGTGAAATATACGATACACAGACAAACTTGTGCAAGGTTTTCTCTCTCTCTCTCTCTCTCTCCATTTTTTCCCTGTCCTTTGAGATCGCCTGGAGTAAGGATTGAGAGGGCAGTGAGTGAATAGGGTAACGAGCAGATGGTCTAATTGCTTGTTTGTGGCTAGTTAGCAAGGAGTGGCCATATTTTTCTTTGCTCTCCTTGGTGGTGATGGTGATGGTAGCGATGGAATTGGTGCCGATGGTGGTGACGGTGTAGGTGATGAAGGAGGGAAGCGAAGGTATGTACGTGGTGATGGTGATGCTAAAGGTGATGGATATGGTGGTGATGGTGATGATGTCAATAAGTAATGGTATTTCAGTGATAATGGTAGTGATCGTGACGGTGTTGGGAGGTATGATGATGGTGGTGATAAGGATATAAGTAATGGTATTTAATGTGATGATGATGATGATGATAATGGTGATGGTGAGTGACGATGACAGTGACAGTGAAGATAGTAAAAGTGAAGGGTATGGTGATTTATGGTGATTATGGTGTTGATGGCGAAGGTTGTCTATGATGATGATGATGATGGTAAAGGCTGTCGATGATGATGATGATGATGATGATGTTGGTGATAATGATGATGATGATGTTGGTGATAATGATGATGATGATGATGATGATGATGATGATGATGATAATAATGATGATGGTGATAATGATGATGATGATGATGATGATGATGATGATGATAATAATGATGATGGTGATAATGATGATGATGATGATGACGATGATTCCTAATTTTCCGATGATGCTATTCACTATTGCTCATATTCCCTTATTCCCTCCTTCGCCTATCTTCATCATTTTTGTGCTCTCTCTCTCTCTCTCTCTCTCTCTCTCTCTCTCTCTCTCTCTCTCTCTCTCTCTCTCTCTCTCTCTCTCATTATCGCATACAAGCATTCCCCCGTATTTCTTCCTCTCCTCCATCTCCACATTTTCTCCTGCTTTATGTCTCCCATTCTTTCCTCTCCCCATTTCCCTCCTCTTTCCAATTCTTTTCCTTGTCCTTTCTCGTTCTCCCATTCCTCCCACTCCAGTTTCCTTTTTCTCTTTTTCACTCCATTACCTCTTAGCTCTCCCTCAATTCTCCACTTCTTTTACGTCCTCTCATTTCGTTCATTTTATTTCCTCCAGTATTTTCCTTTCCCATGTCTCTTTTTCCGCCCAATTTTAGCTCTTCATTTTCTTCCGTTCTTTTTCCCGCTAATTTTTCCCTTTCCATTCTTGTACCTGAAGTCATAATATTCTGTACGAGGAAATATTCTTGACTAAATTATAAGGCTGGATAAAAGTAACGTCATAGCAAGGACTACGTGTTTACTTAAGTACGGTGAAGTGTGTTAAAAAGAAGCTTAACTCTTTACTCGTCTGACCGAAGTGAGGCATTTTATTTAGGCAAACACTTGATAATCTTGCTGAGGGTAAGTAGGCTAAACACTGCATCGATTTAACTTTACTTTTATGGACACATTTTAACATCTTATAACACTACAAATTTTTACTAAGCCAAGAAGAACATTCATGGGCAAAAAGGTAAATTATAATCGGATAACTGGATGAGAGATTAGCCCAGGGTCGAATACATAAAAGGGAAGACTCCAGTATGTACCAGCAAAGAAGAAATATTTACAGTGATTTACTATAAGCAGTAAAAAAAAAAAACGGTCGACGTACGGTAATAATGTTGTGTAACAGAAAATGTAAATATAACTTACGTAACAGGACCGGTTGAATAATTTCCGGTCCGTTGTGATATGACGATGTAAACAGAAATTATGACCGTCAAGGACACGAAATAACCATGGGCAAATACGGCTAACGAATTACAGTTATATTCCTCTACATCGCCAGATTTCATACGCAGAGAGAGAGAGAGAGAGAGAGAGATGAGTGACGGGGGAACGTGGGAAAAAATCAGACCGAACCGTTAAAAATGCGTTAATATCGTTAAAACCGTTTTAATAATGCCGTCTTAACAGCCAGTCGGGGATTAAAGAGAAAAAAGAAAAAAAAGAAAAAAGAAAGAAAGAAAGAAAAAAAAAGGCTGCAACTTCTTCACTCTCGACCAAAGCATCTTAAATGACCCCCACCCCCTCCACCATCACCTCAAGCACTGGAAAAAGAAATTGAGAAAAAGTATATGAAGCTCCCCTCTCTTTTTCCAAGCAGAGAGAGGCAGAGAGTGTGAGAGAGAGAGAGAGAGAGAGAGAGAGAGAGAGAGAGAGAGAGGTGATTATAGGATCGATGAGAGCACTCTGTAATTTGTAACCTCAAAACTATTTTATTGCTATGGGCCCAATTAGGTAATTTAAGTACACCATACCCCCCTCCTAATTCCTCACGACTCTCTCTCTCTCTCTCTCAAGCTTTCCCCAACCCCGATCCTCTGCCCTTCCCTCTCACCCTCGCGGACCCTATCCATTCACCTCCCCAACTTTCCTTGCTCCCCTTCCCAACCCTCTCCACTCACCTCCCGTCTCTCCCCTCCTTCCTCCTCTCCTCCCTTCCGAAACCCTCCCCTCTCCCCACTCCCAAGCCCTCTCTTCTCCCCTCCTAAGCTCCCCCTTCCCCTCCTCCCCCTGCCTCACGACATCAACAAAGACGACCAAGACCTGTGACGTCACGAGGGGATGTCAGCTTGGGAGGGGGATTTTGACTGCAGGATAATTACTGAGAGAGAGAGAGAGAGAGAGAGAGAGAGAGAGAGAGAGAGAGATGAATGAGGAAGTAGAAGGAATGGGAAATAGTGAAATGACCGATGAACAAATATGACCTTGTTATGTAATAAATTTAATGAATAAGAATGAAGAAAAATTAAAGTAACTGAAGAGGTGGACATAAGGAGAAAAGATAACAAACAGGAAATCAAGATAACGAATAAGCATAACTGAGAGTTGTTGGTGTAAGTAACGTGAGAAGCTGCGTGAGAGAGAGAGAGAGAGAGAGAGTAATTAATTTCTACTTTCCTTTTTATTTCATTCTTAATTTTGTAGCTAATGTCTTTTCTACTACGTTTCTCTCTCTCTCTCTCTCTCTCTCTCTCTCTCTCTCTCATTCGCCCCTTTCCTTTCCCTTCGTTTGATCCCACAATCCTGTTTCCTCCTCCTCCCCTCACCCCCTCCCTCCTCCGTGCTTACTCACCTAATCATCCTCTCTCTCTCTCCCTTAATCCCTCCCTCCCCCTCTCTCCCTGTTCTTTTCTTCCACTTTTTTTCTCCCTTCATCTTTGTCTTCCTCCCATCCCTCCTCTGTTACCCATTCAGTTTTGATCATATTGTCACTCCTCCTCTTCCTCTTTGTCATTATCATCATCACTAACCCTCCTTCCCACTGAGATAATAGGTAGGAGGGATTCAGACAGGCTATGGAAAAAGTAAAGTAAAAAACCTGGAGAACAAGAAATATGTCCTGAAAAATAGATCATACATTCATTCACTCACCATTCATGTCTCTGAAACTCTTGGCTGCACCTCACAGACCAAACGACCCACAAAAAGTTATGTTTTTATACTGCCTGTGGGATAAAGATCATTTAATACACCGTCAAATTAAGAAAAGGATGCAGCCCTTGTTATGTCCATTTTGCATACTTTTTTCATCAGTTTTCCCATCCTTCATCGACCAATTTCGTCCTCTCCAATTCTTTCACTTCCTCAGCTTCCACTGCAAACTGATTCAAACGTACACTCTAATTATTCATCAGCATCCTTCTTGGCCTTCCACACCCCCTCTTACCCTCTGACTCATGTATATTCTCTTCACTAACCTCATCACATCCATTCTGTCTATATGACTTTACCATCTAACCACACCAATTCTACCCTTTGACCAACATTTCTTTATATTATCGTCTTTTCTGAATCTCCACCTTCCTATATCATCCAGCCTAAGCTGAAAGGCCCTATTTCCACTACTCTCAATCTCGGTTTTGATTCTCATACCGACCCCAAGTCTCACACCACTCTTACCGTGTGTTAATGTGGGCATTAAAACACCGTCATGCAGTTCTCTTGCAACATCTGTAGTCTCTGTACCGGAAATGGCTTTCATAACAACAGTGACCTTAATTAATACGGTCACTTTTCTCTCCACTTCTTTCAAAAATTAACTCTCTTTTCAGTCTTTGCTCCCATGTACTTGAAGTCCTCCACCACCTAAGGTCTCTCTCCTTTCACCAACACAGCTCTTTTCACCAAGAGCGCATACTAAGAGTCACCTCTCTCAACAACCGTCACTTTTATCTACATTTACTTTCAGACTTCGTCACTCACAGGCATTCACAAAACTCTGAAGCGATGAATGACTTTTTTCTCTTCTCCTGCTTTTCCTTCGTCCTTCGTGAGCTTCCTTAATCACAAGCTCTAGCCTCCTTTCCTCTTCTCTCTCCTTCCTCAATTATTCCCTCCTTCCTTTCCTACCAATCAGCATCATCTTCCTTCCTTCCTTCACCCTCCCTGGTCACCTCCTTCCCTCCTTCCTTCCTTCCTTCCCCCTTCCCCTCTCCTTCTTGCTTTACTATCCTTTTTCTTGAACTCCAATAACAGCCCTTCACTAATAAAAACCGCCTGGAAAGGGATAATGGGTATGTTACTGCTTGCTTTCCTTTGTACTCCCTCTGAACTACTCTCCCTCCTCCTCCTCCCCTTCCCTGTTCTCTCCACCCTTCTCTCTCCCTCTAACCCTTCCGACATCTTCCCTCCCTATACCCCTTCCTCTACCTCTCCCTCCCTCTATTCTCTCCAGTCTCCTCGTCCCTATATTCGTCCCACCTCCTCCTCTCCATCCCTTCCTCTACCATCACCCCTCCTCCTGCCTCCCCGACTCTCCTCCCCCTTCCCCTGTCCCCCTTCCCCGTATATGGAGTCACCTGACCATAAGCAGAGGACAGGCCCCACCCACAAGAGACCCACCCACCCCTCTCCCCATTCCCCTACTCCCCCTCCTCATGTCTTCCTCTCTCATATTCTCCCAGTTTGATTTTAATTTCATGTTTATCTTCCCAGGATACTCCCTCTCCCCCTAATACCTCCCATTGGTATATCTCCCCACCCCATTCTCCCCTGGCCTTCATGTTTCCCCCTTCCCCCTTATGCTTTCTATCTCCCTTATACCTTCCCCATATAATTCCCTCTCGTTCTGATTACTCCTCTTCACCATCAAACTTTCCCCTCCCTTCCACCCATTCCTCATACCTGCTTCCTAATACTACTCGAATTTTTTTCCCACCCCTCAAATCAAACCTTATAATATCTCTCTCCCTCAGTTCTCCCTTTCACTCCATATTTCATACTTCTCCCTCCCCACCCTCTCCCTCTTACATCATACCTCATACTTCTCCCTTCCTCTATCTTCCTCCTTAAACCATACCTCATACGCCTTCTCCCTCCTATCATCTCTCTCACACCATACCTCCAACGTCTCCCTATGCTTCCCCTCACACCATACTTCACACTTTTCCCTCTCTCTTTTCACCTCCTCACACTACATCTAATACTTCTTCCGTCAGTCCTCCTCCTCACACCATACCTCATACTTCTATCTCCCTCTATTCTCCCCATCATTCATACTCCCTCCCTCTGTTCTTCCTCCTCCTCATACTCTCGACCTCAATTCTTCCTCCTCCTCATACTTCCTCCCTCCCTTTTCATATCTCCTCCCTCTACCCCCTGCCATCATATCTCTCCTTTCACTCTCCCTTATGGCTTCCCTTCCAGCCTTATCTTTTTTCCCTCCCTCCCACCAGACTTCCTCTCCCTATCATTCCTTTTCTATCCCTCCCCCTCCCCACTATATCTCTCTCCTCTCTCTCTCTCCCTCCCCAACTATCGTATTCACCTCGTCTCCATACACCTGAATAAAATCGTCCCGTATTACAGTAGAAAGAGTAGAAGTAAGTGCACGTCATTCTACTGAAGGGCTTACCTAATTCACCCACCCTACAACACATTCTTTTCTGTGGACAAACTGAAGCATTTAAGTCAGGTTACATCGAAACGATTTTGTTCACCTTAGAGAAAACATGGCAGACCACGGACTGAAAAGCAAAATACTAGATAAATATATAAATTAAAACACAGATTAGCCCTTTCGTTGCTAATAAATATATAAATAAAAACACAGATTAGCCCTTTCGTTGCTATGGATACCTACACGCATTATAACTAGGTCAAACCCAGATGATTATATTTTCAGGTGGAAAGTTATAGTACTCAGAGATTCATTGTAAAAAATGTTCACATTTTTGGACACATGAGTGACATGTTACTTTTTATCCTACACGTTACAGGGTGATTCACTGCTTTGAGGACCCAAAATAATTACAATATTTGCGTTATTAACAACATGATTTTAAGTGAAATTCGGTACTTACTGTCTTCATTTTATTACAGTTTATTTGCGGTTACACTGTGTTTTGTTAGTGGACTCATTCACTGTTTATAACTGAAGCATGTGTTCCATATAACCGAGTTTTCTGTACAAATTATCCACTCCTACTATCACACTCTTCTTATTTATGTTTTACTTCAGTTTTTCAAGTGTAGAAGGCTTGCGTTACATCCTTTTCCTTTGCAATGGTCCTACAGCCATGATAAAATCTTGAGTTAACCCAGACCTAAAAATACGAGGTCAGTTATCGGGGACGGCCTGATCACTGACTCACTGCAGGTGATCAACGGAGGCCCACTCAGCGACACACAGGTGGTCTAGCGGGGGTTCCTTAAGGCATATATCTCTTGAAGTGCAAATATCAGGGAATTTCTCGAATCCAGTGTAGAAATGACAAGCTAAAGTTTGCAAGTACAGAGTTTCACTGACATCATTAATACTGGACATATTGGCGTTAATCCTGTGCCTCAAAGTGGTCAATCACCCTATACATGTAACTCACCCTTTCTCTTTTTACCATAGTCATCCTTCATTATCATTTCCATAATTTAATAAATCGTTTATTCACCATCTTTCCTCAGCTTTACTGTTGGTTTTAGTGTTACCATTATAACCTAGTGTTTTTGTTATTACTGTTATTGTTAGGGCTGGTGATATCGATACTGTCAATGTTGTTTTTGTTTCTCTTGTTGTTATCGTCAGTTGTTATTGTGTTGTAGTCTTACGCCTAAAATAGTTCACCCGTAAAGTTTCTGTCTTCTTTAATTTTAACATTTTCTCCCTGTCTTTTGTCTTCTTCACAGTCCCCCTTTAATATTTTCGTATTTTCTTCCTTTGTCTTCTCCACAGTTCCTCTTTAATATTTTCTCATTTTCTCTCTCACTCTCCTAGGGTTGGTAATTAGGGAGTACTTCATGGGCTTCCTTGCTCTCATTTTTCTCTCTTTCTAATTTCGTAATCTTCTTGGATTTTGGCTATTTGAGAGAGAGAGAGAGAGAGAGAGAGAGATGGGGGGGAGGATATTTTATAAACTACATGAACGTCTGTCAGTGTTTCATTATATATAGTAGATTGGACCCTCCTTGGATGTATGGGTTGTAAGACCTTTGAGGTACTACTTGTCCTTGTAACTCTCTCTCTCTCTCTCTCTCTCTCTTGGTCTCAGCGTAATCACCTGACTGGTCTGGTCTGCACGAGCGATGGGGCAGATTGGAGAGAGAGAGAGAGAGAGAGAGAGAGAGAGAGAGAGAGAGAGGAGATGGGGGAGAAGGATGATGAGGTATGTGATGGAGGAGGAGGAGGAGGAGGAGGAGAGGGGAGGAAGTGAAGAAAAGGAAAGCAAGAGGTTGGAAATGAAAGGATTTGAGGTGAAGAGGAAAGAGAAGTACACTCGATCAAAAAAGTATCGGTGCACAGGGGGTGCGATGCCTACCGAAAAGGTTCGAACAACTGCTGACATTACCAACGTCTCATTGTGTATCATCAGTGTCTGTCTATATAAACATTACATTTGCTATATGTTTGCAAGAGGATATTGCTAGTTGGCGATATATGACATCTCCCGACATCAGGGCTACCAACGTGTGGTAGGTCGGATACTAATATTTCAGTGACCTTCGTTCTGTGGTCCCAGATTTTTCACGCATGTTGTCCACCGATATTTTTGTGACCCAGTGTACAAAGGAAGGCAAATGGGAACAGACCTATTGTACCAGGGTGTATTATGCCTACGGTGCCCATTATATACGTATTAGACATGGGTAGGAAAGCAGGAAGGGTGAAGGGAAGAATTGAAGGGGGTGGTGGGTAACAGGTGCAAGAGGTTAATGGAGGGAGCGGGAAAAGCGGAAGACAAAAAAAGGTGTAAGGGAGACGAAGACGAGAAATAGGCGAGAAATACTGAGGAATAATGAAAACGACGATGAGCAGTACAAGTATACAGTAGACGAGAGAGGAAGATCGGGAGGGCTGATGGTGATGGACAGAGGAGAAGGGAACAGCAAGGGGAAAGAAATAGTAGGGGTTGGAAGGCGAAAGGATGAGAGGGAGTAGATAGAAAATGAAAATCAGAGTATTCATTTCTTTATAAACAGCTAATATACTGACGGGTAAAGTCATTCGCCCTGAACGTAGGATTCGGTGCTGCTCGCAAAGTACTCTACCTGAAGAATCAAGCAACTTTTCATTCAACTTTGATGTAATACTGCATGGTACTAGTTTACAGTTTTGCACGATGAGATAGCTAAAAGATGTCAATCACCCGATAGTCAAAAATATACCCTTTAGTTTCACCGCCATCTGTTTTGGTCTTGCTCTGACCAAACTTGAAAAATCGGGTATGAAAGTCTTGGGTAAGCTCATGCCACAAGTTTTCCCTTACTCCCTACCATATGTAACAGACATGGAAACTTTGACAAGATGCAAAGATGGTGGGATTCGCCGTCAAAGTACTACATTCATGCAGAAAACATTAATTACATTCAGAGGACGATGGGGGAGGGAAAAAGAGGTAGGAGAAAGGGGGATGGAACAGCAAATGGAGTGGTTGAGAGAGGAATGAGGATGGCATAGGGACAAGGGAGGGGAAAGGATAGGAGGATGGAGAGAGCGATGGGTCGGAAAAAATGGGGGAGAGAGAGGAAAGGGCGGATGAAGATGAAAGAAAGGCGAGTAGATAAATAAGACAAGGATTTGGAGGGAAGAATGGGGATGAGAAGGAAAAAGAGACAATGGGAAGGGATAGGGAGATGGAGAGGGAAGAGGGGATACAAGGAATGAAGAATGGGTACTGGTGAGGACATGAGGGATGAAGGGAGTGGAGAGGTGAGAGGGAAGGATGAGGCGAGGCAGAATGATGATGGGGAGATAGGTGGTGAGGGAAAGTATGCGAGAGGGGAATGGGAGGCTTTATATCTATCTATTTATCTATCTATCTATCTATCTATCTATCGAGAGAGAAAGAGACTTGATGAACAGGTATCCTAAATGCAGTGCCTGACTTCACGAATTATTTTTTTTTTCTCTCTCTCTCTAATGACTGGTTTTAATAGCTGATAGATGAATGAATGGATGGTTGGGAGGATATATGAATGGATAGATGGTCATGTGATTAGCAGAAGAATGATTGGGTGAAGGGATGGTCGTTAGGGATGGATGGTCAGCTGGATGGGTGGTTAGGTATGCGGACGAGCGGTTGATGGATGGTTGGGTGGATTGATGGCATGGTGTTTGGTTGGTTGAATAGGTGGATGGATAGCTGGGAAGATGGATAGTTGGGTGCGTGGATAGTTAAGTAGATCGATAGATGGATGGGCGGATGGATGTTCAGATGGATGGATGTTTAGATGGATATATGGTTAGGTGGATGAATAACAGGGTGAATGGATGTTTGGATGGATGGATGACCTGGTGAAGGAATAGGTCAGTGGACGGATGGTTAGGAGGATTGACAGTTTGGTTGCTGGATGTCTGAGTGGATTGATAGTCGAATAGATGTGTGGTCGGGTGGATAGATAGTTAGGTGTATTAGTTAGGTGGATGGATGGTTGAGTAGCTTGATGGTTGACTGCATGGCTGATTAGATGGATGGTTAAATAGATGGATGATGGTTGAGTGGATGTACTAGAAGGATTGATGAAATGATAAATGGCTAGTTGGATGAATGGCTGAGTGGATGGTTGATTACACGGATGGTTAACTGGATGGATGGTTAAGTGGATGGGTGATTGGATGGATGGTTGAGTGGATGGGTGATTGGATGGATGGTTGAGTGGATGGGTGATTGGATGGATGGTTGAGTGGATGGGTGATGGGATGGATGGTTGAGTGGATGGGTGATTGGTTGGATGGTTAGCTGGTTGGATGGATGAGTTAATGGATGGTTGAACAGAAGGATGGTTAAGTGGATGAGGGATAGAGAAAGGGATAGGGCGAGTGAGTAGCCTAGCCTTCATGCCTGTTACATGAGTCATCTCCTTCTCGCCTTACCACCACAACTACCACAATCACTACCACAACTGCAACCTCTATACCACCACCATTATCAAAAATACCACCACAACTCCACCACAGATACGCTCACCACCACCACTACCACAGTTACAACCAAGATATTACCACCACTATCATTACTACTACCACCATTACAACTACCACCACCACTACAACAACCACCACACCCACCATCATTACAACACTACGACCATACCTACTACCACTACTACAACCAATACCACACCTACCACAACCTCTATCATAGCTACCATTACGACTACTACCACAGCCACAACCATCAAGACTACCAACATTACCACCAGTACCACCATAACTACAAGCAACACTACCACTCATACAACCAACATTACTACAACTACCACCACAAGCGCTACCACCACCATAACCACAACCAACCACACTACCACCATTACTACAACTACCATAATCTTCCTTCTTGATTAGAGGATAAGTCTCTCTCTTAATATACGGGCGACCAAGTACTGTAAGCACGGCAAGGAATATACCACAATCTACCACAGCTACCACCACCCTGCCTACCACAACTACCACTATCCTGCCTACCACAAATACTACCACCACCCTGCCTACCACAACCACCACCACCCTGCCTACTACAACCACCACAACCCTGCCTACCACAACTACCACCACCCTGCCTACCACAACCACCACCACCCTGCCTACTACAACCACCACAACCCTGCCTACCACAACTACCACCACCCTGCCTACCACAACCACCACCACCCTGCCTACCACAACCACCACCACTCTGCCGACCACAACTATCACCACCCTGCCGACCACAACTACCACCACCCTGCCTACCACAGCTACAACCACCCTGCCTACCACAACCACCAATACTCTGCCTACCACAACTAACACCAACCTATCTACCAGAACTACCACCATCCTGCCGAGCACAACTACCGCCATCCTGCCTACCACAACCACCACCACCACCCTGCCTTCCAAAATTTCCACCACCCTGCCTACCACAACTACCACCACCTGCCTACCACAACTACCAAAACCTGCCTACCACAACTACCACACCTACCTCTGATCATCAAAATACAACACGCGTCACTGATTCAGTTTAACAGCATTCTTCTTACCTACCCACCAAAACTACCACAATTCTAACCACAAAATCTGCACAGTAGCTACCAGTCGATCTGTCACAACTACAACTACCACCACCCACCTTACCACAACTACCACCACAACCAGTACCCAAATTATCACCAACTCTCCAACTACCACCACGACGCCCGTAACCCCAATATTACCACTACTACCACAACAACCACAAATACAAGTCCCTCAACCACCACAGTAACCGTAAGTGTCACACCACCACAGCCACAACTGCTACTACTACCACAACACTACTCCCATGATCACAACTACCACCACACACAACCACAACTACCCTCTGACATTTTATGATGGTAGTGGTCACGATCTTAGTCTACTTAATCCCATCCTATCCCATCCTCCCTCCTCCATTATCCTCTCTCTCCCTCTCTCTCCATTTCCTTTTCTTTTTCTCTTTCTCATCTCATTTCCTCCACTCATCTCCACTCGCCTAACCTCTTCATTATTTTTCATCTTCCTTCTCCCTTCTCTTCTTTTTATTTCTTCTCCCCCTTCCTCGCTCACTCTCTTCTCTTTTCTCTTAGCTTCCTTCTCCCCCTCTTTCCTCCCACCGAATTCATACTGTCTCTCCTCTTCTATCTTTCTTTCCTCTCTTCTCTTTCCTCTCATCATCTCTACTCTCACTCCACCTGTTTATCATCCCATCTCTTCTCTCATCTTCCGTCTCTTCTATCTCTCTTTCTTTTCTTTCTCCTCTCACATTATTTGCCTGCCATATTTTCTCTTCTCTCTGCTCCTCCTCCTCCTCCTCCCCCCCCTCATTCTTCTTCCTCACATTCCTCTCTTCTTCTCTTCCCATTCTGCCCCTTAATCCTCACGATTTATGTTCTCTCTCTCTCTCTTCATCACTGGTCTCCCTCCTTCCCTCCCTCCCCTTTTCTTAAAGTCTTTTTTCTGCAACTCACTCCCGCTCCCTTCAATCTCTCGTACTACTCTCTCTCTCTCTCTCTCCCTCCCTCTCTCTCCTTCCCTTCTGAACTAGAGAATTTCGTTTCTTCTATTGCCATTTTCTCCCTCACAATTTTCTTTTCCCCACGTCTATCCCTTTTTCTCTCCCCACTCGCTCAGACTTTCTTTCTTCACCGTCTCCTTCACCCTCCTCTCCAATCCTATCTCCCCTTTCTCTTCTTCCCTATAATCCTTTTCTCCTCATTTTTAACACAAACACACACACACACACACACACACACACACACACACACACACACACACACACACACACACACACGCACTGATTATAAATGTCAACGGGAAATAGTAGTGTGTGTGTGTGTGTGTGTGTGTGTGTGTGTGTGTGTGTGTGTGTGTGTGTGTGTGTGTGTGTGTGTGTTTCGTCTACTTGTGCTACACTTTCTTACTCCGTTCTCTCTCATTTTTTTCTCACATTCCCGTTTAGCCTACCTTACTTCCTTCCTCCTCTTCTTGCCTCTTCTTTTTCTACTTATTTTTCTACTGATTACTTCTTTCATCACATTCCACCTCTTCCTTCCTTTCCCTCCGTCTTCTCTTTTCTCCTTCCTTTCCTATTTTTTTCTCTGTCACCGTCTATCATCGCCTCTCTCTCTCTCTCTCTCTCTCTCTCTCTCTCTCTCTCTCTCTCTCTCTCCTGTCATTCCCTTCCTTTTCTCCCCACCCCTCCCCACATTTTCGCCCTTCTTTCTCTTTCCTCCTCCTCTCCCACTTTCCCCCTTCTCTTCCTCCTCCCTCCCTCTTCTATCCTTCTCTCCTCCTTTCCTTCTCTCTCTTCTGCTCCCCTTTCTTCTTTCTATTCCTCCTGTCACCTCTTTTTTTTCCTCTATCCCCTTTCTCTCCCAATAATTTCGCCCTGCTTTCTCATTTTCCTCATTCTCTCACTTTCCCTCTACTCTTCCTCCTCCCTCTTTCTTCCATCCTTCTCTCCTTTCCTTCGTTCTTCTCCTTTCTCCTACTAACTTTCGCTCTCCTCCTCTTCCATGCTTCTCTCCTCCTTTCCTTTCTCTTCTCCTCCTTTCTCCTAACGTTCTTTCTCCTCCTCCTTTTCAGCCCTCTCACCTCCTTGCCTTCTCTCTTATCCTCCTTTCTCTTTCTCCTCTTCCATGCTTCTCTTCTCCCTTCTCTTTCCTCCTCCTCCTCCTTTCCTTCTCCCTCCCCTTTCTCCTCCTAACGTTCTTTCCTCCTCCTCTTCCGTGCTTCTCTCCTCCTTTCCTTCTCTCTCCTCCTCCTCCTTCCTCCAATATGTCCCCGGCGACAGTAATCCCTACGAGTCCCCCCCAAGGCTGACGTTCTCGCCTTAACAGTGTTCCCTCCTCGCATTTTCTGCCATTATCTTCAGCCAGAGTGACAGCCGGGGTGATGAAAGTGGCGACAGGGAGGTGACGAATATGAGGCAAGGTGGTGAACATGATGAATAACGGACGAGAGAATTGATGATAAAAGATGAATATGATGCAGGGTGGGGCAGATAATGAGAATGGACAAGGGAAATGATGAGGTGAAAATGGCTAATAAGGAACAAAAGAAATGGCGAGGTGAAAATTATGAATAAAGGACAAAGGATGTGATGAGATGATGAAAATGACGAGGTGAAGATGAAGAGTGGACACGAAAAATGGTAGCAAGGAGACGAAAATGATGGAAGGTGGTGGAAATGATGACTGCTAGGTAAGAGAAGTGATAGCAGGACTGTGAAATTGAAGAAAAGATGTAGGAGGAAGTTCTAATAATGAAAAGAGAAAGGAAATAGTAGACAAGCAATGGAAATGAGGAAAAGTGGTGGAAATGATGAACAGAGGACAGAAGACATAGCAGGGCGGTTTTGATGAGGGTGGTTGACAATGAAGAAAAAGATAAAATGAATGAAGGTGGTGAGAATGATGAAAACAATAAGAGAAAATTAATAAGAAGTGGTGAGAATGAAGAAAATAATAGATAATTAATAAGGAGTGGTAAGAGAGAAAGGAAGAACAGATTATTAACAAGTAGTGGTGAGAATGAAAGAAGAGATCAAGAGAAAAAGAATAAGGGGCGGTAAGACTAAAAAGAATAAGAGAAAATTAGCAAGTGCATTTAGTATTGCCATGCAATACAGTCCCCAACCGGATGATAACCATATGTATGTAATTGACCTTGGGAACAGATGGCTAGTTTTCCGCGCGATACACCGTCATGGTATGGGGAACAACTGCGTGAAGTTATATCAAAATCTGTCCATGCATGTGGAAGTTACAGAACGGACATTAATGTAGGTATGGCTGTTGTTTAGGCACAGAACCCGACCTTATTTGAGCCCCAAGTGTGACCTTTCCTTGGGAGTAGATGGCCGGTCGTTGTGCGCGACACATCGTCATGGTATGGGGAACAATTAAGTGAAGTTTTATCAAAAGGAAGTTCCAGAACGGACAAAAAATTGCAGACGCACTGACGTACTGACGGAACCGCACAAACCTATAGTCGTCGACCGGTTTCACAGATAGGAGACTAATAAGGAGTGGTGAGAATGAAGAGAAAGGGACAAGCCGGAATGAAAGGGTTGGTGAGAATGAAGAAAAAAGTCCTAGAGAAAATGATGTGGGTTGGTGAGAATGAAGAGAAGGGGACAAGACAGACTGATGATAGGTGGTGACAATGAAAAAAGTGGGGCTTGAGAAATTATGCGAGGAGGTGAAAATGATGAGTGATAGTGATGAACGAGGGACAAAGTACATAATGGGAAGGTAATGAAAGTGATGACAGGTTGTGCAAATGATAAGAGGTTATGAAAATGATGAAAACAGTAACAAAATATACGGCAGGAAAATGATAAAGTGGTGAAACCTGGGATAATGACACTCAATGTCCTGAAAATGATGGTGATGATAATGAGAGGGGCTGAAAATGACTATGATGAGGGGTACTGACTGTGATAAAAGGATGTAAAAACTGGTATGGTTGATGACAATGACACGGTGATAAAAATGATGAGTGATAAAACAGTTAAAAAATAATAATAAAAATAAGAGGCCAACATGGAGAACAGATCTTGATGTACCCATTCTTTTCCCAGCCACTCCACAATCTACCCACACTCGTACACCCTCTTCGTTACTTTGTCCCCCTTTCTCGTTATTGGTCTACCTCTGCTTTCTCCAACCACCCAACTCCCTACTCCTTGACCCCGCTAGTTATTCTATTTCTCTGCCTCGTCCTTGGTCTAACACTTCTCTCTCTCTCTCTCTCTCCCTTGGTCTACCTTTCTTCTCTCACCAGCACTCTCCTAGTCACATCTCTGACCCTTATCCTTGGTCTGCTTCTTCTGACCACCCTATTCTCATATACTGTACACTCCCCCATCCTCTACCTCACTTTATGTCTCACCATTCTCCTCCCTCCAACCACCCCTCTCTCACTCTTCTGCTTTCTCCAACCATCCCTCTCTCATCCTTTTTCTTCCTCCAACTACCCCTCTCTCATCCTTCTCCCTCCAATCCACCCCTCTCTCACGCACCCTCCCAGTCAATCTCCCACCCTCCACTCACTCACACGCCCGAACCACACAAAGTATTTTCCATTTTGTGTTGTTCACCATTTCCACCCAAACCTGCAGATCCAGAGCGCTCCTGCCCTGGCCCCGGATTCAACAACAAACAATCAATTCCTCAACTGACTGCGATTTTGATTTGCAGGAAGAATAAAGAGACAGGGAAAATTTCTGCATTCTTCCTTTCTTGGCCTCCCTGCTCAGATGGATAAATGAAATAAATAAATATCACAGTCCTTTCTCACTCGCATCCAGGACTTGTTTTTCTACCGGAAGATCAAAATACATAACTAATACTTCTCTTTCCAGGATGAACAGAAGACAAAGGAAGATTCTACATTCTCTTCGCCCTTCGTGGAAATATAAACCTTAGGACAGGGATACGAAGTTTGTCAGTTAATATGGTCGTTTGAAAGTACACGTTGTCCTAAATCTTTCCAAATTTTCCGTACAATGTTTTCAGTAATTTAATACGATGTAATTTTTTTTTTTTTAAGTGGCTGCTACAAAACATTTATTTTGATTAAGAAGGGTCTGTTGCACTCTTTCACTACGAGGCCCCTCCGATACCTGAAGAAAATTGTCTGCAGGTGGTAATCGTGGGCAAATCTCTCTCTCTCTCTCTCTCTCTCTCTCTCTCTCTCTCGCTCTCTCCATGGCGATCTGTTCTTATTTGTGTTCATTTTTTCTTAACTGTGATACTTTACTCTTTTCGTGATATGTTCTGGCAGGCACTGATTTTGTCCCTTTATTATTATTATTATATATATAGTCAGTTTGGGGACAGAGCTAGAGAGGCGAGACTGAGATGGTTTGGACATGTGCGGAGGAGGGAGGAGGAGTATGTCGGGAGGAGGATGCTGGAAATGGAGTTATCAGGCAGGAGAAAGAGAGGAAGGCCAAAGAGAAGGTTTATGGATGTAGTGAAGGAGGACATGCGGGTGGTAGGTGTAAGAGAAGAAGATGCAGAAGACAGAGTAAGACTGAGACGGGTGATCTGCTGTGGCGACTCCTAAGGGTGAGTGCCGAAAGGAAAATAAGAAGATTATTTACAATTCTCTTGTCTGTTATGATCTTATTTAGAGGGGCGATGATTTTTCCCATAGCGTGTGTGTGTGTGTGTGTGTGTGTGTGTGTGTGTGTGTGTGTGTGTGTGTGTGTGTGTGTGTGTGTGTGTGTGTGTATTTTGAGGCGCACTGTTATAAGCTTTTGTATTTCACTTTGTTCTTCCCTGTTATACTTTTGTTCTTGTTAGTGTTAATCTGCTTTTCCTCGTTCCAATTTGTTCATATCTGTGTGACCTGACATTTCACTCCCTCACTGACCTTGTTTTTCTCCCCCACAGGTACCAGGTGTGACGAGACAGGTGTTTGTGAGGGGAGCCAGGTGTGAGCAGGTGAATCAAGCCAGAAGAGAGAGAGAGAGAGAGAGAGAGAGAGTGTGTGTGTGTGTGTGTGTGTGTGTGTGTGTGTGTGTGTGTGTGTGTGTGTGCATAAAATGTACGATATGTGCACCAATGCTATTACGTGCAGAAATTTAAGTGTTCATGTGTATTGTGGGAGTGTATGAGGTGCACTTGTGTGTACACCTATTAAGACACTTATGTACGACAAAAAATGGTTCTGTGTAAGTGGTTTTGTTCCTGTGTGTGTGTGTGTGTGTGTGTGTGTGTGTGTGTGTGTGTGTGTGTGTGTGTGTGTGTGTTCCCCAGAGCGTGTACACCTATCCTAAGAAGTATCGACTAAGGTGAGTTGTGTAGTGTGCGTGTAACATTCACTTCAGTCCTCACACCTTCCCCGCGCCACCTCACACCCTCCTTCCTACTTACTTACAGACCTACATATCTTCCTGCCTACTTACAATCTTCTTACATAGCTACCTACCCTCCTACTTCCTTCGACACACCTACTTGCCTTTCTACCGACTTACACTCCTTCCTACCTTCTTCGTACTTACACCCCTGCCTTCCTACCTACTTACTCTCCTACCTATCTGCCTTTCGCACCTATCGTCCTACCTTCAGACTTACCAACCTAGCTCCTTTTTATCTATTTACAGACCTACCTACCCTCTACCCCTCGACTTTCATAGCGTCCTACTTACCATCCTACTTACGCACTTCTCTGCCAAGCCGCATTACTTACCTGCCTACCAAAGAGGATCTTCCTATTCCTTTTCAACTACGTCTCAAACCATATCTATCTGTCTACTTAACCACCTCACTACTTACCTACCAAATTAACGATTTTTCATTACCTAGTACCTATCCATCTTCCTGCCTGCTTACCAAACTATCTATCAATCAACCTTTTTCTTCCTTCCTACTTACCTCTCTATCTGTCTACAGTATATACCTGCCTACCTACCTACCTACCTAGCCATCTCACCACTGACCCACCAACCAAGCCATTTCTCGCTACCTATCTACCTACCTTCTTACCTACATGTCTGTAGCCCACTTCCCTCTTGTCCTACCCACCTACCTACATATCTACCCCCCCCCCTCTCCATTACTGGTTAGGTACAGCCATGGGAAAGAAAATGTGCAAAAACACTAAGCATTGTGCCAATATAATACAGGTAACAAAGGGTCTGTATATTTCAAAAAAAAAAAAAAAATGGTGCTTTTAATACTGAGAACGTAAGAACAAGTCACATACTGTATAATATTACGAAATTATGTATAATATTACGAAATCATAAACCCTCTCAAGGTCGTGACAACTCTACTGTAGTATATATTACGCCCACTAACTCTCTTGCCCTGACGTCATGTTTATTACATTCTAACCATCTCATGAAGATTTTATTCAGCTTGTGATAATATTTCCTGAACTGGAAGGGTTTGACACAGCCTTCGTTAAGCCCTTCGTTACCAAATGTCCCTCCAAACTGAAAACTATTGTCTGTATAGGCTATAGCAGAAATAAAATCAGTAAAGGTTCTCGGACAGTAAGAGGGAATCAGTTTACCGGTATGTATCCTCCCAACTACTCATATATCCAGTCACCATTCCTCCCACACACCCTCTCCCCTGCTCACCCTGTCTTTCTCTGCTTCACCCATCCCTCATAACACCTACTCTCGTCCCTCTGACCTAACTACCTACCTATTCACCATACTCCTTACTATCTGCACACTCACCCAACCACCCACCCACCCTCACTCATTCACACTAACCCATTCACTCACCCGCCATTCATTCATTTTCACTCACTTCCAATTTATGCTTACCCACCCTTCCACCCTCCACTCATTATCTCGCCCACGCACTTCAACCTTACCCACAAATCCTCCACTCATTCACCCTCACTCACACCTAACTTACTCATCCAACCTGCACTCATTCACTCTGACTCACTCCAACTTACCCATCCACCCACTTACCTTCCTACACCACCCACTTATCCTCTGCCACACCCAATCACCGTACTGTATAACCTCTCCCACCCCTATCTTTTAACTGCACCCCATCACACCCCGTCCCTCACCTCTCCCCATCATTCTCTCTACCTCCCCACTCTCCCTCCCTACCTTCCTCCCGCTTAGCTCTTCTCAGCCTCTCTTACCTTCCCTTAGCCTCTCCCTTACCTCCTCTTACTTTTAACAGCACCCTACCACACCTTTACGCTTACCCACCATTCTCCCTACCACTGTACTCCTCCTCTTACCTTCCTCCCCCCTCTCAGCTCATTCCACCACCACTTCCCACCCCTTCCCTTTCCTCCTCAAGCGCCAAACCCCCCTTTCTCTCTACCCCCCAACCCATCCCGTGTCCCTCCCCACCCCTCTTCCCACCCTCCTCGCCCTTCAAGATTCTTCCACCTCCTCTTCCGTCTTGTCTCCCCATCCCTCTCCATCTCTGCTGCCCCCTCCCCTCCCAATCTCTCTCTCTCTCTCTCTCTCTCTCTCTCTCTCTCTCTCTCTCTCCTTGTTTCGTCCACACTTTTCGCTTGCTATCTTCTCCCCCCTCACCTTCTACTCCGGCCTCTTCTTTTTCTCCTTCTTCTTCCATTCTCTCTTTATTCTCATTTTCGTAATATCACTGAAAAGATACCGTAATCGTAGAGTATGTTGCTGTTTACCTTCCTTTGCACTCCGTAATCTGTTATTCTTTGTACATACCTCTTTTTCTCTCCTGCTCTTTTTCTTCTAATCATCATCTCAGTCTTCTTTCTCCCCCTCTCTCTACTCTCCTTTCTACCTCTTTCCCTACCTCTCCTCTCTTTCCCCTTCCTCCTCCTCTCGCATCCCTATCGTACCTTTGCCTTCCCTTCGTTCTTTCCCCTCCCTCTTCTTTCTTTTCTTCCCATCACTTCATTCCATTCTTTCCCTAACGTTCCTTCTCTCCCCTTTCTATCCATTTCCTTCTCTCCCCTTCCCCTTCCTTCCCTCCCCATCCTCCTGACTTCTTTACTTTTTTCCCTCCCTCCCTTTTTCTTCCCTTGCTTCTCTCCCCCTCCCTCTTCCCTTATTCCTTTCCCCCCTCATCGTTCTCCATCTCCCCCCTTCACTCCCCTTCTCCTCCCCTTCCCTCACATATATAAACCTCCCCTTCTGACGCCTTGAAATGATAATAATGGTTGTGAGGGGAGTGAGGGGCTGTCCTGCTAGGGGGAGGGGGAGGGGGAGGGGGAGGGGGAGGGAGGAGGGAGAGGGAGAAGGGGGAGGGGAACTAGTCTTATAAACTCAGGTCACGCTAGAGTTGTCATGCTACCAGAGTGAGGGGGAGGGGGAGGGGAAGAAGGGGGAGGGAGAGAAAAGGGGTGGGGGGACAGGGCAGGTGAGAGGGTAAAAGAGTTGGAACTTTAAATGTCTTACCCCTTCCAATTACTTCTCCTCTCCCCCTCCCCCCTCCCCTCCCCCAGCCTTACCCCTCTCTCCCTCCTTTCTCTATCCCATTCTCATTCTCGCTCTTTCACCCCCGTCCAATTTAAAGAATTCTCTCTCTCTCTCTCTCTCTCTCTCTCTCTCTCTCTCTCTCTCTCTCTCTCTCTCTCTCTCTCACACACACACACACACACACACACACACACACACACACACACACACACACACACACACACACACACACACACACACACATCCTAAGGGCCTGTCTAGTTAAGTGGAGTCAAAATACAGCGTGTTCGAGTCCACAATGGCCCTTGCTGCTGGTGTGGGCGAGGTGGGCTCTCCCCTGCTAGTGTAGGCCAAGACACGCCGTGGTAGGTCAATCACGGGGAACTGAAGCTCGCTGGGGTTAAGTTTAGGCGCTGTATTCCTCCTCTCCTCTTTCTTTCCTTCTATAATATTCCTCTCCGTCCCTTTTCCTTCCTTCCCTCCGGCTCTCTTCTTTTCACTCCCTCCTCCTGTCTCATATTATCCTCTTCTTCCCTCCTTCCGTCACATATCATCCTCTCCTTCCCTCCTCCCGTCTCGTATCATCTCCCCCCTCCTCCTCCTCCTCCCCTCCCAAGTCATCGGAGTACAATCCTACCTATCCCTTTTACACCTACACCTGTTCCATCTCGGTGTGTTTCTATATCTGACATTATCTTG
>NC_137049.1:29589769-29599769 GCF_032717465.1 Coenobita brevimanus | reverse complement strand
CACCCTGCCTCCTACTCGTTATTTCAACCATGTCTCATGCACCCACTGTCATTGTCTCTCACTCCCTTTCCTTTTTCTCCCTTACCTTGGCTTACCCTCCCTCTCCCTCAGTTTCTCTCCCTCACCCTGTCTCTCCCCACCTCCCGTTGCCTCTTCGTGAATCCCCCTAATTCCTCTCTTTTCTCTTTCCTTCTTTGCCTCCATCACCCTGCCTCTTCCTTCTTCTCCCTTCCGCTTCCTCTCACTCTCTGTCTCCTTCTCTACACTATTTACCTCCCATCACCCTGCCTCTCCTTGTATCCTTCTGTCACTCTGTCTCACCTTCCCTCTCCTCTTCTCTTCTGTTCCTATCTTTTCATATCCCTCTCCCTGTTTCCTTATCCCTTTTCCTAACACTCTCCACCTATCCTCTTCTTTCTCTCCCTATCTGTCTCCCTCACCCTACCTTCCTTGGCCCATCCAGTCTCACTTTCAGTCCCTCCCTGTTTGACTCTCTCATCTTCTCTTTCCTTTCAAGACCCTGAAACTCTCTCTCCTCGTCTCTCCTCCTGTATTTGTCTTCCTCACCACGTTACTTTCCCCCCTTTCTCTCTCTCTCTCTCTCTCTACGTCTGCTTCATCTCGTCTCACCCTCCATCCGCTCTCCTTTCCCTCCTTATTTGTCTGTCCCATCCTGCTCCCTCTACCCCTCCCTCCTCCCCCCCACCTCCTTTGCCTCTCTTGTCTGCTTCCCTCATCCTACCTCCTCTCTCTACTTCACCCTTCCTCATCCTCCCTCACCCTCCATCCATCCTCCCTCCACTCCCATTTCTCTCCCCAAGCCTACCCATCCCTCCTGGCTACCTCTGTATGCCTTTTCTTGCCTCCCCACTTGTGTCTGCTCCCCTCAACCTACCTACCCAATCTCACCCTTCCCCATTCTGCCTCACCCTCCATCTTCTCTCCTTTCTCTCCCTATTTGTCTCTCCCGCCTCCCCTACCCACCCTGCCTCTGTATGCATTACGGGACCCCAGGTGAGTGAGTTATATAGGTGCCTTGTCCTTCTCCCTGCTCTCCCTTCCACCATCTGATCCCTTCCCCTCCCTCCTTCTCCCTCCTTTTTCATACGCCCTGTTTTTCTCAATTCTGCTCCCTGCCCTCCTCTCTTACTCTCCTTTCCTTTCCCACAATGCCTCTTTTCCTCAGTTTCCTTGCACTTCTCGCTCTCCCTCTTCTTTTCACTTTCTCTTTCCCCCTATCCTTATTCTTTTCCCTGCTCCTCTTTCCTTCCTTTCACTCTTCATCGCTTTCCTCCTCTTGCTACATCATTTTCTTACTCTCTCCTTTCCTCATTCTCCGCCCCTCTATTCCTCTCTCCTTTCCTCATTCTCCCCCCCTCTCTTCCTCTCTCCTTTCCTCATTCTCCCCCCCTCTCTTCCTCTCTCCTTTCCTCATTCTCCCCCCCTCTCTTCCTCTCTCCTTTCCTCCTTGCTTTTCTCAGTCTTTTTTATTCCCTCTTTCTCTAGCCTCTTTTCTCACCCTCTCTCCAGTTTTCACACCCTCACTCTACTTGCTTGTCCTCCTTCCTACCTTCCATTCCACCACCTGTTCCCTCCCTCCCTTCGCTTCTCCCTTTTTCTTCCTCCTTTTCCTCTTTCCCTAGTTATCTCACACTCACTCCTTTTCTCTCTCCTCTTCTTACACTCCGTTTCCATCCCTCCTCCACGCTGTATTTCCTACTCCCTTTTCCACCCCCTCTTCCCTCCCTCCCTCCCTCTCTTTCCCTCCTTTCTAACTCTCTCTCTCCCTGACCTTCTTGTTTTTCTAGTCTTGTCTTTAGCTCATGGAACAGATTTGCAAATTATAATCTTCCCCATAACCAACAGCCTTGAAAGAAGCAGCAAACTGCATTCCTTTCTACACTTTAACCTCACACTCTACTTCTCCCAGCTCGTCCTCTCTCTCTCTCTCTTTCTCCCCCTACATTTCGGATCTGTCTGCGTCTTCGTTACGTTCTCTCTTCCTGCATCTTTTCTCACTCTTTCCCTCTGTGTTCCCTCTTCAATCCCCAGCTCACTCACTCCCATTCTCTTTCTCCCTCTTTCTCACACTATGACATCTTAGCTCTCTCTCTCTCTCTCTCTCTCTCTCTCTCCATGCTTTCCTTTCTCTTTCCCCACCTTCTTTTCTCACACTCGCGCTTTCTCCCTTCTCCCATTCGTGCCCTCTCCCTTCTACTCTCCCTTTCTTCTCCTCTCATTTTTATCAATCCTTCCTTTTCCTTCCCTCTACCCTTTTCTCTCCTCGCCTTCCTTTTTCCTTTCTCCCCTTGCTATCTCTCCCTTACCTTCTTCCGCACTTTCTTTCCGTTCCTCCCGCCTTTCTTCCCTTCATATCTTTCTCCCTCACCTTCTTTCCCTCCCTTTCTTCCCTTCTCACTTTTTCCCTCCCTCCCTTCTTCCTTCTGCCCCGTCCTTTTCTCCTTGATCTGTTGCCCTTGTCTTCTTGTTCCTCCCTTTCTCCTTACCTATTCCGTTCCCTCCCTCCCTTAAATATAACACCTGCTCCCCTTCTGCCTCTCTTTCCTCTCTCTTCTCTTTTGCCTTCTTCCTCACTCGTCTCCTTCCTTTTTACCTTTCTGTTTTTCCTTCCTTCCTTCCTGTTTTTCCTTCCTTCCTCCCTCCCGTCTCTTTGTATTCATTTCCTCCCTTCTCCCCTTCCGTCGATTCTTCCAATATTTTACCTCTATTTTTTTCTACCCTCTGCTTCTTTCATTTCTCTCTCTCCTGTTTTTCTCCACCCTTCCCTCGTCTTTCTCATCTTCATTTCTTCCTCCCTTCGTTTTCCTTTCCCCCCTTCTCTTTTTCCTTCTTCCTTCCCTTAGATTCTTCGTTTCTTTCTCTCCCTTCATCTTCCTTCTCTTTTTCTTTTTCCCCTCCTTTCGGTTCTTTTCTCTCTCCCACGTCTTCTTCCTTTATTCCTCCCTATTCTTCTCCCCTTTTCCCCTTCATCGGGTTATGTCTTTCATCTCTCCCTCCTGTCTTTCCCTTCCTCCTGTTTCCCCTCCGCCTTTACTTTTTTCCTTCTTCCTGCCTGTCACTTTTTGCCCCACTCCCACTTTCATCCTCCTTTTAATCACCCATACGCCCTCTCTCTCCTTCCTCTCTCCCTCTCATCTCTTCCTTCTTTCTGTCTTTCCTCCTCGCTCCATCCTTCCTTCCTATTTCCTGTCCTCGTGTATTCGTTTTTAGATAATAATACGTTAATACAGAAACCTTCACATAACTTAGTAAAAACACTTAATTCGAGTTTCGTGCATCCGGTAAAGAAAAAAAAAGAAGAGTTAATAATGTAAAGGAATATTGCTATACCCAAGAAATATTAAGTTACTACCTGGCACTTAACCCCTTCAATCTGGTGACCTGTTCAGATGGTTTTATTCAGACGATTTTATTTACCTTGGGGAAAGAGATGTGGCTGTGAAGGAGTTAATCGAGACTCTATCCTTATCAAAATCACTCTCTGAAGCTGAATTTATATGTCAGGAGATAGCATGGATGAAATATTACCTACTCGGGCTGAAGGGGTAATGGGTCTCCTACATGCTCCTATGATATGTACTCTTCCTTCCATTCCATCTTCCTGTATCACTGTTTTCCCTTTCCATCCTTCCCCCATCTTTCCCCTCCCTTCTTCCTTCCGTTTATCCTTAATTCACCTATTTCTCTATGTGCTTATCCTCCTATCCCTTGCCTCATCTCCCACCAACGTCTTTCGTCTCCCCTTACCCTTCATCCTTCCCTTGCTGCCTTCCCCCCTCTCTTCATCTCTCTCTCCTCCCTCCTCCTATCTCTTGCCTCATCTCCCACCAACTTCTTTCATCTCCCTTTAACCTTCCCTTCATCTCTCCCTTCCCGCCTTCCCTCCCCCTCCCTTCATCTTTCTCTCCTCCCTCCCCCTACCTACTTCCCTCCTCCTCCTCCACACCCTGTCCCTATCTATGCTTATCCCTCATCCTACTTGCTATTCCACTCACCACCACCCTCCTTCATTCTCACCCTCGTCATCTCTCCCACCTCCCTCTCCCTCCTCTTCCGTCTCCCTTCCACCCTCCTCTCTTCCCCTCCCTCTCGCCTAGCACCTCCTTGTCGTTCCCTCCCTCTACTCCCCCAACCCCTCCCCTCCCTTCCTCCTCCCACTCCATCTCTCCATTTCACACCTTCCTCCCTCCATCCCTCTCGATCCCTCTACCTCCCTCTCACTCCTACTTTCTCCTTATCTTCCTTTCCTTAGATCTCTCCCTCTTTCCTCTCCCCCTCACAATTCCTTCCTTCCCCGAGAGAGAGAGAGAGAGAGAGAGAGAGAGAGAGAGAGAGAGAGAGATGCAAATGTACCTTATTAAAACCAACGTCCATAAGTCACTCCGTGGTATCAGTGTACGTGTGTGCGTGTGTGTGCGCATGTGTACGTGTGTCTTGGCGTCCTTGTATGTGCGCGTCTGTGTGTGCTCGTATGTGTGTGCTCGTATGTGTGTAGGTTTATATTTAGAGCTCTTGTGATCCTGGTGTAGACGTGTATCTATGATGTGTGTGTGTGTGTGTGTGTGTGTGTGTGTGTGTGTGTGTGTGTGTGTGTGTGTGTGTTTCGCCCTATTTCAGTGGGCATGTGAACATCTATGCAGGTGTGCTTGAGTATGTATGCGTTTGTGCGTTTGTTTGTAATTGTACGTATGTTTTTGTGTAAATTCGTTTGCGTGTTTGTCTGTGCTCGTGATTATGTACTGTTTATCACTACGATTCTTCTTAGTCTTTGTTTGCACACACACACACACACACACACACACACACACACACACACACACACACTCTCAAAACCTTATGTAACGTATCTGTCGATCTAATAAATCTTTCTAGGTTCTCTCTCTCTCTCTCTCTTTCCTTTCCTATCTTCCTTCTCTTCCATCTCCTTTTATTTTTTGTCTCCCTAAGTCCTATCTCTCCCACCAGATGTCACATTCTCTCTTTCTCTCTCTCTCTCTCTCTCTCTCTCTCTCTCTCTCTCTCTCTCTCCCTTTATCTGCTCCGGCTCTTCATCTTCCCTCCTCCCCGTCTTCGTTTCCTCCCTCCTTATTCATCCTTTATGCCTTCCTCATTTCATAATTCTTCCCTCCCTCCCACAACACCTTCCGGCATATTCCTCTCTCTCTCTCTCTCTCTTCTCTTACTATTCTTCACTTTTCCTTCTCTGCAATTTTCTTCCTATATTTTCCTAATGCCTTCCCCTCTGTCTATCCCTGTCTACTCCTTGCTTATCCCCTTTCCTTTCTTCCTTCCTTTGCCTTTCTATTCTTTTTCACAAATTATTTCTTGGATTACAAAGCATTCCACAAAAGAATACAAAAGGAAATCAAACACCAACACCACATCAGTCCAAATGGCATTTTCGAGACCGTTTCTTTTGAAGTGAGTTCGGAATCTTTTTTTTTTCTTTCTTTTTTTATCAATACGACAGCCACCTCCTTCGTCTCCCACTGATCCTTTAAACCGAAGCCGTAAAAAAATATATATATAATAAATAAATGAGAACTACCGTGCGATGCAATAAACCTGACATTAATATTCCGGTGGGGAGAATTATATAACTGAAAAAATGTTAGAAATATTGACTGTATTAATATGAAATTGCAGGTAAAAGTATCGTACAATGAAGCGTACCTTGATAATTTGCTCTTGTTGCATCATCTGTAACCTGCATGCTACAAAACTGATACAAGTGATAGTATGAACACAGCAGGCTAAGTGCGGGCATAGAAAGGAGCTGCACGGTTTGAAAATTATATGTTCTCATCGGAAGCCGAATGCTGTATCGCTAAATCAATCAGTGTGTTGGCGTTCTGGTCTTACTACGCGAAAAACTGTACTCACAGGTTTTATTACTCCTAAATCTGTTTCCTGGTTCACATCCTCAGAGTAAGTGTTACTGCGTAAACGGTACAGCTGACTTCACTCTTTTTCCAGAAGTTTATTTCACATTTTTTAAAAGTAAGATTATCAATAAGTTATATTTAGGGAAACTTTTAATATTTATTAAATTTTCACTTCACTTGTCTTCGTGTTGATGTATTCAGTTTCTTGTCGCTTTCTGTTCCATTGGCAAAGATGTATGGTTATCATTACATACTTTCATAGGTACCTTTTATATAAATAATATTAAAAAAATAAAAAAAACAGCACCCAACCTCGAGCCATTTGGTACACCACTTGTGTTATTTCTCGTCTCTTCTTTTCCATCCAGGTTTTTGCTAGGTTCACAAGTAGACTTAATGACTGTAAGTTCTTTCTTGGTGTCTTTTAATCATGTATATATATTTTGTCAAGTAAAAGCGACAACTGTTGCTGACTACTCTTTGATCGTAATGTCACCAAAATCCTGTCCTCATTTATAATAATACAGGCTGTAGAAATCCAACTATTACTTTCTGTTTAGGCCAGGTAGGTGGTGGCGACAATCATGCAATCTTCTGATGTAGCGCTGCCTACTTGTTCTTTCATCTTTATCACTCTTTCCGTGTCTGCCCTCCTCACTTCATATTTCCCCCATCTTTCCTGTCACTTTTTATTACTCTTCATCCTTTCTGAGGTGGCTTTACACTGAATGACAAGCCTAATTTACAACGCTGGGTGGTAACCATATAACTAACCTGTACGCGTTCCCTGCGTGTCAATATGTGGGTTGGCGGAGGATTAACGCCCCTCCCCGTAAATCAACTACCAAAGTCAAACGACCAGCCCTTAAGGGATTATGGCGTCTGGCTATAGATAGATTGATAGAGACTTTCTGTTTTAAATACTCTACCTTCTCTACCTCATGCCTCAACATCCTCCATCCTTTAACACCCTTCTCTTCTCTTTCTCCTTCTATATCTCTATTCTTACTTTTCTCCCTTCCTTCCTCTCCCTCCCATGCTTCATCTTCTATTCTCTTACTCGTCTCCTTCCTCTCTCCTTTATTTCTGTCCTTCCTTTCCATTCTCCCACCACTCTAAACTTTCTTTTATCCTTCTACTCCTTCTCGCCAACATCTCTCTTCTTCCATTTCTTTCTTATCCCCAACCCCACCCCAATCCTCCTTTCTCGATTCTCTACCATCGTTCTTTTCTGTATCTCTGTTTTTCCTTCCCTTCCCCATCCTCATCCCTCTACCCCTTATCATCCTTTTCCTCCCTCTCCCTCTCTACATCTTTGTCCTTCCTTCCCTCCCTCCTCCTCCCCCTATCTCTCCCCCCTCAGCCCATGCGGCAAGGGGTATAGAATTAATGACCAGCGAGGACATGGAGGGAGAAAAAACTTGACTTATCTCTCCTCCTTCCTTACCTCCTCTCCCTCTCCCAGCTTCCCTCCTTACTTCCTCTTCTCCGTACTCCTTCCTACCTCTCCTCCTTTCCATCCCTCTCTCCCCTTCTCCGTTCTGTCTCTCCCTCTCCCTTCATTTTCTCTCCCGGCTCTCTTTTTTGTTCCTCCCTCCTTTTCCATTGTTTTTCTATTCCTTCTTTTTCGTCCCCGTCCAATTCCTCATCTTTTCCATTTCATTTACATCACTCCCTCTTTCCTCTGTCCTTCCCTTCCTCCCTCCATTTCTGTACCTTCCATTTTATAGTGTTTACTCTCTCTCTCTCTCTCTCTCTCTCTGATGTTTCCTTCTCTCCCTCGCTGTCATCTACTCTTCCTCTGTACCTCTCCTGCATACATCCCTCCTCTCTACTCTCTCCTTCATCCTCTCAAGAACATATTATTTTATCCTTCTCGCCTATCTACCTCCCTCCCCCATCTTCTTTCTTCCTTCTTCCCTCCAACTTCCCTCCTTCCTCCCTACGCATCTTCCCCTCCCTCTCTCCCTCTTTCATACTTACTCCCTCTTTCCTTATCCAAATTATCTCCCTCTCTCCCTGCCTCCCTTCCTCACCCTCCCCGCACGCCACCGCTTTCACCCCTCCTCCCTTGCGTCTCAGTTGCAGTGTCTATGAGCGCCCCATATGCTTTTCTTTATTACCCTTTGTTATTCATTCATTCATATCTTCTTACGGGAAACACTACACTAGGCCAGAATAAATGTAAAATAGATAAAAATAAATAAGGGTACAGGGAGAAGATTATGGAAAAGAGTGTTTCGTAAAAGTGACAAGAATTTGGTTATAAGGGTTGGAGTGTGTTTGCCACCTCTCTCTCTCTCTCTCTCTCTCTCTCTCTCTCTCTCGTCAATTACATGGAAGGAGACTTGGTAGACAAAGACCAAGATGGAAGTGTTTGGTGAAGAAAACAAGAGGGAGAATGGTGTATCGCTGGAAGGAGGGGGTTGTTACTGAGTTGAGACAAAACTCCTTGCTTTTTTTTAAGGGGGCAAAGGCTTAAAGTGTGTGTGTGTGTGTGTGTGTGTGTGTGTGTGTGTGTGTGTGTGTGTGTGTGTGTGTGTGTGTGTGGAGAGAGAGAGAGAGAGATTGAAACACACACCCATGAAAGAAACTATAAACCAAAATTACCTCCCAATATTTCTGGCTGGACCGTGCGAACACAAACCGAACCAACCTGGAAAATAAGACCATAATATTAGTAAAATCATCATCATCATCATCAATAATAATAATAATAATAATAATAATAATAATAGAAGTAATAATAATAGTAATCTTCATCATCATCGTCTCCTACCGTTATTGTCACTATCTCCTTGAAATCCTAGGAGGTCATTTATATTTTATTCTTCCTACCCCCAGACGATTATATTCAGCTTCAGAAAACCGTCTAGTAATGAAGGGGTTAATGAAGGCGATATCTAACCCCATTAGATTGGAAAAGTCCAGCATTAAGATTTATGTCTCCTGTTTCTACCATAATTTTTAGCTTATTTTTCACTTTTTGCACGTGTGTGTGTGTGTGTGTGTGTGTGTGTGTGTGTGTGTGTGTGTGTGTGTGTGTGTGTGTGTGTGTGTGAGAGAGAGAGAGAGAGAGAGAGAGAGAGAGAGAGTGCATTTCATCTTATCTCACTATTCCCTTCTTGCTTCTTCACATCTCTGCCCTGTCCATACCTTCCTTACTATCTCCATAACTTCTGATCTTACCAATGTCACTGCTATTTTCATTTTACTTCCCTCCCTCACTTCCTTCCCCCCCCCATCTCTCTCTCTCTCTCTCTCTCTCTCTCTCTCTCTCTCTCTCTGTATAAGCAAAGGGCCCCATGGAATCCCAGCCTCTAAACCGTGATAATGGCTGCCATGAAGGAGATAAAAGGAGATAAGAGACGGAGGGATGGAGGGAAGAGATGGAGGGATGGAGGGAGGGAGGGAGGGAGGAGAGGGGTACGGATGGACGAAGAGGGAGGAACAGAGGGAACAGAAAGGGTGGGGTGGATAACGGAAGGGAGACAGAAGAGACGAATGGGCAGAGGAAGGACAGAGGAGAAGCAGGGAGAGAGGGGAGATGAAGGGAGAGGGGAAAGGAAGGAAGAGGGTACAGGGAGGAAAGGGTCAGAAGGAAAAGAGGGAGGGAGAGAGGGAGGAAGTGAGGAAGAGAGAGAGAGAGAGAAGGAGAAAGGCGAGAGGGAGAGGAAAAGTAGAGGGAGGGGTGGGGTTATGGATGGAGGCAAAGGGAGGAAAACAAGTAAGGGAGAGGGAAAGGTGGAGGGATGGGGAGGATGGAGAGGAATCAGAGTAAGGGAGGATGAATGGATGAAGGGAAGTAGGACAAACTGAGAAAAGATGGATGGATGAATGGATGGATAGGTGGTTACATGGATGGAAAAGAGAGAACGGAAGAGAGGGAGAGATAAAAAGAGAGAAAAAAAAATGAAGGTAGAAAAGGAATGGGGAAGACAGGGATGAATGAAGATATAAACGGTGAAAGGCAGTGGAGAGAGAGAGAGAGAGAGAGAGAGAGTCCTCCCTCACGCACTCGAAGGCTTAAAAGGGTGACGGTGATAGTGTTGGTGATAGCGACAGTGGTGGAGGCTGTGGCTGTGATGTGGTGG
>NC_137049.1:29539769-29584769 GCF_032717465.1 Coenobita brevimanus | reverse complement strand
AGGAAGGAAGATTGAGAAGTAGAAATAAAAGGGGAGTGAGAGAAAGTGAGACAGGAATAGGAATCATTGGGCACAAAAGATACAGGTGTGTGTGTGTGTGTGTGTGTGTGTGTGTGTGTGTGTGTGTGTGTGTGTGTGTGTGTGTGTGTGTGTGTGTGTGTGTGTGTGTGTGTGTGTGTGAGACATAGTTACATAGATAAACAGACCACACAGACCTTACGGTCCCTACGAGGTGGTCCGGCCTTAATACTAATATGCCTTAATAATAATACAGTGCATAGCAGCAGGAGAAAAGGATAGCACAGCAGAAGGCTTAGAGAGAGAGAGAGAGAGCAAGGGCGATAGAGCGAGACCTAATAGATATACAGATCACACAGTCTTTACGATCTCGACGAGGTGATCCAGCCTAAATATCAACAGATAAAACTTACTTCCTGGTCAAGAGAGAGAGAGAGAGAGAGAGAGAGAGAGAGAGAGAGAGAGAGAATATTACCTTTGATACAAAGGGAAATGATAGGAACAGACTACAAATAGGAAGGCATATTAAATTACGTATATTCATAGTACAGGCTTATAGGGTATGATACAAGAAGAGGCAACTGAAGAGGGAAGCATAGAGATTGACCAAGATATAGGCTAGATAATAAATGCGAGACAGAAAATGAAAATATCCTGAAAAAAAAATAGGGAAAGGGAAAAACAAGAATATGACAGACTGAAGAGGACAGACATGGTTAAGCTATTGAGGATTAGGCTAGGTAGGGGATAGGGTAGGATGAGGTGGGTTAGAGAGGGGATAGGCTTGGGTAATGCAGGCTAGAAAGATGGGTGGGATAAGGTAGGCTAGAGAAAGGATAGGTTAAGCTTTCTTATAGGCTTGGGGAGGATAGGTAGTTAGAGATATGACTGATTAAGGCATGAATGTTGAGTAAGAAATGGGTAAGTTAGAGGGAGGACACGTTAGGGCGGACAGGCTAGGGAAGGATAGACTTGGTATGCAATAAAAGGAAGAAGCAATAGGTATCCCAAAATAAATCACGAGACGCTAGGCTAAGGAAAAGTACAGTAATATTAAACAGAATACAGAAAGCTAGGATAATGAAGTCTAGTTTATGATACGTTAGGTAGGATGGGATTGGACAGGAAAGGATAGGATAGGGTAGGTTAGAGGATGCCTAGGAGCTGGGTGGGATAGGGATTGGGTAGGCAGCAATGTGGAAAGCTAAAACAGAGGATTTAACACGATAAAATAGGTAAAAGGATATGCATGGGTTGGCTGGCATAAAAGCGAACTGTAGGCAACACTGAGAATAGGCAAGGAGAGTCTAGAATAGTGAGAGGTTAGGCTAGGATATGAAAGTAGATTACAATAGAGGGTAGGCTGGGACAGAGGGCAGGATAAAAGGGAGGACAGGCTAGGCTAGGGGGTACGCTAGGATAGGGTTAGGCTAACAAAGAGGTAGGGTACGATTGGGATAGGGCAGGAAAGTGGTAGGTTAGGATGAGAGTTAGCTAGGGTAGGGAATATGCTAGGAGAGAGGGTAGACTATGACAGAGGGTTGGCTAGGAGAGGGGGCTGGCTAGGAGAGGGAGCAGGGTAGGATAGAGGTCAGGCTAGGATGCGGGATAGGTTAGAAGCTGGGTAGGTAAGAGTAGGAAAGTAGCGAAGATAACAAAGGTATCACCATGGCAACGGAAGTCTGCTGAGATGCCGAGAGAGAGAGAGAGAAAGAGAGAGAGAGAGAGAAGGAGGAGGAAAGTAAACGAAAGAAGACAACAAAGAATAGCAACCAAAAGAAAGGGAAGAAAAACTGGCCGAATTGGAAGAGTTAAGGGGAAAAAATTAGGAAAACGTAAATACAGCAAAAATAAATTAAAAAGTATATGTAGGAAACGCCGAAGGAGGAAGGAATTAGAGAAAGAGTGCGAACAGCAGGGGAGAAAAGGAGGAGGAGAAAAGGTGGAGGTAAATATATAGTTACAAAGGAAGGAGGTGAGCGAAAGAATCTGAAGAAAAAGTAGAAAAAAAAAAGGCAAACAAGAATAAGAGAATTTGAAAGATTCGCACCTCCAAAGTTATACACACAACTATATATATCCACAATACACAGTACATTCTCTCTCTCTCTCTCTCTCTCTCTCTCTCTCTCTTTCTCTCACACACACACACACACACACAGTCACTCAAGCATAATTTCCACATACCCTTCACTCTACACTCAAAAGCCTTCCACACCTACACCCGCGCATGAGGCAGTGGGTAGGAAGGGGTTAATTCTCCAGTGGCAGTAAGTGGTATTCCTCGGCCCTGGATCAACTGCCCATCAGAACCCATAAAACAAGGGTTGAATGTGTGTGTATAAGCAAACACACACACACACACACACACACACACACACACACACACACACACACACACACACACACACACACACACACACACACACTCGCGCGTCCCCCATGACACGCAATAACCTGAATATGAATAGGCTTCTTGTGCCCACCCAAACCACTTCCTGTAACCCTGTCCGGGGCGAGAGAGAGAGAGAGAGAGAGAGAGAGAGAGAGAGAGAGAGAGAGGATTGGAATAGGCAGTGAGAGGGAAAAGTAACACAGCGCTACACTATTACAAAGATCATACAGACCCGAAGGCAAACAAAAATACACCAATCACAGAAACATAAATGGGTACTATAGTAAAAGGGACGAGAGTAAAGTAGAAAAGAGAGGAAGAGGAGGCAGGGAGAAAGGAGAGTAGGAGGAGGTGAGATGAAAGGAGGAGGAGGTGAGATGAAAGGAGGAGGAGGTGGGGAGAAAGGAAAGGAAGAGGAGGAGATGAGGAGAGAGGGAGAGGAGAGCGGTAGGGAAGGTACCTGGAGTTGCAGATCGAAGGAGGAAACTGAGGTATGAAAGGAGAGGAAACTGAGACAGGGAGGAAACAGAGAGAGAGAGAGAGAGAGAGAGAGAGAGAGAGAGAGAGAGAGAGAGAGAGAGCAGAGGCAGGAATGAGAGGGAGATTAAGGAAAACAAGAAAGGGCGAAGGATAATTCGAAAGTGGCGAAGGAAACAGAAGGAATGATGGAAGAGAGGAAGAAAAATAAGAACGTGAATTATATAGAAAAAGAATGAGCGAAACAGACAAGGAGAAAGGGAGAGAAGGGGGAAACAAAGATGGAGGGAGGAGGAAGATAGTGAGAGGAGAAATTAGGAAAAAGGGAGGAAAGAGGAAAACATTTGCAGAGAGAGATGAACAGAAGTGAGCTACTTGTATTTGTCCCACAGTTCTAGTTTTCGTTTGATAGAGGAAAAACAGTCGAAAAAAAATATTGTTACGAGTGGACAGTACAGAGAGAGAGAGAGAGAGAGACCTTACCTCTCTTGAGTGTCTCTTCCCCCTCACCTCTTCACCTCTCCTTTACCTCCCCCCATTACCTCACCACCACTTCCTGTCCTACTGTAAAGGACTCCTCACCCCCCATTCCACCTCTCTCTCTCTCTCTCTCTCTCTCGATATAGGCCCATACGTCTAGGCAGGTGACTTTTAATAACATGTTTACCTGTGGAGGGAGTGGGTAGGGGTGGAGGAGGAAGGAAAGTAATTTGAGAGGTAGGAAAGGTGTGTGGCCCTCTTCCTTCCCTCCCTCCCGCCCTTCCTTCTCTGATTCACTGGCTTCCTCCTTCCCTTCCCTTCCCTTCCCTTCTCTCTCTCTCTCTCTCTCTCTCTCTCTCTCTCTCTCTCATTTTGTTTTTCTTATTCCCTCCCTCCCTTCCTGCCTCATCTCTCTCGGTCACTGACTTTTTCTTCCTCCCTCTCACCCATTCCTTCATTTTCTCTTTTTCTTAATTCTCTCTCTCTCTCTCTCTCTCTCTCTCAGAATCACAGATTTCCTTCCTTGTTCTCGCCTTCCCATTCTTTTCTTTTCTCTATTTTTTTTCTTTCACCTTCTTTCCCATATCTCTCTTTTCATTCCTTTTCTTCTCACTCTTCTCCTCCTTTCATTTCTCTGTTCCCCCCCCCCCTCTCTCTCTCTCCCTGCACAGACACGCATTTACGAGTATACGGTGTGTGTGTGTGTGTGTGTGTGTGTGTGTGTGTGTGTGTGTGTGTGTGTGTGTGTGTGTGTGTGTGTGTGTGTGTGTGTGTGTGTGTGTGTGTGTGTGTGTGTGTGTGTGTGTGTGTGTGTGTGTGATATTATGCTGACAGAACCAAAGTATGAATTTAAAATTTGAAATGACTGGACTTCAGCTCAAATACACCCTCTTCAGAACTAATTCAAAATATTCCTAACAGTACAACACAGCAGCAAATAAAGCAACAGAAGTTTTCCGCCTAAAAATAATTAAAGATGGTATATCCTTGGTGGACATTACTTGCACATGTTGTACTGTACAGTTTATTGCCCTACACTTAGGCATGGATATTATTAACCTATATTGTATTCAGTTTAGAGAATGGCTACTAAACTCTTTCCTCCTCCGGAAATATTATATATATATATATATATATATATATCATGAGAGTACTGAACTCGCCCTTTCAGCCAAAGCGTTATCTCAGGGGGTAATTAACTGAATGCCTTCCTGTTCCTGTTTCTGGAACCCTTCACCATGTTGCCTATTTGGGAAGAATAATGATGATAATAATGATGACGACGATGATGATAATGATGATGATGATAATGATGATAATGATGATGATGATGATACTGAAGTCAATAAGCACTAAATGTATAAAAACCTTGTACCTGCGCTAGACGTTCCCACTCCCGACAATGGACTAAGGCCTAGTAACCACAGAGTCATTAAGATGCTGATGTACATTTTTTTTTTTTTACACACTGTTAGTTGATGTTACAGATACACAAAACATACCCACGGAATAGGCTATATAAAGTGTCGTCAAAGATATAAGACAAGGCTAGACCAACACCTAGAGCAGTAATTGGGACAGTATACTTGCAATATGTCCTTTATTCATTTCTCCTGTCTTGCTTCCTTTCTTCGTTTCTCCTCCTCCTGCTCCTCCTGTCCTCTCCATCATGCCTTATCGCGCTTCTTCTCTTCTTCTCCTTCATCCTAACAGCTCCTTCGCTTTAAAATTATCTGACTTATCGCTCTCGCCTCCCCATTCTCTCTCTCTCTCTCACGCCCTACCACAGCCACCGTATCTACCTGACACTTTCCCATAATAATTGCTTTAATTACAGGTGTGGTCACTGTTAGCCTCCCCCACTCTCTCTCATCTTCCATTCTTCTTCATCCATCATTCCACCCATCCCTTTTAGGTAGCGTATATCCCTTTATCTTAACTGTTCTCTCATCCACCTATCCATCAGTCCACCGATCTCTTCCTTCCTTCCATTCCTCTCCCTCCTATTCTCCCTCCATCTCTACCAATCCAGCTCCATCCTTCCCCTATCCACTTATATCCCCTCTCTTTCTCTCCCTGCTCCCCTTTCTATTCTCCTTCCATCTCTACCAATCCAGCTCTGTCCTCTATCAACTTAATCCCCTCCCCTCCCAACCCACCATATTCTCGTTTCTATATATATTTCCGTCACAAGGGGGTAAGCTCTTCAGTTGATATTAATCCCTTCCACACAATGAAGTCCTTTATACCGGGGATTTTCTTTTCGCTTTCTACAAATGAGTTTATTCAATTTAGAATTTTTTCGTAGTGAAGGAGTTAGATATAGCTTTCATCCACATATTCTGCATTAAGGCTGAATAAATTGATGAATAAAATCGCTTGCTTATAATCCGTCTCACTCCAGCCTCCCCTTACTCCCCTCTCGCAATTCTTCACCCTCTCCCTCCCTCTCTTCCAGTTCAGTTTTTCACTCCCAGCCTCGCCCTCTCTCCCTCCCTACTGTTTCTTCCTCTCTCTCCCTCTCTCCCCCTCCCTCCCATAGCACAGTTCTTGGCTCCTTCGCAGTCCTTCTCATCCCACCCTCCCTCCTTCACTCCGTCTTTCCCTCCCATCACTCTAACTTTCTCCTATCCAACTCGCTCTCCCTCCCTCTCTCCTTATCACAATCCCACTGTCCCTTCCTTGCTCCATCTCTTGCTCCCTCCCATCCTGCTATCCTTCACTCCCTCCAAACCTCTCCTTCCTTCTCTCCCCTCCATTCTCCCATACCACTGTCCCTCCCTCGCTCCATTTCTCGCTCCCTCCCATCCTTACCTCCCAGCCTCTCCTTCCTTCTCTCCCCTCCATTCTCCCATACCACTGTCCCTCCCTCGCTAGCATTTCTCGCTCCCTCCCATCCTAGTATCCCTCACTCCCTCCCAACCTCTCCTTCCTTCTCTCCCCTCCATTCTCCCATCCCACTGTCCCTCTCTCGCCTTCCCACAATCGGTAGGCCTATATCCTCTCCATCAAATAGGCCTTTTCTTTTTTGTAAGTGGCCTTGTGGGTTTTATGGAAGGCCTGTGAATAAAGACACAACAAAAAAAATTAGACATGGCCCATAAGTGGGTTAGTTTTTTTTCCTGTATTTTTCTTGTTTTTGTGTGCGTGTTTTATGGTTATTGTAGTGGGGGAAGAGAGAGAGAGAGAGAGAGAGAGAGGGGGGGGGTAATACCGTCAAACTGTTATTTCTCTTGGCTCTCATTTTCTCACCTTCATGCACTCTTCAGTTTTTCCTCTTTTTCTCCTCTCCATCCACCTCATTATCACCCCTCCTCTCTTCTCCCTCTTCAGTGTCTCTCATTTCCTCATCATTATTATTACTATTACCATCATAATAGAAGAAATGGTGGTGCATTGGTTAGCACTTCCACCTCGCAGCTGAAAGAACCCCAGATCAAATTTCGCGGGGTCAGACTTGTGCACTGTCTCCTATTCTCAGTGGTTAAGGAAGCTCCCTAACACCTCTTCCTTACAGATTTCTTTTTTGGGGGGATACGCTTGGCTTATATAGTTTTGAACGCTATTTATGCGGGGTATGGTGATATAAGAGAGATTTAAGACAGAAGAGGACGGCAAGATGCAATAAGCAAAATAAGTAGCTTAGGAATAGGTGTTAGGGACCTTCCTTAACTGATGGGAATACGAACCTATGTATATTTCCCTCGAGGTCTTATTCACGCAACAATACAATTAGGGACCTGGAGGTAACACTGACTCCTGCAGGTTGTGTTGTAGGGAAGAATTAAGATTTGACAGAAAATTCATGTCTACCCTAATGATCATGTAGTCAAGAGGCATAAATATTATTTTTCAGTGTCAGTTTATGCTCATTTATTCGTCTGTCTATTTATCAGTGAATCCATCTATCCGTCTACCTATCTACCTACAGTATTTATCTATCTATTTATATCTCATTATCCCTATCTTGTTTCATCTTCCTCCTCCCCTCTTCCTTCCCACACATTCCTTTTTCCCTCCCTCTCTTCCCCCCACATCCCTCCCCTCCTTAACTCACTATCTTCTCTCACCTTTCCCATGGTACCTACCCTCCATATAACCTTCCCCCTTCTGTCCCCCACCCCTCCCTTCCTCTATTTTCTCTGTATCTTGCTCATCTTCATCTTAGCTACATTCTTATACTCTCTCTCTCTCTCTCTCTCTCTCTCTCTCTCTCCCTCACACACACACACACACACACACACACACACACAACGGTAGTCGTCAATCATTTCCCTGGCATAGGTTTCTCTTTTTCACTTCCCTCTTCTCTAAGACTCCTATAAAAGTTAAATAAAGCCGTATCACTGTTGACATATTTCGTAACACTTTTTTCTTAGGGATTTTTTTTTTATTGCATAGTACAACTCAATAATTTTTTTCATCATTTTTTTCCACACTATCGACTCAATTTGCATCAGTAACATGAAAGGGAATATTATAGATCTTGGGGATAATAAAAATCTTTCACATCTCCAATCACTGGTATTACTAATTTAACCTCTCCTACTTTAGTTCCCCCCCCACCTTTCTTTTCCTCCGTTTTCTTTCCCTATTCCTTGACTTTTCCTCTCCTCCTCTTCCACCATTCGTACATTCTTCCTTCTCCCCCTCCCACCCAATTCTCCCTCCCTTCCTCTTCCTTCCCCAGCTTTCTTTCTCCCTCCCCCGTCTCCCCTCCTCGCTCTCCTACTCCCACTTTCTTTTCTTCTTTACCCCTCCACCTCTTCCCAAGTCTTCTTCCTCCCCAACCCTCTCATCGCGGAATACTTAGTGGAGATATTTTTCCATGCCCGTATATCTGTATGTCCATCTATATCTATCCATCTATAGTATATATAAAAGAGAGAGAGAGAGAGAGAGAAAGAGAGAGAGAGAGAGGGAGAGGAGTGATCTAAGCAGAGCATGGAAGGGTGGATGGAAGCTGCTAATATGAGATTTAGGTTGATGTACACACACACACACACACACACACACACACACACACACACACACAACAAATTATCAACACTAGCATATGCACACCCCTCGTCCCCCCCCCGACAACGCACAGGCAGATGCCAAACAGAACATCAAATCAAAGTAAATATGTTCAAATACCATCCACCTTTGTAATTTCATCGCTTTCCTGCTTAAAAAAAAAAAAAAAAAACAGGAGGGAAAAAAACATTAATCAATTATGGCTCAAAAATAAACCGATACGGGAAATAATTGCCAACGTGATCTGCATGAGAGTATTTTTCAGCCTCTCGAATGTGACAAGCTGATTGCCTCATTATTTTCCCCGGAACAAGAAAAAAGGAAAAAAAAAAACGAGGGAAGGGAGTTAATGAAAAAAAAAAAAAAAAGGGAGAGGAAGACTGACAAGGGGCGGTTTTGTGAAATATTTTGGATTCTCTATTTTTCTCGAGTTTGATTAAAAAAAAAAAAAAAAAAAAAAAAAAGGGCCCGTGACTATGATACGAAAAATGTGCCGTAATTACTGGAAGGGATGATTTGATTTCATATGTACCGTGTATTGTATATATATTCGTGTGTGTGTGTGTGTGTGTGTGTGTGTGTGTGTGTGTGTGTGTTATTCTTCATACGAGTACGTGCTGCACAAGTTCTCGTCACATTCTGTATCTATCTATTATCAACCTACCTATCTATTTATTCATTTGTATATGCGTGTCCGTCTGTCTTTCTATATCTATATCTATTTAGCCATCAATATATCTGCTTGTGTCTGTCTACCTGAATGTCTATCTCTGGCTATATGTTTATCTGTCTGTCTCTCTTCAGCCAATCAACCTACCTACTTACCTACTTTCCTCTCTTCCTACCTACTGCCTACCCACTCTCTATTTCGGCCTTCCCATCAGCACCTCTCATAAAATACACCCTCTCCCTCTCCTTCCCCTCCCTCTATTCTTCCCTCCCCCTCCTCTTCCCTCCCTTCCCATCCCCACCCCTTCTCTTCACTTCCTCCCCCACCTGGCCATACCTGTAGGAAGGCAATTAACCTTCATCTTCCTTTCCCACTACCTTCTGGGTTGTGTGTGTGTGTGTGTGTGTGTGTGTGTGTGTGTGTGTGTGTGTGTGTGTGTGTGTGTGTGTGTGTGTGAGAGAGAGAGAGAGAGAGAGAGAAAGACAGAGGCAGGAAGGAAGGAAGGAAGGCAGACAGGCAGACGAAGTCCTTACGGTCACAATAAGGCGGTCAGACAATAACATAATTATACGAGTCACAGGAGCATAAAAACGACAGCATATCAGTAAGCTCTGTCCGACACCCTCCAGACCCTTCGATATTCAGCAGTACAGGAAACCAGTGAGAAGCAGAACCTTACAGATTACAACGGCCTGAAGTAAATTTGTAGGAACGGTAGGAAAAAGCATCAGTGGAGAAAGTCCGAACATATACTTTCATAATACCGTAACACTTTTCTTAAGCGACTCAACATGCACTTTTGTAACAGTTTTTTATTAAGGAACAAAGAAATTTAGATTCCACCATGGTTGTGTATGAAATATGTGCCGGGTATTTATTTCTGCATGCACAAAATAGAGGTGTGTGTGTGTGTGTGTGTGTGTGTGTGTGTGAATGTAAGACGTATCCATCTACTTAAGTACCATATTAGCAACTTCCTTCCCCCTCTCACGCTCTGCCTCTCTCTCTCTCTCTCTCTCTCTTTCCCTCTCTCGCACGTGTAGTTTCTTTCTCTCCCTCCATACATCATTTTTTCCCTTTTATTGTGGTGATGTTTGGGAGTATTGGAGGGGCATCACAGGGGAGGAAATATGGCTGTGATTTACTTTCTACAGGGGGAATTGTCGGAACGGGGGGCGGCAGATTGGACTGAGGGGAGGGGGGAAGGGAAGAGGGGAGCTGTGAGGAGGGAGAGGGTGGGTGGAGCAGGGAGAGAGGGCTGAGGCAAACAAGGCAGGGATAGTTGGATGGTGCAAGGACAGCTGGTCAGGGCAAGGACAGGGGCAGGGATAGTGGGCTGTGGGACAAAGAGTGGGAACGGAGAGTAGGTTGGGGCAAGGAGGGACAAGGGAGATAGGCAAGGGCAAGAAGGGAGGCAGGGAGAGTAGGTTGGGGCAAGAAGGCGGCAAGGGAGAGTAGGCTAGGGCAAGGTGGGGGGCAGGGAGAGGAGGGACAGGGAGAGGAGGGACAGGGAAAGAAGGGATGAACTTGGGAAGACAGGCAGACGAAAGATGATTAGGTAATGGAAAATGGAAAAAAAATACTGGGGCAGAGTCGGGGGGGAGGGATGGAATGGAATTGCAGAGGGGGAGGGGGGTGAGAGGAAGGAGGAGGAGGGACACAAGAAAATGGATGAGAGAATGTGGGAAAGAAGTTCAGGAAGAAGGTAGAGGAGGAGATTGGAGCGTTTAAGAAAATGAGAGAGATAGAATTGGGGGAGGGGATGCAAGAGAAGGAGGGTTTATGGGAAAATGCTGAAAGGAAAAAGAATAGGAGGTATGTGAAAATGGAAGAGAGAAAGGGGAGGAAATGAGTTAGGGGAGAGGGAAGAAGAAGATGGTGAGGTGAAGGAAACTGGAAATGAGAAGGGTGGAAGGAATTAAGAAACAGGTAGAAGGAAGATAGAGGCTTAGGAAAATGTAAGAGAAGATGGAGGAGGAAAAGGAATATAGGAAAATGAAAGATAGGGGGAGGGAACTGGGGAAAACGGAAGGGGAAGAGGAGGGGGTTTAGAAACGTGCAACAGTGAAAGAGGAAAGAGACTGGGAAAGAGGGAAGAAGAGAGGGGAAGGAGAGGCAGGAGAGAGAGGAAGGGCGATGAAGCAAGAAAGGAGAGGGTAAGTCAGCAATGAATGAGACGAATATAGCAGAGGGAAGGAAGTTAAAGAAATAAAGGAAATAAAATAGTAAATATAATTGTGCACGGAAACTAACACACACACACACACACACACACACACACACACACACACACACACTAATTAGATTAAATAATCAAGGGAATGAATGATGGAAAAGCCTATATGAACCGGAGAGAGAGAGAGAGGAGAGAGAGAGAGAGAGAGAGAGAGAGAGAGAGAGAGAGAGAGAGAGACTAGGCCTAAGAAAGTGAGGGGAGGAAGAATAGTAAGATTAACAAGCGATTTGTAGAGGGCTCATCACTGAACCCCTGCTGCGCTCTCTCTCTCTCTCTCTCTCTCTCTCTTTGCCCGTATTCTCATCAATTTGCTGGGCTTTCTAACATTTTCCTTAATTATTCATTTCGCAAATAACACCAACACATTTTGCTACTCTTTACACCTTTATAATACCGATGTGCAGTTCCGGAGACAAATACCGAATCACCTTATACGAACAGAATTATAAAGGGACAAAGCATATATTTTTATGCCAAAGATGCCATCCTCTAAACCCACCCATATTATGATGATGATGGATTATTATTATTATTTTTATTATTATTATTATTATGTACAAATTTCATAACTGTTCAGGTAAAAATGGGAACGCTTTTATAATGTGAAACTGAACATTACATATGTAACATACAAGAGAATAAACCTTAGACCATCGATACATTAACTAAAGCTGGTATGTTTTCACCTGATGGAACTATGCCACTCCTATAATTTTAATACAAAGTCGAGGTTGCATGAAATTCGAGGGGCCTTAGATATGAAGTAGGAATGAGTCTCTTTGGTTACTAGTCAACTTTATCCACCAGTTTTGACTACATATGGCCGTCAGTTTGAAAGGGATTATGGATTTTTGCTATAAAAAAAAAAAAAAAATTACAGCGATTATAGCCAGGAATTAACGCTAAGCTGACGAGGATACAGCACCACAAGTCTCCAATCTTAGACGCCAAGTACTGAGCGGAAAAAACAATCAATATTTCCGTCTGTCGTCTCCCCCTCCCGACCCTGTTCCGGCTCCTCCTCCTCCTCCTCTTCTTCTTCCATCTACGCCAGGGATCGGGGAACAGGGGTAAATTACTCCAAATGGGGTAAATATAAAATATTGAGGGTAATGCGTCCGGTAGGGGAGGTAGGCTAATGCGGGCGGTATATTACTGTTTTTTCACACTAATGATGTAAGTTTTAATGAACAAGATGCAAACCCATATATCATGTATCACGATATTTGTTGCTTAGCCGCCGTACTATTGAAATACGTGTACACAGACGTATTTTACTTTTAAGTCTTGGGGTAATTTCATTTTGCTCAAATAGATTTTTGGGTAATTTCCTAAAAATGTTCCTCGACCCTTGATCTACGCCATAACACATCACCCTCCCTCATATACTCCCCAACCGTCTCCCCTCAATCTCGTTCTCGGTCTCCTTCTTCTTCGTCCGCAATAAAATGAAGCTTTTTAGACCCCTACTTGGCATGCATTACCTCCCGTTTTTACATTCCTTCTTTTACAATACTACTGGTAAATTCCTCACTCTTCCTTCCCATTATTTCCTCCTCCTCCTCCTCCTCTTTTCGATAATGTTACCCAGTACCCAACTTATCAGTGACGTCTCCTTCCCTCTTCCTTCCTCCTCCCTATCTTCCTCCATCATCATCTTTTCCTCCCTCCTTCATGCTGGAAGAAGTGGGTTTGACGTAAGAGGTGGGTCTGATAAGGAGAGGTGGGTTTAGTAGTGAGAAGTGGGTTTGGTAAGGCGAGGTAGGTTTCGCAGGGGGAATAGGGTGGGTAGAGGAAGGTAGGTTTGCTAAGGATAGGTAGATTTGGTAGGAGGAATAGGGTGGGTACGGAGAAGCTGGTTTGGTAAGGAGAGGTGGGCTTGGTAGGGAGAGGTGGGTTTGGTAGGGTAGAGTGGGTAGGGAGAGGTGGGTCTGGTAGGATAGAGTGGGTTTGGTAGGGTAGAGTGGATAGGGACAGGTGGCTTTAGTAAGGAGAGGTGAGTTTGGCGGGGAAAATGTGTTTGCTGGAAGTGGGGAAGTCGTTTAGAGAAAGATTATTATAAGCCTAGTGGAAGGAAGTGTATTATCAGTATATGAGAGATCTGATCCTATTCGTGTGAGCTACATGGAGGTACATAAGTAACTAGGCAGTGTGTCAGTAGAGGATATACCTCTACCACACTCACTGTTCAACTCTGATATTTATTGAAAGTACTGAGGTGATTCTGTAGCCTACTTTGGTCATCTTTTACCGCACACTTACCTCCTAACCCCTGGATCAGCATGAACACACAAACATAAGGGCAGTAAGAACATTCCCATCCATATTCGTCTTAATCCTACGTCTAGTTTCTCTGTAATCCGGGAAACTGATATCCAGGGATTTTGGCGGACAAAGATAAACATGAAAACATAGCCTCCGTATGTTCAGCTAATCAAATAAATTAATAAATAAATACATGCAGATTCAAAACGCCTACCACAGTGGTGAAGATAAATGGGTGATGGGGACAGTTTTAAAAGAACACAAAAATCTTAACTAAACTGTATGTTGACTGAATGAAGGAACAAGCGCGTTAAGTCCATTTTCTATCTTTCCAACCTCTACAGTCTACACCCTCTTCCTCTCTCCTCCTCCCTCTTCCCCACGCTTTCCCTTCCATATCTTCCTTTCATCTATTCCTCCCCCTCAGCTTTCTCCCTTCCATCCCCTCCCCCCTTCATTACATTCAAAACCCAATTCTCCATTCTCTCTCTCTCTCTCTCTCTCTCTCTCTCTCCACATCAAATTCTTTCCCCTTTGATCCTAACTCTTCCTTCCCCTTTCCCTCTTCCTCGTCATTTCTTTATCCCTGTTTCTTCCATCCCATTCCCATCTTATATCTGCATTATCCCCTTCCCCGTCACCCTCTCATCATCTGCTCTCAAAGTCACATACCTCTCGTCTCTTTTTACTTTTCCTAGCTTCCTTTCCCACCCTCTCGCATCACTACTTCCACTCCCATCCCTTTCCCCTCTCTTTCCATTCATACCCCTTCCACTCCCTTCCCTTTCTCCTGTCCTTCCATTCATACCGCCTTCTCTCCCTTCTCTTTCCCCTCTCCTTCCATTCATACCCCTCCTGTCCCTTCCTTACCCCTTCCATCCTTTCCCACCCCTCTCCTTCCTCTTACCTCCCCTCCATTCCGCCTTCCCTACCCCATATTCAATCCACATATTACATACCAGGTACTCCATTAGCAAAAAGCGGATTCACAGAAGTTACTCCTCTCGAAACATCTACTCCCTCCCCTCCCTCTCTCCCTTCTCTCTTTCCAGTCCTATCCACTCCCTCTTTCATTTATTCCTCCCTCTCTACCCCCTCCTTTATCAATCCTATCTGCTCCCTTCCTCTCCCATCTCTCCTCTCCTTTCTCAGTCTTCTCTGTTCCCTTACTCTCCCATCTACCCTCCCTCTCTTCCTTCTCCTTTCTCAGCTCTCCCCCTCCCTTCCCGTCCTCCCTTCCCTCTCTCAGCCTCTCGATCCTCTTTCCTCCCTTCCTCCCTGTCTACATTTCCCTCTCTCCTATCGATGTTCTCCGCTGCCTACTCCTCCCCTTCCACATTCAGCATTCCGTATATTACACTACTAACAATAACCAGACCCTCCAGTTACCCCTCTTTTCAAAACATCTGTTCCTTTCCCTCACTCTTACCTCCAACCTCTCTCTCTCTCTCTCTCTCTCCCTAGCCCCCTCCTCCTTCCCTTCAATCCGCCTCCTCTACCTCTTCTCCCTCGACTACTCATTCAGCCTATTACCTAAATGACAAAACGTGGTCCCACAAAAAATAACCTCTCTTTCTTTCCCCTCTCTCACCCCCTCTCCTCTCCTTCCCCTCTCCCGCCCCCTCTCCTTTCTTTCCCCTCTCCTCTCTTCTCCTCTCCCTTCCCATATCCCTCCGCCTCTTCATTGCACCTATTACCTCAATGACAAAAAAAAATCGGTCCTACAGAAGTTACCCCTTCACTCAAAACCAAGGATTGGAAGTTTTGACTGGGAGTGGGGGGCGGAGGGAGGCAAGGGAGGGAGAAGGGGGGAGGTAAAGTTTGTACGTGCTTTTATCGAGGAGGGAGGGTTAGGAGAGGGGGGTTGGGAGGGGAAGGATGGAGAGGGAGGACAGGAAAGGGAAGGAAGGAAGGGGATGATGGGAGGGTAGATCTACGAGCATGTATGGGGGAGAAGGGAAAGTAACAAGGAGAGATTGGGGGAGGGATAGAGGGGGTGGTTATGGGAGTAAGAATACACTTGGGAGAGGAATGAAAGAGGCCGAAGGAAGGAAAGATGGAAGATGGAAGAGGAATAACAAACAGAATGTGAACAGCGGTGAGTAACAAGGGAATTAACGAGAAATCAATAAAAGGGGAGACAGAGAGAGAGAGAGAGAGAGAGAGAGAGAGAGAGAGAGAGAGAGAGACAGAGAGACTGGAAAATGTGAAATAAAGAAAGGTTATTAGAGGCTAGAGGAAAAAGACAAGGGATTAATGTTACTGATACTTAACAGAGAGAGAGAGAGAGAGAGAGAGAGAGAGAGAGAGAGACAGGAAAATGTGGAATAAAGAAAGGGTATTAGAGGTTAGAGGAAAAGACAAGAGATTTATGTTACTGATACTTAACAGAGAGAGAGAGAGAGAGAGAGAGAGAGAGTAAAAGAATTAAGAATCACTTAATTAAATGGAGCACTACTGAAAGACAAGAGGCAAAACAAATGTGAGAATAAGATATGAAGTGATAAAGAGATTGAAAGAGAATATCTTTAATTACTTACAGGAATAGTACTGAAATTAACCCTTTGACTGCTGTAAGTACACTGATTTTTCTTTAAGACTAGCAGTAGATATATATATTTTTTTAAGCTAAGAAATAATTATATATATGGCTTGAAACTTGAAGAATATGTCCAGTAACCTTCTGCTATTTATTGGGTCACTTAGATATTTTACTTAGGCAAACACCATACGCCGATTCCGATGAGTAAGAACCTAGCAATCTAAGAAGTATTTAGAGAGACGAACCTGTGACATGAGAGGGCAAAAGGAGTTTAGGAAAAACTAGAATGTGGAGAACAAAATCGTGAAAAAATGGGCAAATACAACTTTGGTGACCTTAAAACAGTAGTGAAAACTGTAAAGGTGTTACGTAGTACAGAAAAGCGCTGAAACTACAAAGGTGATGAGGAGTACAAGGAACCGTGAAGACCGCAATGGCGATGTCGAGTTAGATCAAGAGCGGAAACTACGAAGGTGATGTGGAGTAAGATCAAGCGCGGAAACTACGAAGGTGATGTGGAGTAAGATCAAGAGCGGAAACTACGAAGGTGATGTGGGGTAAGATCAAGCGCGGAAACTACGAAGGCGATGCGGAGTTAGATCAAGCGCGGAAACTTCAAAGGTGATGTGGAGTAAGATCAAGCGCGTTAACTTCAAAGGCGATGTGAAGTTAGATCAAGCGCGGAAACTTCAAAGGTGATGTGGTGTTTGGAGACATGATGCGGAAACCTCCACTATGCAGCAACGGAGGAGGGGGGGAGGGGGAAGGATTATGCAGATTAGCCAACTGTAATGCTGGCTGCCGTAACAATCATCTCCATTAGCAAACTCGCTTAGGGTACAGCTAAAATGATTTAACTCGCTTACGGTACAGCTAAAACGACGTAACTCGCTTATGGTACAGCTAAAATGATCTAACTCGCTTATGGTACAGCTAAAATGATCTAACTCGCTTATGGTACTCCTAAAATTATCAAACTCGCTTATGGTACCGTACTCCTAAAATTATCAAACTCGCTTACGGTACACCTAAAATGATCTAACTCGCTTATGATACAGCTGAAACTGAAGGGGTGGGGAAACAAATGAAACTTTACCGCTTCAGCCAAAGGACCTCGGTTTATATTTTATCTGTGCTATCTCCACACGTTCCAATTCAGCCTACAGGATAATTATACAGGATGCTTTTTCTACCTGGAGGGGTTAGATACAGCCTTCATTAACCCCTTCACTACCAGAGATCCCTTATGAAGTTGAACGAAATCGTCTGGTGGTGGCGAAATAAAAATAAAACTTTTGAAAGGGTTAAGGGGTTGGAATGAAACTCGAGGAACAAATTATGATGTAAATGTGTAAAGGTATTCCAATATGATTGAATATTATGGCATTTTACACAAATAAATAAATAAATCCTCATCATCATCATAAATTTAAAGAAAGGCATCTATATAGGCAAAAAAAATCGAACTAATGAACTGAAAAATTGAGAGAAAATTATGAAGGAATCAAATAAGGAACACAAAAAAAGAAAAGGAAAAATGAGACTAGATAAAAATACGAAGAAGCATATAGTAGAGAAAAATAGGAGGGAAGACAGGATACTTCAAAATATAGAAAGCGGTGGGAAAAAATTAAAAAAGAGAAAAAAGAAAGTGAGTGAAAGAAGTGTAAGATGAGATTGAGAGAACTGAAGAGGAGGAAAATAAGGTCGAGGGATAGGGAATAAAGAAAAAGGTAAAGGAATAAGATAATGATAAGATACTAACAAACATAAAGCGAAATAACTGCAAAATAAATAAAAAGGAAGCGAGCTAAAGAACTGTAAAATAAAGGAGAGGGAGAAAAGTAAGGAGGGAAGAGCAAAGTTGTCTGGCTTTTATCGAGTGGAGAAGTTTCCGTGAAGTGGACAGGAGGAGGAGGAGGAGGAGGAGGAGGAGGAGGAGGAGGAGGAGGAGGAGGAGGAAGAAGAAGAAGAGGAGGAGGAGGAGAAGGAGGAGGACTAAATGAAACTGAGGAGAACGAAATGAAATTAGGGGTGTCTTGTGAAACTACACATATGTAAATAAAAGGTTCCGAGATAAAGGATCGAATTGAACTGAAGTTAATGAAACATGAAATTTAAAGGTTTGGGGTGAAACTAAGGGTGTGGAGGGAAACTAAGGGAGTGGAGGGACACTAAGGGTGTGGAGAGAAACTAAGGGTGTGGAGGGAAACAAAGGGTGAGGAGGGAAATAAAGGGTGAGGAGGGAAACTAAGGGTGTGGAGGGAAATAAAGGGTGAGGAGGGAAACTAAGAGTGTGGAGGGAAACTAAGGGAGTGGAGCGAAACTAAGGGAGTGGAGGGAAACTAAAAGTGAGACGAAGTTAGGGGTGTAGAATCAAACAAATAGTGCAGGATGAAACTAAGGGTGTGGGATGAAACTAAACGATAAAAATAAGACATGGGATGAAACTAGAGGATGAAACTAGACATCGGATGAAACTAAGGGTGTAGGATGACACTAAGGGTACGAGATGAAACTAAGGAGCTGGAAAGACATTACACAAAGATAACAAAGAACAGAAGTGGAAAAATGTAATTAGTGAGACATATAGGACTCTCTCTCTCTCTCTCTCTCTCTCTCTCTCTCTCTCTCTCTCTCTCTCTCTCTCTCGGGTATAATTCTGTACACTGATGACTGGAACTGAAATAATAAAAATATATTCAGTATCTTTTCGATGTCCAACTGGAGGAAGTAGATACAGCCTTGATTTAAGTAGATACAGCCTTGATTTAAGTAGATACAGCCTTGATTTAAGTAGATATAGCCTTCTTTTAAGTTGATACTGATTTAAGTGTATACAGCCTTGATTTAAGTACATATAGCCTTCATTAACCCTTACACTACCAGAGAGCTCAACTGAACCGACCAGAATCCTTTGGTAGCATCAAGAATATGCTAAAATAATAGGCAATCGTTGTGAAAGGAAGAAAAAAAAAAACAATGAACACCGTTTAGTAATATTCCCATTCGTCTTGCCATAAATTCTCATCGTTTGTCGTTTCCGGTGGGTTAGTCGTAGGGAATGGTGGGTGGGGGAGAGCCGGGGAGCGTATTTCCACGATAAACAAAATAAATAAGTCATCAGGCAATTTTGTACTCAAGCTCAAAATGGTTCGTCAGTTGGTAATCTGATTCTGCTGTTTTCCCTCCTCACGCTTGTAATGTAGACCTTTTGGCAAATTATTGATCTCTTCTACGTAGAGTATACACCAAATTGCTTCTTTTTTCTTTAACTTACAACCAACAAGATCATTAATCTCTATGGTTTTACATTTTGATTATATGATAGAAAATTCTAGTACTTTTTGCCGTATACTAAAAAACATGTATTTTCAGTACCGTACGTCGTTCATTTATGTCAACAAATTTAACGTCAACATCAATTTTATTAACTCAGAATTACATATTGGGGAACATCAATCAGTTTCTGTTTTATCGATCTAATAAATAACGCTACTTCTGCTGCCGACTCTACTGCCACTCTCCCCTCACTCTTACTTCCCCCCCCCCTCTGCCCTCTCACCCTCACTCGCCTCCCACCGCCACCATACCAGACATCTCACCTGGCCTTTCACCCTACCTGGCTCACACCCCCTAATTACCTGGGGGCTGGGGGTATTACCTGAGCGATAATGGGACACCTCCGTACACCTGTCTCCTTTACCTGTCCATATCTGTCTCCATCTGTCCTACCTACTTGCATATTATCAAAAAGTGTCCCCGCCTCACCCTCGCACACCGCACTCCTGTCGGTCTGTCTCCACCTGTCCGTATCTCTTGTTAGTCATCCGTAACTCTCATTCATTTGTCATACTTCGTTTCCTCATGTATATACCTAACCTTATTCCTTTTTATCTAATGATGCCCCCCTTCCCTTTTTTTTAACTTTATTCATAACCGCACCAAACGACCGCTATTCCTATGAGCTCTGAAGATTACCTGGGCGATAATTGGACACCTCCGTACACCTGTCTAGTCTCCCCACTTTACCTGTCCGCATCTGTCTCCATCTGTCCTACCAAGCACTATGTCATCAAAAAGTGTTCCCGCCTCTCACCCTCACTCACTGTTCTCTGGTCCACCTGTTATCGCCTATTCATATCTTTTATTAGCCTCTTCTCTTGTAGACGTACTCTCCACTCTCTCCTCTCTGGTGTGCCGACTTTACCAATGTCTTTATCTGTCTCCATCGGTCTTCGCTACTTGTAAAACTATCAAAGTGTCCCCGCCTCTCACCGTCACCCGCTCCTCTCTTGTCCGTTTGCTGTCACTGTTCCTATCTCTTTGTTATACCTATCCTCCAATACCTATACTTCTAAAAATTTATATACCTGACTTTAAACTATTCCTTGACAATTCTCGCTTTAATCTTTCGTGCTTTCATCTCAGTTCTCATCAGTCGACCATACCTACCCTTAATTTGATACCTGGTTTCATTTACTGTAGTCTATTTACTTTCCCAACTTCTTTTAACCTACTTTCTTGTTTTTTTCCTCCCTGCCATTCCCTACCCATCCATTCTGATCCCTGCTTTCATCGTATTCTTATTCTTATTCCCATTCTCATCTCGTATCCATTTTTCTCTCTCCATTGCTGTCTCTAACTCTGGCTGAAGTGGGTTTCTTAGAGCTAAAAGAAAAAAAAAAAAGTTTCAAGTTAAATGCAATTAGAGAGTTATCAAATTGTTAATCGAGGCAGTTTTAAGGCTTCTCGCATTTCATACCCAGAGAAGGAAAAATTTAAGGGTACGCATCTTTTTTTCTTGTAATCTTAGCCATTTTACTCCCACGACTTATTTTTCGTCTTAATAAAGGGTCTCCAAGTAGTGAAGGAGTTGATTCAAGCTTTATCAAGTCCCCTTCAGTTCGAAAAATGTAGCCTACGGAAAATACATCGTCTGGAAAGGAAGAAAAAAATCAGAAATTCCTCCCAGAATTCAGGAAGTTATAAGATTTTAGGGGAACACTCTTTTATTTCCTAATATTCCTAAATGGTCGCAACGTATTCTAATCCCTGCATATGTTCTCACGTTCCCCATCCAGGCCTTATCTCCCCGCTGCTATCTTCACGCCCGTCCAGTTCCGTCCATAGCTAACTGCGCTTATCTAAATTAGCGGCAGTAGCAAGTGGTGTAGCGGGTGATAAGTGAAGGCCTGGCGTGGGGTGGTGTGGATCCGCTTAGCTTAGCCGCTGTGATGGTGGTGGCAGCGCTGGGAATACCACGGTGATCATTAGTTGCAGCTTAACGGGGCCACACGCTGATACCACGCTAGTAATGTACACAAATACACGTCAAAGGAAGAGCTGTTTTGTTCGCTAATATTAATTTTGTTTTTCACCCCCTTTTTATAAACCTCTTGATGCGGTAAGTCCTCTCAAAGCTGAATAATGAGACTGTCTTAGCAGCAAAGATTATTACGAGCGAGTGAGCTATGTTTACTTTCAGTTAAGGTTGGAATTGAGCTGCCTGGCTCCGTCCGGCCCGACCCGACCATCACGCTAAGTTAAAAAATTTACTCCTATGTAAAGTAGAGTTGAAATTCCTTCTGCATGTACAACATCTATTTATTTTATTTTTTTATCAACTAAAAACTCACCCATAAAAGCTTAGAAACCCCTTGGAATCTCGAGTTCGGTGCTAATCGGTGAACGCCTCGATTACGAAATCAAATTAAAAAGATTTTCCGTCCTAACACTATATCAGAAGGAAATTGTGATAACTTGGCGCTCGCTCACTCGTCGCGCTCTCAAAAAGCGCACTTTACTGGTTAAGAACAGCTCAAAACACACACACACACACACACACACACACACACACACACACACACACACACACACACACACACACACACACACACACACACACACACACACACACACACACCCTACTATATAATTCACTTCCCCTCCACTCAGGACCCCAGCAAATCACTCCCGGAGCAGGTCTATAATTCACCCACCACACCACCATCCACTTATAGGCCTAGTTTATACGCCTCCACCCTTCCCCATTACCCATTAGGCCTATATTCCCTAGCCCTTTCCCCCATTAACTTCCCTGTCTCCAGTCCTCCTCACTCCCCATTGTATCCCCCAAGGCTTCTCCATTACCCATTACCTTTCCCCAGCCTCTCCATTAACTTCATCATGCTTTCCCATTAAAATTCGCATTTTCCCCATTATATTACGCCTACTCCATCCCTAATCCTTCTCATTATATTACCCAATCCTTCCCATTATGTTTCCAGAGCCCTCCCCATTATGTTTCTTAGTCTTCGCCATCACCTTCCTCAGCTCTACCCATTTTCTTCTCCAGCCCTCCTCAGTTTCATCTTCTCCATTATCTTCGTCACCCATTATCCTCTCAATCCCCACCCATTACCATGCTCAACCCTAATCCATCCACCTCCTCAGCCCTTCCCCTACTCTTCCTCTACCCTTACCGTTATCTTCTTCATCCCTCCCCCAATATCTTCCTCAGTCCTCCCATTATCTTCCCAGACCTCCCCATCATCTTTCCAGCCCTCCCGATTATCTCCCTCATCCTCCCCAATACCTGATCTCCTCAACCATTCCCTTTATCTACCCAGCCCTCTCCATTATCTCCCTCACCCTTCCTCGTTATCTCTCTCAGCCTTCTCCATAACCTCCCTTATTTCTCCCCATTATCCTTCTCAGCCCTTCCCGTTATCTTCCCAGCCCGACCCATTATCTTCCCCAGTCCACCACAGCACCTCACTCCCCATTATCTCAAGCTCCCCAAATATATTCACCCAACAAACACTTCCTACCCTACACCCCCCTTTTTTCTTTTTCTTTTTCTCCCTTTCTTTCTGTCTTTAACACTCTGAGGACAAGCCAACCCTCCTTCAATTCATAAAATCGTTTGTACAGTTCTCTTACGTTCCGAAGGGTTTTAATGCAGACGCTATTCAATGAAAACAAAGGAACAAGCTAAAATGAACCCCTTTCTTATTTACTCGTGCTACCGCCAGGCAATTTTTCTTTAGTGTGTGAAATACTCCTCGCTGTAATGATGTTAGAAAGTGTCTAGTCACCCTTTCAGTACAAAGTCGCCCTTTTCATTTATTCTTCCTATCTTCAAACTTTTAAAATCAAATTAGGACGCACTGGAGAAATTAAATATATATATTCTTGATTAACAGTTCCACTACGAGGGCGCTTTCCCGGGCTGAATATAATCGTATGGTAGTAAAATAAAAATAAAAAATAAAAAAAATGTGTCTTTAAGGTGCATCCGTTAACCCCGTCAGAAAAATCATTGTTTATTCTTAGTTTACTCCCTGATGCCTGAGGTAGTTTACGTGAGACCCATGATAGTTTACAATGAATAGCTAAAGAGACAAACACCAACAGATTTACAGGTCCATTCAAGGCTGTTCGTTATAGGTATTTAATTCCGGCAACTATAATAGGTATATTACGAATCAAAACAAGAGCAGAAAAAACATGAAGTCTCCCCTCACCCACCAATCCCTCCGGCAGATAAATCCTTCTTGGCAGTCAATATAAAACAGTTCATTTTTATGGCCTCCTGACGGGACTAATGGGTAAATCAAGGCTGTACACAATGTTGGCTAGGATATTTGAGCCTAATGGGGGTAATGGGTTCTCACGGGCAGGATCCATTAAGAAGCAGGTGAGCGTGATTTATGATTAATGGGGGTGAGTGTTTGGGGGCAGGAAATGGGGTTAAGGGGGAAAGGAGATAATAAGGGGAGGAGGAGGGAGGACGGGATACAGAAGGTTTGTCTCTTTGTACGTGAATAAGAAAGGCGTAAAAAATCAGAGGAGGGAGTGGAATGAGGGATGAGGGGAAAGAGAAATGGGGAGAGAAGGGGAGGGGAGGGAAGTGAGATGTTAGGGGACGGGGAGGTGTGAGGAGAAAGAGGAGGGTAGAGGAAAGGAGGGGAGGGGATGGGAGTGAGATATTAGGGGAGAGAGATGTGTGAGGAGAAAGAGAAGGGTAAGGAAGGGCAAGGAGGGAAGGGGAGAGGTGAGGAATGAAAGATAAGGGGATGGCAGGAGAATGAGAGATGAGTGAGAGCTAAGGGGAAAGAGATGGATGAGGGGAAAGAGAGGTGAGAGAAATGGGAATGGGGAAAATGTTAAAGGGAGGGGAAGGGAAGGGAGATGATACGTGATATGAAAGGGAAGGGGGAAAGCGGTCCAGGGGAAGGGTAGAAGGGAGGGGGAACGTGGCGTGAGAGGAAACGGTAGGGAGAGGGGGAGGGGAGAGGTGGGGAGGGGAGGGAGATGGAGGAGGGGAGAGAGGTGGGGGGAAGGGAGGGAGTTAATCAGGGTACTTAAGTAGACATGGGGGCGATGGTAGAGTGAATTATGGTGTGTCATACCATAATTACCATCATTATTACCACCATCGCTACCACAACTACCACAATCGCTACCACAACTACCACCATCGCTACCACAACTACCGCCACCGCTACCACAACCACCGCCATCGCTACTACAACTACCACCAACGCCACCACAACTATCCCCATTGCTACTACAGCCACCACCATCGCTACCATACCAACCATCAACGCTTCCACAATCATCGTCATCGCGATCACAACCACCACCATCACTACCACAACTAACATCGTCGCTACCACAACCCCGACATCGCTGCCACAACTACCACCATCACTACCACCTCTACATCCACAGCTGTTACCACCACTACAACCAGTTTAATCCTACACTTAAAACCACTTAAATAACCTCGATCAGTATTACACCTACCACTACCTGTACTACTACATCATTCACTCCTACTGGTCCCAATTCCTACCAAAACCATCCTTACCACAACTACCATAAACCCATCCTAAACCCACAATTAAACAACTACCACAAAACCATCCCAAATGCCAGGTGTTCCGACCAAAACCAACCCTACCACAACTGACACCACCTGCTCCTACCACAACAGTCCCTACCACAGGTTACAAAGTCCTACCACAACTGCCACCAACCAAATCAACTACCACCTGTTCCTACCACAGTTACCTCAAAACTACCCCAAATGCCAGCTATTCCTACTACAACATATCACCACCATCGCCCATTCCCAGTAGAACCATTCCTACCAAAACTATCACAACCACATCTTCCACCACCTTCATCCCTACCACCACAGCTACCACACAACCGTCTCAAATACCAGCCATTTCTACCAAAACTATCACAACCACACTTTCCACCACCTGCATCCCTACCACCACAGCTACCACACAATCGTCTCAAATACCAGCCATTTCTACCACAACTACCACCACCAAGCCCGTTCCTAATTATTCCTACCAAAACCACCACAACTACACCATCCACCACATTCACCATCCCTACCACCTTTCCATCATCTCCAATTATTCCTCCTCCTTATTCATTTATGTTCCTCCTATCCACTCTTTTCTCATCTCAATTCTCCTTCCCTCTTTCATAGATCAGCAGCACTCCTTTCTTTCCCTTCTTTTCTTCCCCACTTTCTTCTTCTTTCTCCTCCTCCTCCTCCTTTCATCTTCTCCTCCTCCCTCTCCTCCTCCTTCCATTGTCTCTTCCTCTTCTCCCGTTTCATCAGAGTAATTACCAGTTTCTCTCTTTCTCCTGTTACCAAACTCTCTCTCTCTCTCTCTCTTTCTCTTTCTCTCTCTCTCTCTCTCTCTCTCTCTCTCTCTCTCTCTCTCTCTCGAGCAACAAGAAATAAACCTACATACACTAAACACAAACATTTTCCCACACCCACGTTTAATCTTCACTTCCATTTAATTAACTCCACAAAAGGTGTGAGGTCAGGTCAGTGTAGGTCAGGTTTCCGAATAAAAAAACAAGACAAATACCAGTGAAGTGTGTGTGTGTGTGTGTGTGTGTGTGTGTGTGTGTGTGTGTGTGTGTGTGTGTGTGTGTGTGTGTGTGTGTGTGTGTGTGTGTGTGTTTTTACTATCCCGAATAAACAGCAGCTCAGTGTTGATGTGTATCTGAAATATTATTAACAACGAGGCAAATCAGTTATCTTCACCGAAACTTTTTTTTTTTAGTTTCGCGAATAAAAATGAACTCGGTACGCATGTTTCAAATGTATAACAAAAACAAAGTGAAACTTACTCAGTTTCTCAAAACAAAAAAAAAAACAAAAATCGGAATGTATGTTTCAGATTCCGACCATATTTTGTCTTCTCGAGTCGATGAAAAACAATATATTGAAGCTAAAATAATTGTACATCCAGAGGGAAAGGTATATCAGATGAAGAGTACAGGAGAGGCGTGGACAGGAGAGAGAAATTGAAGTAAGCTGAAGTGAAGATTGAGGAAAAGGGAATCAAAGTGATGAGATGTGTGAAGTGGGATGAAGTTACGTGCATAGTATGGAGAGTAGTCAAAGTGGAGAGAGAAAGGTTGATAAGGTAATGTGAAGAGACAGGTGACATGAAATGTACAAAGGTGAAGCGTTGAGAGAGCATATGAGGTGAAATGAAGAGGCTGGTGAGGTGAGATGAGATGAAAAGAGGTGGGTTATTGAGATGGGGCAGATGGGGTGAGATGAGAAAGCTGGTGAGATAGGATAGACAGAGGTGTAGTAGTGGTCAGTTAACAGAAGCAGGTGAGATGTGGTACAGTGAGCTGAATGAAACGAGGCAACACGGATAATATACAAGTGAGAAGCTGAATGAGGCAGGAAAACGTGTGAAATGAAATAAGGTAAGTTGAACGAGATAAAGAGGCGGGTGAGTTTAGAAACAGGTGAGGGGTAGGTGTACGAGTTGTAAGGCGAAGAAAGGCAAGGTGATGTGACGTAATACAGAGGTGAGGTCAGAGAAGATAAGCGGACGTCAGATGTGGTAAGAACTGTGCTGTTGTTTTTGCGAGAAGCTTGACATTCACACTACATGCACTACCATTCCGGTCTCGCCAACACGGTAAAATCAATGCACACTGCGTTTCTGCTTCCGGGTCAAAATAGTTAGCATACTACTCAACTAGGCAGGCGGATAAGCTAAAGTGAGGACTGAATAAAAAAAAAAAAAAAGTGAACACGAAATAAAAATCAAGGTTTCTCCGGAACTATCTTGGCTTGATTAAAATGTCTGGATTTAAATTTGCCCTCCTCTTGATTTTCTGCACTAGGTGGAACTTTTTTTTTTTTTTTTTTTTTTTTGGGGGGGGGGGGGAAATCTAAATATTAAAGTCAGGTACCATTGACTTTTATTCTCGCAAGAAGCTGTAGTGTAGTTACAGCAAGCGATATCTGAGGTTAAAAAGTACAGGTGAGAGGAGAAATGGCCAGGTTAATTAAGTGCCGACAGGTGAGGAGGGGTCAGGTAGGCAGAATGGGATTAGAAGTCAGGTCGGGTCAGGTCAGAAGTTTGTTTTTACCGCCTATGAAGCAGGGTGGCTTTAAGTGGGGCTTATCCCTCTAACAGATCGTCTTAAGGAGGGTAGATTTAAAGAAAAGTCATGGAGTGGAAAAAGATGGTGACTGTGGGAAAGAAAGGAGACGAAGGAGAGCTGGTGAGAAAGATAATAAAAGGAGAGAGAGAGAGAGAGAGAGAGAGAGAGAGAGAGAGAGAGAGAGAGAGAGAGAGGGAATTTTTGCCTTTACTGACCTTTTCTGCTATTGATAGATACCAAAGTCATATTCAACCCTGGAACAAACAAGCTTGGAAAATGTATGACGATAGCTATTTTGGAATTTGCTTATCATTATACTAGAGAGAGAGAGAGAGAGAGAGAGAGAGAGAGATGATGAAAAAAAGGTTGAAAGAGAAGAAACTGATGGAAGAAAAACTGAACAAGAAGAAAGAGAAGAATATCTAAGTAGGAAGGGAGAAGGTAAAGAAAGGAAGGAAGACAGAAAAGGGAAAATCAGAAAGAACGAGAAGACAAGAACACCAAAACAAGGGGAAGGGAGGAACACAGAAAGCATGACAGGAAGTGGAATAAGGAAGAAAGAAGTACACAGGGAGAGAGAGAGAAGTGGAAGAGAAAAGGAGAGAAACAGAAAGGCAGTAAATAAGGAAGAGAAACAAATGAAATGAATCAAGGAAGACAGGAGAAACACAGACAAATCGGCAAATAAAAAAAATGACACAGAAAGAGAAAAAATGGAAGAAAGAGACACAAAGGAGAAATAGAGGAAGGTACAAAAACAAAGGTAAGAAAAGGTAATTAAATGTGAAACTCTCCAGAAATATGGAAAGAAGAGGAAAAGTTTAATAAGGAAGAGAGGAGATGGAAGAAGACGAAAGCGGGAGGGAGAGAGGAAGAGGAAAGGAGAGGGGTGGAGGGAAGTAGAGGGGCGGAGGAAAGGGGTGGAGAGAAGGAGGGAAAGGATGAGGAGGGAGCTCATTATAAGGTGTGTAGGGATTAGCGGATTTAATTTAGTTAAGAGGGGAAAATGAAGTTAATTCTCAGGATTTCGTGTGGGTTTCGTTGGGGGCTGGGTACACACACACACACACACACACACACACACACACACACACACACACACACACACACATTCATGCATATATAAACACACTCTGCTCATACATAATAGCGTATCGTCAAACAAAAACGTGAATTCAAATCGACTCTCACTCTCTCTCTCTCTTTCAATTTCACTGAATGATGTTTAAAATCCAAAAAAACAATAACTTTTTTTTTTAGCAGTTTAAATTTACATGTTTTTATTTATTATCATTTTTTTGTTGCTGGTGGCAGGAATGAGAGAATGGAAAGCGGAGCACTATTACACATTATAACTGGACTTCATGCAGCTGTAAATCAAAGCCATTTATCGTGAATATTAACAGCAATCACCGCGAGCTCAGGAATGAATGATGTTGTAAAATGACGCTTAGGTTAATTATGCTTTGTTAACCAGCACAGTCCTCTGATCCCAATATTAAATTCTGTGATCTCAATGCAAAAACCTGTACGGTACCTAAATTTTTGTGTCCTTCCGTGATTATATTCTGTCTGCAGGAAACTGGAAGAAGCCGTATGATCACACAGATCTGTACACCAACTTGCAGGGAGGATCATTGTATCAGACTGACCATCATGCATAGCAGGGAAACTCTTATTCTGATCTAAATGTCACTGTACGAGAAGAATTTAACCCCCTCATGGTCGAGAAAATTCTAGTATTGTATTCCAGCTACCCCCGCAGGCAGTTTCATTAGCCCAATAGTAAGTCATAGGAGCCTGAAAGAGAATATCAGTGACCATCGTAGTCACAACGTAAAGGTCAGTTATGAGAGATTTCACAACTACAACACAGTTGATAATTTTAAGTCAAATGCATTATTGGCGGCAGTGACTGAAACACTGTTATACCAGCGTCACACCTAAGCAAGAGTCTCACATGATCCCTTCTGATTAAGACAACAGTGTGAGGATCTGACCCTGATACCGACCTATTCACTGCTCTTTCCTTCGATCTCCCAAACACATCATAAGAACACCCAAGTTACTGTAATACTATGAAACTATGACTGACTGTGACATCTCAAGAGTATCATAGCAAAGATGGATGATAATTTAACTTGTGCCCAACTGTCAGGCCGTTAAATCCAAACTGCATACATTCCATGCTAAATAATATTGTTTATTTCCGATATAGCGTAACGGTATATGGCATTTTGTCCAACCCAGATCAGGAAGGATACAACCACGATGCAAGATTCTTGAGACCCATGTTATCTTTATATTCTTTCCATTACAAGTCAAGATACTATTAAATATAATGTAGTTTCCATTCATCCTTCCCTTAACATATTCCCAAGACAATTTTCAAGATATCATATACCACACAATACTTTTCATCCATTCTTTACCAGAATTCTAGGACAGTTTTTCGATACTGCATAATCGTCCTTCTCACTTTTTTCTGCCGGCTTCGACTGGGGGGAATGTTGGGTGTGAGCGGGGGAGGGGTTGCTCTGCCATACCTGTCTCAGACTCACAGTATCAGATATCATTTATAGCGTACCAAATAACAAACAACATCAAAAAAGTCAATGGATCTGTTATTGCTTGCTGTTTATATACTCCTATATTTCAACTCTTTCTCTCTCTCTCTCTGTCACATGTTCTCTCCCCTTTGTTCTACTCTGTTCTCTTTCCCCTTTTTTGTGTTCGTTAGGCAGTCTGGCTCTTGTCCTCCATCTAAAGTGCGTGTGCGTATGTGTGCGTGAGAGAGAAAGATTTGTGTGTGTGTGTGTGTGTGTGTGTGTGTGAGAGAGAGAGAGAGAGAGAGAGAGAGAGAGAGAGAGAGAGAGAGAGAGAGAGAGAGAGGCATGTATAACTATGTTGTTGATTTTGTGATTTGGCATAACTGAGTTCGATATGTGATTTTTGTGTATGTCAGCATTTTGTATATAGTCTCCTGTGTACATAACACACACACACACACACACACACACACACACACACACACACACACACACACACCACTTCCTCAAATCCCTTTTCGTTAATCCTCTTCTCTTCCACATTCCCTTACATCCTCTCCCTTCCCCCTCCTCTACTCCCACTCTTGTGCTTCAGACTCCAACCCCCTGTACACTGATACACTCCCCATTCTTCCTATCCCAGTCCCTTCCCCGTACTCTTCTTTCACTCTCTCTTATTTCCCACTTTTTCCTGTAACATCCACTCTTTCATTCCACTTTCCTTGTCACACTCTCCCTCTCCCACATTCTCCCGTCTCCATCTTCCCCATCACACTCCTTTCCCATTCCCCCTCACCCTCTTCACTACCCACTCTCCCATCCCCACCTCTCTCTCTTTCTCTCTCTCTCTCCACTTCCACAATCCTCTTCACACACAAACCCCTTCCAACTACCTCCAATCTTTTCCTTCCCTCTTCCTTAACCCCACGCTTCCCTCCCCTCTCCCTTCGCTCTCCATCCTCCCCCTCCCTTCCACTCTGCCACACTCCCATCCACTCACCAACTCATCCACAATTCAGTCCACAAGTTAGAGTGATATTACGTCCATGCAAAATTTAACATTCCATCAGCACATTCCAACAGCGTTAAACTTTAGAGATACGGTATGTCGGTGTGCTGTCTTACTGGAGGGTGATTGGATGGAAGGATGGACGGATGGATGGATGGATAGGTGGGTGAGTGGAGGCTGAACGCATGGTTAAATAAATGGATAGGTAGGTGGGTGCATGGGTGGATGGATTGGTGGGAGTATAGTTAAATAAATGCTGGGTAGGTGGGAGAATGGATGAATGGAACTATTGCAGGAAAGATAAGTGAATAAATGACTGAACGAAGAGATGAATGGATGAATGCTTGAAAACAAAATAATGGATGAATATACAGATGGATGGAGTGTGTAATTAAATATAGGGATGACGAGATTTGCCTGTTGAATGATTTATGCATAACTTGAATAAACTGCATACATGAATAATGGAATTGTCTGGCTAGCTGGGTAAGCGTGTTTTAACTATCTATTTGTCCATTCGTTCGTGTGTCTGTTTAGCTGCCTGTCTTTCCTGTCTGTTGTCTGTCCCTCTGGCTATCTGACGGTCTGCCTGCGTCTTCATTTATACATTGAAAACACTCTACATATGCAAAATTCTCTCTCTCTCTCTCTCTATCTATCTATCTATCTATCTGTGTGTGTGTGTGTGTGTGTGTGTGTGTGTGTGTGTGTGTGTGTGTGTGTGTGTGTGAGAGAGAGAGAGAGAGAGAGAGAGAGAGAAGGAAAGCGGGCTAAAAGAACAAATGAAAAGAATTGTGTAATCAGAAAGATCTAAAAAGAAAGTGGCCAATACGAAAAACGAAGTTACTACAGAAACGCCGATAAAAAATACGAAAACGGTGGGGCGAAAAGATACACAGACAGACTGACACAATTATTGATAGATGGACAGATGGATAGATACAGATGTGTGTTATCAGGATGTCCTTGGGTCAATGAGAGTATTACCACCAACACTCACCTCATTCAAGTCTCCTGTTTTCCTCATCTCATTTTCTCGCCATTTCTTCCTCTTCGCCTTCTCTGTGTTTCCCTCCGTCCTCTCTGCATTCTCACCAACATGCAGACGCAAGGAAAACATTCCACGATAATCACAATTCACTTTAAAAATAACTGAATAATAACTCGTCCGTGTGGAGTGCACGGGGCAGTCGAAGTCAAGCATCTAGTGGTTACACGTCGGACGTGCGCAGAACCACCTGCGCGCAAACCATGGCCGCCAGTCTTCCGATCACACTTAGGTATTCCAGTTTTCACGCTGTTAAAGGCATACTGCTAATACACCTTTACCTAATACCGTATCGCTCTATAAGCCCGCGCATCGTATCGCTATATCAGCCAATGTATTAAAAGTGTCAGTACGATTTAATTGTGGCTTACCCATATTCATGTTGGCAGCCCTGACTGAGGTTCTGCATGCAGCCTCCACGTCACCTGTCAATCCACCTGACTCCATTGCCTACGCATGAACGGCAGCTCATGTTTTAAGACACAGAGCTTATTAAACGTCACCTCAACACAACAGGGTAGCAACAGTCCCTTATGGAGACGAAAAATATACTACTACTGTCTTTTTACGTAACTAGACTAAATAAATGTTTACAAGATAAGTGACTACCTAAACGAGGGAGACTTGTGGGAGACTGTCTTCACCTTCTGTTCCTGCCACCACCAGACTATTTTATCCAGCTCGGGAGAGGCTTTTAGACATGATAGAGGTATAGCCTTCATCAGCCCCTTCATCATAAGAGGCGTTTTGGCCGCATAAAACTGCACCTAAGGGATGGGCCAGTGTGCCATAGCTCCACAGGAAAAATGAAAAATAAATAAAAATATAGCAGAATGAGCAAAGACATAAAGCTGCTGCACCTACAACACTACACTGTTTTTCCTTTTTTTTTTTTTCCTTTCTGCTTATGCAGGTCAGTAGTAGAAAAATGACGAAGCTTTTATCCATCTTTTCCACAGCACTTCCTTGTAACTACTGCCATATTCTAGTGTTCATCACATATTACAACTCAGTATTCAAGGAGAGATTCCAATTTGAGGCCAAGTTGGAGAGTTAAAAGGGTATAGTTACAAAATATGAGAAGGCTGAAATATGAATGTAACTGTTATGTTTTCAAGTATATATAGTACAAAGGGAAAAGGGAAAGAGCAATGCGTGGCAATCATAAGAGAATCTGTTTGAGTACTAAAGATATATGGCAGGATGCTGTCGCCAGAATCAGGGAGAAAACCGAGGAATTGATTGGAAAGAGAAAAGGTTTCGGGAAGAGGAGGGAATGTGCAGACCAGATATTCGCACTTATACTTATGCAAAGCGGAAAAATAGTTCGAGAAGGGAAAGAAGCTGTATGCTGCCTTCACTGAGCTGGAGAAAGCATATGACAGTGCAGATAGATAAGGAACGTGGAAGATGTTGAAAATACATGGTGTATACGAGATACCGTTGAATGCAGTTAAATATAAGAGGGCGCATAGATGGCAGTTCTTATGGAAAATGAACCGAGTTCTTTTATTTCAATGTTGGACAGAAACATGGTTAACTCTCAATGACTGTTGTTTTTACCGATGAATGATGTTATAAGCGATAAGAAGGAGCATTCATAGACTCCAACACCCGGGCCCTCCAACCGGTGTAAGGGCCATGCAAAAACCTTGACCTTCGGCTGACTGTTCTCAAAGCTGAATCCCATCGTTCTTGCGTGACCCTGAACCCTCCGACAAGTCCGGTTCAAATTTGATCATACTGAGTTGACCCAGACCTGTGACCACAGCCTTTGACCTTTCCCGGTGACCTTGACCTTATACTTTTCAAAATCGAGCAGTACCTTTGTTCTTGTCTTCCTCATCCCTTCCACAAAAGTCTGGTCTAAATTGGATGCAAACTGTTCAAGTTGACCTTGCCCTGTACCAGTGGTGTATGGGTTATTGTTAAAAAAAAAAAAAAAAAAGTTTATATACAGTATACCCTTGGCTGGCCCTCAACCATTCCCTCAAGTTTGATCACAATCGAAACAAAACCAAGTTATTTTGTTAACAAGCGTTCACACAGGTAGCACTTCGACCTGCCCTGTGACCATGACCTTTGACTGATTTTTTTCCATGAATCACGTCATTCTTGTCTCACCCTCAGCTCATCCCAAGTTTGGCTTAAACTGAATAAAAACCATGTAAGTTGACTTCGCTAGGTCAGACTTTTACCTTTACCTGTGACCTTACCTTTGACGTATTGTGGTAAGAAACAACAAGCTTACTCACTGTCCCTCAACCCGTTCATCTAGTTGGGTTAAAATCGGATGATAATTGTTTAATTAATTTTGTTGAAACAAGCGATAGCGCACCGCTCAAAACACAGCATTGCTTCGCTTCGCGTGCACTGGTTTAATATATAATTATACAGTATATACTAGTCGAAAAGGTCCGTCCTTCGGCTAGCTCCTACGGAGGGCAGGTTGAGCCTTCGGCCAATATACCTTATGTAACTTTTCAACATACAATTAATCTTATTAAATTATATACCAAAACACTCCCTGGATCATGCTGATTCAGATTATGTATCATATGTGGGGTTAGACCCTAAGGGAGCCGAGTTTATAGGTAACAAACATACAAACACTAGCCTTCATTATGAGAGAGAGAGAGAGAGAGAGAGAGAGAGAGAGAGAGAGAGAGAGAGAGAGAGAGAGAGAGAGAGAGAGAGAGAGAGGCTGACAAACAAAAAGGACAGGCAGGCTGAAAAATATGGACCTCTTAATCTTTTAAAGGTGAACCTTTTTTCAAACTGCCTTTCGATCACACAGACCAGGCCAGCAGGCAGGCAAGCAGTGAGGCAGGCCAGCAAGCAGGCAGGCAGGAAGGAAAGTAGGCAGGCAGGCAAGCAGCCGGCAGAGGCAAGCAGCCGGCAGAGGCAAGCTGGTAAGCAGGCAAGGAGAGAGGGAGGCAGGCAAGCAGACAGGAAGTGAGGCAGGCAGGCGGCTAAGCAGGTAGGCAGTCAGGTTAGTTAGTCAGACAGTGAACCAATCACTCAGAGAAGTAGACAAGCAGTATGGTTAGCCAATCACCCAGTCACAGAATTAAGCAGGTTGTGAAGTTAGTCAATCGATAAACCAGTCAGTTAATCAGACACTAGTCAGTATCTTATTTAGCAGCACTTGCGAAGCAGAAGAGACAGTCAATCTGTGCCAGTCCTTCAGTCAACCGATCAGTAAGGGTTCATTTAGTGTGTGAGCCAGTCTGAGTCAGTCAGTGAGCCACCCAATCTCACCCATTTTCATCCTCACCTTCATTCTTCACTCTGACCACTAACTCGCTCCCCTACTTTATCCTTTACTATTCCTCAGCTAGTCGTCCAGTCAGTTAGTCAGCCACTCTGCATGGCCACACTCGCTCAGTTACCCAGTTATCCTGTCAGCCTCACCTTCAGTCAATAATCAGCCAATCCATGTACAATTAGGGCGTGAGAGATTCAGTAAGCACGGGGTAATGAGGGAGTGAGATGAGATGTCAGTGAGAGTGAAGTGAAGCGTCAACCAGGCTCGCTATCACATCAGTCCACTCTCACCCTTCACCCTTAGCCACTGCCCTTATCCCTTATACTTCACCCCTTACCCTTGCCCTTACCCCTTACCCACAGCCCTTCAATTTCGGCCCTTGCCTTACCTTTACCCCCACTCTCACTCTTACCCAATGTCCCTCACCCTTACCCTTTTTTTTCCGTACTACTCATTCCTGAGCCTCACTCTTACCCTTCAATTTTACCCAAACTCTACCCTTACCCTCACCATCACCCATTGCCATTCACTCTCACCCTTCCTTATCACACCTCGCTCTCACTTCTACCATTATTTCTTACTTCTCACTCACTCCTACCCCTTTCTCTCACCTTCACTCCCATCTCTCCTCTCACTTGTCCCTCACTCCACACATCAATCCAGTTCCCTTCATTCCACCTTACCTCTTCTGTTACTCCTTCTCCTAACCCCACAACAACTCTCCTAAACCCCCGCTTCACCCCCACTCACCCATCTATTTGTAATCCATCCGTGTATCTCAACCTCATCTCCAACTTAACCCCCCCCCCTCTCAATCTGTCTCCCATTCCTTCTCAAATTCCTACTTTCCACCCCATTTCCTCTTCCCGCCTCACCCCCTCTCCACACTCAACCCTTCTCCCTATCCCATCTCCTTTCCCATTTCCCCCTCTCAGCCCACCTCCTTCCTCCCTTTCCAAACTCCCCAACATCACCCCTCTCCTCTTCACTGCCCTTTATCCCACTCTCCACTCCACCTGCCTTACCCCCATTTCCCTACACCCCTCTCCCCGTTCCCAACTCTCTCTTTGACGACCCCACCCCACCCCTTCCCCCCACCCTCTTACACATTACAGCAGTGGGGAGATAAGTTTGTAAGTGGGTGTTAGAGGGGGGAGGTGAAGCGTGTGATGGGGAGGTAGGAAACCAGATGGGGACTTTTTTCAATTGTCTTCCCCCTCCTCCCCTCCTCTGTAAAATTCTTATTCCCTTTTCTTGGATCCTTTTCTTCCTGACTGGCATTTTCTTTATTTATTTTTACTTTTTCTTTCTTCACATATGTATCTCTTATTTCTTCCCGTTTCCCATTTTCTTCCCTCTAATTTTGGCGCCATTTCTTCTTTACAGCTCCATTTTCTTAAGTATTTTCCTAGGCTCCTTTCAGTATTTCTTTGCTCCAATTTCTTACTTCAAAACTCTACTTTTCTCTGTCCTTGTCTTGTCTTGGGCCCTTTTCTTATCTCAATTTTCTTCTCTTTTTCCCATTTTCCTCTTTGTACTCTCTTCTTTCCCCTTCTTTATTAGATTCGTATCCTTTCCTCTTGGCATGTTTATCCTCTTGTCTTGCGTTTTCACTTTGTTTTTGTCTCCTTTCCCTCTTTTTATTCATTCCTTCTCTTGTAAGTTTGTTTTCCTCTTTTCCTTCTTCCGTTTTGGGCTACTTCACCTATTTCGTGGCCTTTTCTGACCTCGTTTTGGTTTCTTCATATATTGTTTCCAGTTTCCTCTTGTTCATCTATTTTGCATGCCTGTTCTTTGGATAATCTCACGCCATATCTAGTCTTCTTTTTCCTCGTCTTCAACTTAATCCCTTCTACTCTTGTTTCCTCTTTCCTTTTTGTACCTCCCTTTTTATCTGTCCTCTTCCTATCCTTCTTTCCTCACCACTCCTTTTCCCCTAAACTTGTCTTCACCCTCCTCTCTCTCGCTCTCTCTCTCTCTCTCTCTCTCCGAAACTTCAAGTGCGAATTGCCGTGTAATATCATTAGACTTTCCTATTTCTCTCTCCAGACCTGTCCCTTGCCCCCCTCCCCCTCCCACCCTTCTTCTCTCTATCTCTCTCTCTCTCTCTCTCTCTCTCTGTCTATCTCTATCTATCTATCTATCTGTCTGTCTATCTATTTATCTTTTTCCCTCCTCCCCACTTCCTCTCTCGTCTCTCTCCCTTTGCTTTCCCTCTCTCTGTCCCTCTTCATTTTCCGTGAGCAAGACCTTGAATCCTTCCTTCCAACCTCCATTCCTTCTTTCCTTTCTTCCTTATTATTCTCTCTCTCTCTCTCTCTCTCTCTCTCTCTCTCTCTCTCGCCTTTTTCCTTGAGCACAACCCTGGAGCCTTGGAATTGGATTATGGTCTGTCTGTCTCTGTCTCTGTCTCTGTCTCTGTCTCTCTCTCTCTGTCTCTCTCTCTCTCTCTCTCTCTCTCTCACTCACTCATTTCCTTGCTTAACATCCAATCTTCCCTTTTCTTTTAACTCTTTCTGTCCTCCTTCCAACCATTCGAAGTTCCTAATACTATGCATTTATTCTATGTCTCGCTCTTCTCTTACTTTTACCACATCTTTATCCATCTTTGTCTGTCTTCTTTATTACAGTATATAGTCCTTGCTCTTCAATTCCTCTTTACTTTCTTTCATTGTTCTACTAATCCCCCTTCTTCTTCTTCTTCTCCTCTTCCTTCTTCCTCCTCTTCTTCTCCTCTTCCTTCTTCCTCCTCTTCTTCTCCTCTTCCTTCTTCCTCCTCTTCTTCTCCTCTTCCTTCTTCCTCCTCTTCTCCTCTTCCTTCTTCCTCCTCTTCTTCTCCTCTTCCTTCTTCCTCCTCTTCTCCTCTTCCTTCTTCCTCCTCTTCTTCTTCTTTTCCTTTATTCCAATGTCTCCCTACTCCTTTTATCTCCCCTCTTCCATTCAGTTCGTTTCAATTTTCTCTTGTTTTTCTCGTCCTTCTTCGTTCTCACACTCTTCCTTTCTCCTCTCTTTTTCCTCTGTGTGGGCTACTGTTCTTGTCTTCGTTTCTTTTCCTCATTAATTTTGTCTCATTCCATCTTTACGTGGGGAAAGAATTATGATGATGTTTACAGTGATGATGATAATGATGATAATGATCTTGTGCTTCCTTATCTGTTTCTCACTAATTATATCCTCCACCAGCTCTTCACCTTCTGATCTTCCTCCCTCCCTCTCTCGGTTCAGTCCTTCTTTCTTGTCTTTCTCCTTCTGTTCTTCCCTCTCTCCCTCCTTCCTTCCGTTCTTACTTCTTCCCTCCCCCCTTACGTGAATATCCCACCCCGTTTACTGCCTCCTTAGCTTCCTCTCTCTCTCTCTCTCTCTCTCTCTCTCTCTCTCTCTCTCTCTCTCTCTCTCTCTCCCCTTTAGCAATACAGCCAAGAGCACTACTTAAAGACTATGCTCCCTTATGACCCCTCTTTAACCTCTAATTAACCTCCTCCAGCCCCTTCCCTACCATGACGCCTTTTCATAATAAATTCTTCTTACTACCAGACGATTTTAACTATTTTAACTACCCTTCTGTAACTACTATTCATACTCCTAACAACCACTTCAGTGCGATGATGGTTTTTCTAATTTTGTTCACTCTTGCCAGACGATTTTATGAAGGGTCTTTACTGGTGAAGGGCAAAATTAACCCCCTCCTCAGTTCCAAGTCTCCCCTGAACTGAGGAAAATCGTCTGGCGGCATCAAAAATAAGAAAGGCGTTCCCAATCTGAAGGGGCTAATTTTCATCCAAACTCCTCTTCCATACGTGACGCATTTTTTGTTTTACTTTATCCTTCCTACCTTTAGACGATTTTGCTCGGCTTGAGAGAAACCCCCTAGTAGCGAGGAGGTTAATGAAGGCTAAATTTAACCGCTCCAGTTGGAAAAGTGTCTCCTAAATCTAAGAAAATCGTCGTAAAGGTAAATTGTGGATGGCACTGCACTGAGGGGTTTTACAGGCCAAGGGTATTTTTCAGCTGCACAAAATCGTCTGGCGGTTCCAACAATACCCACGTGATGCCCTGCCCTCAATAGTTACTTCCATTAAAAAGTATAAATTATGGAAAAACTGAAGATAAATAGGAGAAAAAAAAAAAAAAATCCGAGTCTGTCCTGAGTTTATCTGAATCCGAATAAATGACGTGAAAACAAACACACACATATTTATATCTATATGTACGTTTTTTTTATCAATCAGCTTCTCTCTCCAAAACAAGGTCAGTAATAAATGGGAAAAAAAAAACTGCGAATTAAAAAAAAAAACTAGCATTGTTGCATTCCTCATTGATTTTTTTTTTTTTTGGGGGGGAGGGGGTATTTTACAACGTCGGTACCGGCAATATATAAATCAAAATCGGAAAAAAAAAGAATATGTTGCCCTGGTTCGCTTTCCACTATTCCAGCGTCAATAATAAATGAAAAAAAATAATCCAGCATTGTTTTCAGCTTCCACTTATTATTTTTTTACAGTTTTTTTACATTACGTCGCTAAATATTGGGAGGCAAAGAGGATTACTCGATGTTTTCACTGGTCAGGTCCGCACTCGTGTTGCTGCATTTTGCTCTATATTATTTTTTATTTTTTGTCATAACCCGAACTGATGTGAAAAGGACTCGTTTGGGTAATTAATTTGATATGTCTGTGTGATTGTGGGGGGGATAGGGGTATTGTTGTTGTTGAGGGAGGGGGGGTAAAGAGGAGGGCAGGACTGGGAGGGGGAGAGGGGCGTGTCTGGTGAAGAGGGTGATGAGAGAGAGAAAGGATTTGGGAGGGCATGAGTGGGGATGGGGCATGGGGCATAGTTGTCGGGGAAGGCAGGGGGGAGAAGTGTGGGAGAGGAGAGGGATGAGAGGAGGGGATAAGAGAGGGAGAGAAGCAGGTGACGAGGGGGAGGGGTTTAGGTATATGAGGGAAGGACAGGAGGGGAAGGGGTGAGAGGGGTAGGAGTTTAGGTGACTGATAGGATGTTGATAGGGAAAGAGTTTGGTTGCGAGATTTAAGAGGGAGATGAGAAAGGAAGGGGTTTGGGTGGGAAGGGGAAGAAGTTTGAGCGACAAAGGGAGAGGCTTGGGTGCAGGAAGGGGGCGATGAAGGTAAGCGTATGGGTGAGGGCAAGAGATGAGAGAAGGAAGGGTCTGAGTGAAGGAAGAAGATGAGAGGGGATGAAAGGGATGTGGGAGTTGGGTGAGAGAGAGGGAACTGGGTGGGTGTTGGGCTCAGGGCATAACTGTGAGGGGGAGAGGGCAGAGGTCATATTAAATGAATTGAGCATTACTGAAGAAGAGGAAAAACTGCCGAGAAGGGAATAAATATGACTTCCATGGCGAGGGGGAGAGAATGATTGAAGGGGGAGGGGCATGACTGAGAAAGAAGGGAAATCTTAGAAAGAGGATGACTGGGGAGAGAGGACAGCATGTACGATGGGGAAGGGGATGAGGTGGGTAACTATAACTGAGAGGGGTGAAGAAGTTAGTGAGGGTATGAAGGAGTGGCTATGACTGTGAGGCGGTGAGGGGAAATCCACGATGGTTGGTGGTGGGTGAAAAAGAGAGGGACAACTGAATTAATGGGGATTGAAGAAATGAGTGGGAATAATTGAAGGTTTGTATGAAAGGCCGGGAGTAAGGGAATAACTATGATGGAAGGGAGCAGGAAAGGTAAAAGGTTAACTGTGATTGAGGGGAAAATGTGTGTGTGTGTGGGGGTGGGGGTGACAGAGAGGGAGAGGGAATGAGGGGTAATGAGAGGGGGGGTAGGTGAGGGGTTAACTGTGACTGAGGGGAGTTGGGGGGTAGTGAGGGGAGGGGTAACTATGATAGAGTTGGGATGAGGGGTGGGTCTATTGTTGTCATTGTCAGTGTGTTGTTATGGCCCCACAGACAGAAAGCACTGGCTCTATTGATTCACTGCCAGGACTGTTAGTGTGTGTGTGTGTGTGTGTGTGTGTGTGTGTGTGTGTGTGTGTGTGTGTGTGTGTGTGTGTGTGTGTGTGTGTGTGTGTGTGTGTGTGTGTGTGTGTGTGTGTGTGTGTGTGTGCAGCAGAGGGAACAAAGGAAAAGTGGAGTGATTAAAATGTGGAAAAAAGACGTTAGATGAATAAATGTAATATAGAAGAAATGGAAAGAGAGAGAGAGAGAGAGAGAGAGAGAGAGAGAGAGAGAGAGAGCAAATATATATGCAACGTAGTAAGAAAGCGTATAGAAGAAACAGCAAATGTGAGAAAGGAAAGAGAAGGTGAGAAGAACAGGTGGAAGTAGTGGTGGTGGTCTTGTGATTCCCAGGATGGTCTCGGACTCTTGCTATCCACTCACCAGATTGCCTCCGTGCTCGTGGAAACAGGAAGGAGGAGGGAAAAGAGGAGGGAAAGAGAGGAAAACAAATCAGGTCCCTCCCTTTATTCCACAAAATTCCTCCTCCCCCCTCCTCCTCCTCCTCTCTCTCTCTCTCTCTCTCTCTCTCTCTCTCTCTCTCTCTCTTTCCAGTCACGATATACTCTTTTATTCTTTTACTCTCTTAGATTTTTATGCCCTCTTCTTTTCTCTTCTTTTTTTCCTCTTCCCTTGCCTCTTCCTCCTCCCCCATGCATATTTCACCCCATTCCATTCTCCTACAGGACTTGCATTCCTTCCTCCTTTCTTCCTTCCATTCTTCCCTCCCTCCCTTATCTTTGCCTCCATCCCTCAGACAACAGCGGTATCTTATCTCTTCTTTCTTTTCACAGGTGGGTCTTCGCGTCAAGTCTTCAGAAGGAACCATTCCATTGGGTGAGGTGAGAGGGGGAGGTGGAGGGAGAGGGAAAAGGAGGGGAGGAGAACGGGGAGGGGAAAGGGGAGAAGGAAGGGGGAGGTGGACGGGAAGGAGAGAGAGAAAGGAGAGATTGAAGAGGGTTAGTGAAGTGGGTGTAAAAGGGAAAAAGGCAGTGGGAGAAGGGTTGAGGAGGGAGGATTTGGGACGAGAGAGAGAGAGAGAGAGAGAGAGAGTTTGGAGAGAGTGGCAACAGCAAGTGGGAGTGGGGCCTGGAAGAGAGGAAGAGGGGAGATATATTGGAAGGGGGGAGAAGGGGAGATGGAAGAGGAAGTAAAGGAGAGAGGGAGAGGAAGAGGAAGTAGAGGAGAGAGGGAGAGGGAGTGAAAGACGAAGGGAGAGGGAATAGGAAGTAGAAGAGGGACAGAGAAGAGGAGGAGGAAGGAGGACTGAAAGGCGAACACAGAAAAACGAGGCTAAGTAGTCAAATGCATGGGTGGAGAAGGAAAGTGGCAAGAAGGAACGGGAAAGTGAGAGGGAAACTAACAGTGAGAGAGGGTATATGAGATGAAAGTGGCATTAAGAAGTTGAGATAGGGGGTGGGGAAAATGGGCAGCAGACGAGGGTGTGGAAATGAGAAAGGAGAGAGGGAGTGAAGAGGAAGTAGGAAAAATGGGAACTAAAGAAGTGCAAAAGTGAGGCGAGGAAGGAATCGGGAGAGTGGGAGAGCGAGAGGTAAAGAAAGTAAGCTGAGTGGGAATGAAGGCCGAGTGATGGAAGGGGAGAGTGAGAGGAAAGGAAAGATTGGGAAAAAGGAAAATGGAGAGACCGAAAGAAATAAAAGGTGAGTAAGTGTGCGAAATACATAAATCTCCAGTCTCTCGCGTCGTATATAAAAATCTTCGCTGTCCTCACCTTTTCGAACGGCGTATATTTCTTCATCCTAAACTTTCGGAATATAAAGCACGAGAAACATTACTGGGTCAGGGATTTTCTTTTTATTTTTGTTCTACGGAATCACGGGCGCGTGTAGATATAAACTGATGTGTAGTGTAGATTACAGGTCAGGTGTGGACACGTATGATGACAGATGAGATGTGGACAGGTGTGGATGACTGGTGTGGTAAGGACATGTGTATAAGTGTGGAATACAGGTGTGTAGGTGTAGGTGACAGGCGTGTAGGTGTGAAGGACAGGTGTGTAGGTGTGACAGGTGTATAGGTGACATGTGTACAAAGGACTGGTGTGTAGGTATGACATGGGTGTTGGCGTGAAGGACAGGACGATTTGTGGGGCACTGGGTATATGACTGGTGTGTGAACCGTATACCGATGCACTGATAATATTTCCCCAGACGTAATAAACCGCAGTGTCTCCCATGACTGTCCATTGCAAATAATGATAATGACAATAATAATAATAATAATAATAATTCATTCATTCATTCATGATCCAATCCTACATTGCCCCATAAGGAGCGTAGGGGCCAGGGGCTAGGCAAGTTGGCCCTGACATTTAAGATGAGAGTGACCAGCCTCACTCATCCCTGAGTGGCATTACATGAGCAATAAACCCCAACCATCCCATGGATATAAACCTTCACCGGTTCAATCCGATTGGAGCCCCGTAATTACTCACTAAACCACCAGGCGCCAAAATCTGGTTATATGGTTACCACCCAGCGTAGTTAATTGTTTCTTGGTGTACAGGAAACTGTTTGGCTTGTCATTCAGTGTAGGGTCACCCACAGGCAGAAGGAAGGGGAAAGAATGAAGGAAAGAAGGACAGAGGAGGGAGTGTAAAGTAACCCGTAGGCAGAAGGACGAAGAAAGAATGAAGGAAAGAAAGACAGAGGAGGATGGAAGGAAAGAAGGATGGAGGATAGGAAAGGGAAGACACCCGAGAGCAGCACTACATCGAGTGAGTGGATGGTGAGCGCCCCCACCTACCACACTATAATAATAATTAATACCGTGACACCAAATCTAATGTCCCTATAATCGGCTTACTTGTGTTTAACTAAGATCCCTAACCCATTTCTACATCATGATAAGGCTCATCGAATTTCATGCAACCCGGGCACTGAATTAAGTTGTGAAAGTGACCCAGTTCCATCACACGAAAACAAACCGACTCTAGCTTGTCATACTGGAGGTGGTTAGTACTTATGCCCAAGTGCCAGGTTACCAGGTGGCTTGTGAAGGCTGGTGAGGACAGCCATCTGTTAATATTTCGTAGGTACACTACTAAACCTTGGGAACGGGATTCTTAATTTTTGTCCAGGGTGAGACTAAGACACAAAAATGGTGTGCACTTTTTCCCAGTCAGGTATTGAAATTTTCTGTTGCTATTTATACACCGCACAAGGCGTATTTTTTGAATTATGCGGAATAGTTTCCACTGAATTTCTTTACGCATTCTCTACCTTTTTTTTATGTCCTATTTGAACAGCTGGATTCCATCCTTTGTTTTCTATTATCATTCTGAGTGCAAATCAGTTATCATGCAGTCTGTAGTTTTCTCCTAACTAGTACTGCACTCACATTCCCTTTGGAATTAGGACTTAAAGTGGCTGTGTGGTCACTGACGCTGAATTAATCTCCAACTGCTACACTGCTGCCCAAGTTTTAATTAGTGGCCGAAACTAGATCAAGGATGTTGCCACCACATGTTGACTCATTAACCCACTGAGTCTGGGGACACCTCTTTCATTTTAATTCGTGCCACATCCAGACAGTCTGGCTCAGGATAGGCTTTTGGAACGGGTGGGGTTAGGTATTAACAACGA
>NC_137049.1:29519769-29534769 GCF_032717465.1 Coenobita brevimanus | reverse complement strand
TCCACCACCTACTCGCCACCACTTCTAATTCCTCTGCCTCATTCCCCACAATCCCCATTCTCCGTCTTTCAATCCCCACGCTCCCCAGTTCCCGGTCCCTCAATCCTTACCCCCTCTCAGCTCCTCCATCAATCCAAGTCATCAACTCTTTCTCCTCTATTTACACACTGACTCCCTCCCCAGTCTCCCCTTTTCCCATTTCCTGTCGCCCTCTTCACCCAATTAGCTTATCAATATTGCCTTCGTCATCATTATTTTTATCCTCGTCTGCGATCCCTTTCACTCATTTTATCTCCTCTTTCCATTTCCTGCATTTATCACCCATAACAACCTTCCCAATTATCTGCTTCCTCCTAACCCTCCTTTCATGCAGTTCCTCAGTATGATTCTTTATATTCCTTTTTTGGTTCCCATCGGCGTCCTTTTTCTCAATCTTTTACCATGTTTTTTTTTTTTACCTTATTATTAACGTTCCAGTATCTGTTCTCTCTTTTCCTTCGTGCTATTCATGGTTCAACATTCTTTAGCGTTTTTCCAGTTACCTCGATAATCCTCTTTTTCCTTGATCTTCTCCCCAATGTCTTACTTCCTCCTCCATCCAGTTTTTTATCACTGCCTACCTTCTTATCATTTTATGTCTCCCTCTGCGCTGTCATGCTTCTGGTTGTCATTATCGTCCTTTTCCTCCGCGTATTTTCCCTACCACGTTACTTCCTCTTTCTTAGATTCTTATAATTTCCTTCTCTTCTACTATCGACTTCTCTTTATCCACTCCTCCCACTATGCATCTATCAGTGTAATACTTGACGCCGTGCTGGGTAAGGAGTGGCCTCGATAAAAGGATCCCCACTCGTTTTTGTCCCTCCTCAGTAACGACCCCACCTCCCACGACACATCACCCTCCCTGTCATACTCTCGCACCCCGGGCCTCGCACCTAAGCTCCCCATCTCGTTCTCAGCCTCCCTCTCAACCTCCCATCCACCATTTTTACGTACGCTCCTAGTCAGCATCTCACTCCACTCGCTCCTGAAGGCCAAACCACATCACAGTGCTGCTTTTTACCTCTTCCAGACCTTCAGCCTCATCACCACCTTCTTAAACAATCTCTTCATTTGTCCATCTGTCTCTCCATGTCACTCCACAGGTCCTTCTAAGGTAAATTGGTTCAACAGCCCTCACTCTAATGCACGTCCCTCCAACAGCGTCCAAGCATCCATTCCTCCCAGCACCCATTAAACCCCCTCTGAATCATAGCCCTTTCCCTTCCTCAATTTCCTCTATCACTTTTTTCTCCCCTAACCCCTGTCAACAGTTCCATCAATCATTTCATCAAAGTCTCCAACCCTACGATCTTTTTCACCATCATCTCCCTTCCCTCCACCTCTCCCTCTTCCTCCCTTTCATCAATGTTTCACTATTCCCTTCTCTTCACAGTTCCATATTCCTCTCTTCGTCAACCAATCCCTTTTCCTTGCCTCTTTCTACCCATCCCTCTTCCTCCTCTCTCTTCACAACTCTTCCTTTTCCTCCTATCATCTCACCTATCTCTCCCATCTTCACCTTGCCTTCTTCCCATCCATCCCTCCAATTCCCCATCCACCCCACCTCATATTCTCTTACCCCTCTCTAAACCAACCCACTTTACTTTCTTCATCTCGTCCTTCTCCCCTCCCCTCTCCCATCTCTTCCTCTTCCCGTACCCTCTTTCTATCATGTACTTTCTTTCTCCCGTTTCTCTTCCCCTGCTCCCTATCTCCCTCTACCATTTATCCTTCACTCCCCACCCTCGCTCAATCTCCCTCCCTCCCTTTACCTTCCCTTCTAATTGCAACACATCCATCTCCCAGTTTCCATTCCCCTCCATTTCACTTTCTAGCCCCCACCTGTCCTCCATCCTCATCTCCCTCTCACCTCCCCTTCTCCCCTATCCCTCTCACCTCCCCTTCTCCCCTCTCCCTCTCACCTCCCCTTCTCCCCTCTCCCTCTCACCTCCCCTTCTCCCCTCTCCCTCCTCCTTTTCAATCACTCTTTTTCCAGGTGATGCAAATGGGAACAGGTAAAGTTAATTAGGAGAGAGGTGACGACTCTCCTCTCACCTGTCACAAGGGAGTAGCGTCTGAGAGGAGAGAAGAAGTAGGTGAAGAGGGGAAGAGAAGAGGGTTGAGTACTTTGATTCTTTCTCTCTCTCTCTCTCTCTCTCTCTCTCCACAATTTCATCTTTCAGTCTCGATCTTGGTCTTCCTCTTCAACTTCATCACTCTGTCCTCTGCAAGTTTCTCAGTACAAGGACATAAAAAAACACCTTCAGCCTGCTTCTTCTGATCTTTTTGACTCGTGTTAGATGAACTTTGGACCCAGTTAAAGTTGCAAATGAGTCGGAAGATGAGAAAGGGAAGAGAAGTGGACTAGAAGAGGGACTGGTGGAAGAGGCTAAGTCCACCAAGTCAAGAGCACATTCGAAATTTATCCTAGCAAATTCTAGGTGATTGAGAAGGGAGGTTTTATATGTATTGGCTTCACTAACCCCTTCAGTCAGTGAGGGCTTTCCTAAGTTAAATAAAATTGTCTAGGGATAATAGCAGTGGCGGCGGCGGCAACAACAGTAACAATAACTAACAATAATGATAATAATAATAATAATAATAATAATAATAAATAATAATAAATAATAATAATAATAATAATAATAACAACAATAGTAAAAATAAAGAAAGCGTCCCTCACCGCCCAGTAGATATATATTTTTTTTTTATCTCTGAAGCTGAGTATGGGAACAAAATAAAATAAAAAATAATATAGGATAAGGATAAAATTAGCGATCGACTCACACGTATTACGGAGCAAGAGAATGTCCTCCTCCTCAAAAAACACCACAATATCAAGACAAGAAATAAATGTCAAGGCAAAAGGTTTTCTGGCTTTGAGTGGCCGTTCTTCAGTGTGTTCCCAGCCCGCGTTCCCATCGAATTATGTCGCCCTTGACAATGCAAGGAGAATGGGTGGGGAGTGTTTTTATCCTTGAGAGAGAGAGAGAGAGAGAGAGAGAGAGAGAGAGAGAGAGATTCTTATTAATGCTGTATTTGGGGACATCAAGCCGTGATAGTGCTGTGAGACTCCAATCTAATGCAATGAACTGAATAAAAAACATCTTTATCCTTATCTGAAAAACACTGAATCTCTTATCTTCCCCCCCCCCCCATGGTAAAGAACAGTCAAACGTGAATCTCTACCAAAACCGGATGTACACACTCTGCAGTCGACCACAGAAATGAGTATACAAACTGTGCAAAATTAGCGAAAACAGTATTACAAACTGACAACAATGCTTTTTTTTATGGCATGCAAGGGAAAATCTCAAGACTGCTCGTTTTTCTGTAGTTTCTTCGCGACCGCTACAGGGCAGTGTAACCAGATTAAGGTTTCCAAAGATGGGCTATATACTCCTTTACATTTTTTTTTTTTTTTATGCGAGGAAAAAGGAACCAAAGGCCATGAGCCCACAATAATACAGTTCCCTCCAGGAGAAAAACAAAATACAATAGAGAGCCAAATTCAAGATCCGATCATTTCGAGATGCCTGGACACACTGCGTTTGAAAGACTGGAGATCATCGACAGCTGGAAATACAGACAGAGGAAGACAATTCCAGAGTTGACCTGTTGCATAAATGAAGGACTGGGAGTAACGGTTAACTCTTGCATTAGAGAGTTGGACAGAAAAGGGATGAGAGTTTGCTGCTAGATGGGCGCTACGCACCCGTCGTAGAGGTAGAGGAATGCATGCAGACAGTTCAGAGGAGCAGTAACCATTAAAGTAGCGATAGAAAAGAGATAAAGATGCAACAGTGCGGCGAAGAGACAGAGGTTGAAAGGAGTCAGTAAGAGGAGGAGAGTTAATGAGACGAAAAGCCTTTGACTCCACTCTATTGAGAAGAGATGTATGTGGAGAGCCTCCCCACACATAAGAGTTGTACTCTACACAAGGGCGGATAAAACCCCTGTATAGAGTCAACAATTGTGCAGGGGTAAAGAAAGAACGGAGTCGGCTTAGCACACCTAATCTCTTGGAAGCTGATTTTACAAGAGATGTAATATGATCTTTCCAAGATAAGTCCCGAGTAAATGAAACCTCAAGCATGTTCAAGGCTGATGCAGGATTAAGCTGAATATTATTAAACATTAGTGGGTATACCTGTGGAAGATTTTGTCGGGTTGATAGGTGTAAGAACTGAGTCTTAGATGCATTTATCCCAGTCAGAGATACGAGCCAAGTCAGACATTGGTTATGCCATAGCCTCATCCATTGTTTGTTGAAGTAACTGCTGAGATAGGCGTTGCGGGAACCGAATGGAAAGGTTAAGGGTGGAGTCATCAGCGTATGGGTGGATAGGGTTAGATGTACAGATTAGAAGGTCATTGATGAATAAAAGGAAGAGAGCTGGTGATAGGACAGAGCCCTGAGGAACACCACTGTTGACAGATCTAGGAGAAGAACGATGGCCGTCTACAACAGCGGCTATAGAACGACCAGAAAGGAAGCTAGCAATGAAGCCACAGATAGAAGGATAGAAACCGTAAGAGGGCAGTTTGGAAATTAGAGATTTATGCCAGACTCGATCGAAAGCCTTAGAGATGTCAAGTGCAATGGCAAAGCTTTCACCAAAGTCCCGAAAGGAGGATGACCAGGAGTCTGAAAGGTAGGTGAGAAGTTCGCCAGTGAAGCGTCCCTGACGGAACCCATACTGACGATCGGAAAGAAGGTTGTGATAGGAAAGATGCCTTAAAATTTTTCTATTGAGAATTGACTCGAAAACTTTTGAAATACAGGACGTTAAAGCAATTGGACGATAGTTGGAGGGTTGGGAGTGGTCACCCTTCTTTGGGACTGGCTGAATGAGAGCAAACTTCCTGCAAGAAGAAAAGGTACAAGTTGACAGACAAAGGCGAAAGAGTTTGCCTAGGCAGGGTGTAAGCACAGAAGCACAGTTCTTGAAAACAACAGGAGGGACTCCATCAGGCCCATATGCCTTGTTAGTATTGAGGCCAGTGATGGCAGAAAATACATCAGCTGAAGGAATTTTAATGTCAGCCATGAGGAAGTCAGAGAGGGGAAGTGATGGAGGAACAGCACCGGAATCGTCTAAGGTGGAATTGGAGGAGAAAGTCTCTGCGAAGAGATCTGCTTTATCAGTAGAAGAAATAGCTACAGAACCATCAGAGTAGAAAAGAGGAGGGAAGGATGATGAGGTAAAGTTGTTAGAAAGGTTTTTGGCAAGGTGCCAGAAGGAGCGGGAAGAATTCGAGTTGGAGAGTTGAGAGCATTTAGTATGGATGAAATTATTTTTAGCAGAGCGAAGAACAGACTTAGCACGATTCCGGGCAGAAATGTAAAGATGATGTGATTCAGGGGTGGGTTGGCTCCGGTACCTTTTGTAGGCCCTCTCCTTGTTGCGGACAGCATTAGAACAAGCGTGATTAAACCAAAGTTTTCTTGCATTAGACAAAGGATACGAGAAAGGAATGTATGCTTCCATGCCTGAGAGAATAACCTCCGTAATGCGCAAGGCACACTCAGATGGCTCCCGGCCATGGAAGCAATAATCATTCCAGGGAAAATCAAAGAAGTACTGCCTGAGGGCCTCCCAATCCGCGGCTCCTAAATGCCACAGACGACGTTTCCCTGGAGGGTTCACAGGCCGTACTGGAGTGATAGGACAGGTTAAGGTGATAAGGTTGTGATCGGAGGAGCCCAAAGGAGAGAAAAGATTAACAGTGTTAGCAGAAGGATTAGTTGTAAGGAAGAGGTCAAGTATGTTGGAGCTCTCCCCAAGGCGGTCTGGGATACGGGTAGGGTGCTGTACAAGCTGCTCTAGGTCATTAAGGATAGAAAAGATGAAGGCTTGTTCACCAGGTGGATCAGTGAAAGAAGATTGTACATGAAAGACGCCACATTAGTATTTTTTTTTTTTTCATTAAACTCTGGAAATCAATGGAGAACATGAAGGTTTAAATTAAAGATCGTAATTATCAACTGCATGAGATAGTTCAGGCACATAACAGGTATCTGCTAAGTCCTGAATTTCCCCTAGAATACGATCCAAAGTACTCGGTTTATACAGAGGTCCTCAACTGTACTCCTGGGTGAACAGAGACAACGGGGAAGCAACCTAAGTCCACCAGTCTGACCGGTCCGAGAGCTGAACTCGGATTATCTCAGCTGCGAACTGATTTTTTTTTTTTCTAATGCCAGGACGGAGCCAAAGGTCAGGAGTCAGCAATAAGTTCCCTCCAAGACTAAATAAAACAATCCCAGAGTCAAATTCAAATGCATCACCGGATCCCCTGGAGAACACGACACTTTTCGCTGTAATGAAAGACAGCGGAGTACGACATTCAGTGCGCCTTATGTAGCATGAAAACAAAGATTTGACCTAACAGAGTGTAAATCTGGAGAGTCAAAGCTCCTCCAGGTCAGAAGTGAGGAACTGTGAATATTAAGAAGCCAGAAAAAAAAAAAAGTATCCGAAAATCCAGGTACGGTATAGCGAGTACCAAAGTTCATCGACATACCATTTCTCAAACAGGCGTAGTAGTAGTCGGTGTTACATGAACCAGTTTAAGGTGACAGTAATATAAGCCACATAACAAGGGGTATGTGAAAGGACAATCCGCTTCGTTTGGGGAAGAATGAGAAATATGGACGACTGGACACAAAACTGGCAAACGGACTGTCAGCGAAGTATTACTCATGGCTATACAACTAATATCATAAAGAGCACTGTTGTTTTGTCACCTCGGAAGGTTGGAATGTCTGGATGTGAATTGTGTCTCCCAGTAATTTCGCAACAGAATATGTAGGTTGCCTTAATTGTGCAGAATGTCAAATACTTTACACTAACTAACTAGACTCGAAGCGGTGTTCAGATTTCGAAATAACTGTAATGTCTATTGCTTAACCCCTGCATTCCGATTTTCATTTTTTCTACCTTCCGACGATTTTACCGAGTTTATAAAGGGAATTCTAAACCCATCACTACCAACAGTTTCTCCAAAGTCAACAAAAATCGTCTGGAACTAACAAGAATTAACTAAAATATACGTCATCGAATTCAAGGGGGTTAATGTTACTTGTTCACTGACTACACATGCAAGCAACATCCACCGTCCTTCATCCTTTTAATCCTTCATCCCTTCCCTCCTTCCCCTCCCTTGCCGTTCATCCCTCCACTCCTCCACCTTCCCTGCCCCTCTCACCGTCTCTCCTCCACCTCAGCTTCTATCCATCATCCCTTTCTACCGTTCCTTGCCTCTGCCATTCCTTCTGTCCATTATCCCTTGCCTCCACCATCCATTCTATCCACCAGTCGAGAGAGAGAGAGAGAGAGAGAAACCTCCAGCCACTCCATACATCAGGTTCCTCTGGCCACAAGTTCTCCCCTGTGTCAAGTTCAAGTCAGATTTGCGTATTAACTGGCCAAGTGACTCCCAGAGCAGCCTTGACTCCCACCACACCACACAAATAGGATGGTGTGTGTGTGTGTGTGTGTGTGTGTGTGTGTGTGTGTGTGTGTGTGTGTGTGTGTGTGTGTGTGGAGGGAGGTGGGGATGGTTGAGCTGATCCTTACTCCCTATCCCTCTCTACTGATTCTGATTCCAACTCCATATCCTTCCCTATCTCTCCCTATTGATGCTGATCCCTACTCCCTATCCTTCTCATTCTCCCTCTCTTTCCCTATTCTGATCCCTGCTCCCTATATCCCTGTCTCCCTCTATCTCTCCCTATTCATATCCTTTCCTGTACTGCCAGTCCACCCGCTTCACCCTACCACGGGCAGTTATCCAGTGTCAGTCAGGCTTACGTAACCCTTCCATTTGACATCAGGGAGAGGGATGAAGAGCAGTTCCCCCTTAGTCTTCTCAGCATCAGGACCCGTGTTTGTTACAGACCTGAGCCACAGTAAATGTTGTCTCCATTAATTAACCCTTATCACAGACTTTTTTGTATTCTCTGATATCCACTATAATCTGATTGTGAGGTGTCCGATGGCTGTATGAGTGAAGACGATCGTATATGCAGGCAATTTTATACACAATCTGAGCATAGAGTATAAACAAGCCCCACTGTGGTATGCTCCCTAGTTGGAACACCCTGAGACGATTTCTTGTAGCTACAAATAATCGTCGGGTGTATCCTGCGTGTTTTCAACCTTTTACCTGCTTTGATAACTCTCAGGTGAAGAAAGCCGCCTGGTTTAGCCCGAGATAAAACAAAGAACATCCATGGGAAAATGAGATGAGTTATTCGTTATACATTAATTTCCAGCGAGTCACTATTTATCCACTGTCTTCAGCCTCTTTCAAATTCCCTTACTTATTCTCCCTACTTAACTTCACACAAGCTTCATTATACAACCAATTTCTAATCAGCAGTTCCACTGCCCTTTTCCTGTCAACATGATCCTGCATTCCTTCCGCTACATACGCTCTTATCTTCCTACACTACTTTTCATTTGGGGAAAGCAAAGGAACTAGCAGTTGGAAACTGAAAAAACGCTGTCCCTTTTTAAGAAGGTCAAATAAACGAAAGCCAGAATCAAGATAATATCAGTTCGAGATCCCAGGATATACTGCGATTGAAATACTGGAGATCGTTAGCACGGTGAATGCAGATGGAGCGTGATTTGTTCTGAGAGTTGATCAGCTTTCTGCATGAAGGAGTGGGAATACCGGGTAACTCTCATTAGAGAGTGGGACAGAGAAGAGGTAGGAGTGGATGGTCAGGCAGTCCTGTGTGCCTGCCATAGTGGCAGACACGCGCACGTTAGTTTAATAGTAATTAATAATACTTAAATTCCTGAAGCATTATAAATTATTAATTTCCTGAATACAATAATGCCTACTCGTAACAAAGAAAAAGTGATGCAACCTTGCAGTGAGGAAAGAGACTGAGGAAAGAGTGAGAGGTGAGTAGGTAAGATGAACAGCCTTTAACTGCATTAAACTCTAAAGAACTGTATGAGCCTTTGACTCTTCACATGAGATCTGTATTCTACACTGGGACAAAAAAAAAATCATTATAAGGTTACCAGCTGTATTAGGGTTGAGAAAACACGGAACCTGTTCAGCACGCCTAGCCTCTGGGAAGTCGATTTTGCAAAAAAAATTAATATGACCTTCTCAAAGGAAGTCACAAGTAAAAACTACTGATGTTAACACTCTGGCTCCTATGATTCAGTGTTACCTTAACAAAATCGTCTTGTGTTAGCTGGAATAAAATACCACAATAGAGTTGTCTCAACCATGAGAGGGTTAAAAGATACCGAAATGAATTGCAGTTGAAGGTTAAAAAAAAAAATGTGTGAAAGTTCGCGTCCACTATATATATAAATGATAGTTGAACTGAGTCAGCCCATCTCTTTAATCTGACCCAACCCTGCCAAGTCTAATCTAACATTTTCTCCCTACTCAATAACAACCCCCTCGTCACACGCAAATACCACCCAACCTCATCCCTCCAACCAACCTTCTCCACGCACATTTCATCATCTATATACTGCAAATATGCGCTATATAAATTGATGAACGCTGTATATATGAACATTAGCTATATAAATTAATGTGTGTGTGTGTGTGTGTGTGTGTGTGTGTGTGTGTGTGTGTATAAATGTCAGAACTGCGAAATAACAGGAAGCTCAGAGTCCGGGAGGCAAGTTGAGAGAAATTTTGTAACAGCGAACCAGATGCTTAAGTTCAAGGTGTCGTGTATTCTCGTTCTGATATCACTGCAAATATTAAATGTGTGTGTGTGTGTGTGCGCTCTCTCTCTCTCTCTCTCTCTCTCTTGACCCTAACACCAAAAATCGTGCCCATGAAAAATAATAAAAACAGAAGCGTGGGGAAGAAAGGACAAACTGCAAGAGTGAAAAACATGAAGCTAAAAGAACTGAAAGAGTAAGAATAAATGAGACTATGCCACGAGATGAGAGAGAAGGCGAGACTAAAGAAGAATGAGTGGAGGTGCTTGTTCCCAGAATTAAGAATAAGTGAAGCTATTTGTGGGAGTAAAGTGAGCATGACTGAGAATAAGTGGGGGACAAGAACTATGACGTTTTTTTAACTACAGAAATGCCAAGAGCTTAGTAAATGGCAATAATGAGAATAAGGGAGAAATGATGATCTGACAATGAAAGAGGAAAGTGAAAACAGATGGGTGAGAAGGAAGGCTAGGGTACGGAATGAAAATACACAAGGAAAACGAATATACGAAAAGATTATGAGAAAAATAGTAACAACAGGGGACAAAGGGGGAAATGGCAAGGAAAAGAGAGAGAATGCGACAAAATGAGACTGGGTAGAAATAGCCAGAATGCAAAAAAAAAAGTAGGGGAAAAAAAGTGAGAGTTGGTGGAAGAAAATGAGAAAATGGAAAGACAGTGGGAATACAATTAAAATATGAGAATATGTTAAAGTAGATAAGAAACGACGAGAAAGTGAGACTGAGTAAAAACTCAAATAGGTGAGAAAAATAAAAATAAAAAGAGCAAAACGAAAAATAAAGTGAGCATAAAAGAGAAAGTTAGTGGAGGAAAACAAACCAGAAAAACTGAGAATAGGCCAACGTAAGAAAATAAGCGAAAAGTGAGAATTTGTGAGGGAGAAAAGTGAGAAAATGTGAGAAAACTGAGAATAAGAGATTACGAGAGAACATGCGAGAAAAGGTGAAAATCAGCGAAAGAAAATGAGGAAAAGAGAGAAAATGGAGACTGGGTAGCGCTGTATGCTGGCGTAAAAGTGAGGGAGAAAGAGAGAGAGACAGCGATTAACTGGGATACGAAGCGTGGAGCGAGAGATGAAAGGATTGAGGGGAGCAGGGTCGGGGTGAGGCCTGCCCTGGGGTGAGAGCAAGGGCTGGGGTGAGAGATGGGCTAGGGTGAGAGATGGGCTAGGGTGAGATGGGCTAGGGTGAGAGATGGGCTGGGGTGAGAGATGGGCTGGGGTGAGAGATGGGCTGGGGCTAGGGTGAGAGTGAGGATTGGGGTAAGAGTGCGTTGAGAGTGAGAGGTAGGGTGAGAGTGAGGGCTGGGATGAAAGTGGTTTGCGAGTGAGGGCTGGGGTGAGAGTGAGGGTTTGAGTGAGAGTGAAGGCTAGGGTGAGTGTGCTGAGAGTGAGAGCTGGGGTGAGAGTTACGAATGGGGTGAGGGTGAGGGCTAGGGTGAGAGTTAGGGATTGGTGGATGAGGTTAGAGTGAAGGCTAGGGTGAGAGTGAGAGCTAGGGTGAGAGTGTGGTGAGAGTGAGGTCTGCAGTGACAGTTGGGGATGGAGTAAGAGTGAGGGCTGTGAGAATGAGGGCTGGGGTGGGCGAGAACTGGGGTGAGAGATAAGTTGGAATAAGAGCTGGATTGAGAACTGAGGTAAAGGAATGTGTAAGGAATGGGGTGGGATGAAAGAAAGGACTAGAGCGAGGGCTGAGGAGAAGGGAGGGGTGGGGTGGGGTGAGAATTGGGAGAATGGGAGGGCTGGTGTGGAAGGAAAATGAAATGAAAAGTAGCAGGTGGAAAAAACGGAACGGGAAAAAAAAAAGATTGTACACTAAAACATGAAGCGAATCGGGGAATAAAAGATGGAAAACAAGAGACATGACAGGTAGGCAGCAAGCGCGGAACCAACACAGGTGATGCGGAGCTAGAACAACGCTCTCTGTCCCTCATTTTTAAACCCTCTCCCTCCATCCTTCTCATTTCGAACCCCTCTCTTCCTCTCCTTTCACACCTCTCCTCCTCCTTTCCCTTTTGAACCTCTCCTCCCTCCCCTTTCGAACCTCCCCTCCCTCTCCTTTTCAATCCCCTCCCTCCCTCCCTTTTCGAACCTCTCTCCCCTTTCCTCCTCTTTTGAAACTCCCATATACCTCCCCTTCATCCATTCTCTCAAATCCCTGCCCCTCTCCCCTACACCTTCATACTGCAGTGTGAGGTTGTGCAAGCTGGGCCACTTTACATGTAACCCCTTCAGTCAGATGACATAGTTTTGCACTGTATTCTTGTTACCTACGGACTCTTTTACTCACCTTATAAAAAGTCTTTGATATTGAAGGCCTTAGTGAAGGCTGCCTCTAATCCCTCCGGTTCAAAATGCCAATCCTAAGCTGAATAATATTGTTTGGAGATAGCAAGGAAGGAATAAATAAATAAAAAAGTGACATACTCGGACTGAAGGGGATATATATATATATATATATATATATATATATATATATATATATATATATATATATATATATATATATAATATTTTCTGTTCGCTACTTAAACGCCATTTTTTTTTCCAACGCGTCTTAAACTGTAGTTTCGTAAAGTATCCGTTGAAATGCTACCCTTTAATTTCGTTGCACCATTCCTCCCATTTTTTCCTACCAGCATCCGCCGAAAATGTTGGTTTTTATAACAACCCTCCCCCTCCCCCCAAAGAAATGGCAACACTTCTGAAAATGTTGTACACTATCTTCTTTTTTTCTTCTGTTTTTACAACACAAGACTTGACACCATGTATAGCCTACTGTTCTTTTCTGAGTTATTAGTCGATAAGGAGAGAGTGAAAACGAGATTGTGAGATAAAGTCGAAAAAGGATAGGGAGATACGAGACAAATACTAAAAATGAGAGTGAAACAGGGAAATATTAAGACTAAGCAGACACAGAGAGATGGAGATAAACAGTGAGAGAATACTGGACGGAAGGCAAGCTACTGACAGAGAGAAAATAGGGCACTGAAAGAAAATTGAACCGGAGAGAGGGAGTTACAAAGAGTGAGAAAAATTGGGACTGTGAGAGACGGATTTTCTGTATCAAGCTGAAAATCTTTGAAAAGGGAAAAGGAAAAATAGAGAGATTAATTGAAGCGACAAGAAGGTGTTAGCAAAAGAGTGAGATTTGATAACAAAACAGCGATAAAAATAACGAAACGAGAAAGAGAGAGAGAGAGAGAGAGAGAGAGAGAGAGAGAGAGAAGCAGGCTGCTGACAAGGGGGAAAATAATGTGAAAAGAAATATGAGCAGACTGAAGACGCAACATTTTGGGGGAAATTACCGAGGGGACAGAAATATTGAGAGAGAGAGAGAGAGAGAGAGAGAGAGAGAGAGAGAGAGAGAGAGAGAGAGAGAGAGAGAGAGAGAGAGAGAGAGAGAGAGAGAGAGAGAGAGAGAGAGAGAGAAACTGCGGAGGGAAAAGAAATGGGAAACCGTGCATTAAAGAAAAAGAGATGGAGAAGGAAACTTGTCCCTGTACAAATGAGAGTAATCGCAGAAGAGTACAAAATGAAGGGGAGATGTACATAAAGATAACGAAAAAGAAAAGGAAAGAGGAAATTGCATAAACACAGAATGAAAAACGACGATAAAAAGAGAAGAAAACTTTTATAAGAGGAGGGAGAACTAAGTCATGTGGAAAAGAAAGAAAGAAAAAGAGACGTGGGAAAGGAGTGACCATAACATAAAAGAATACTGAGTAACACAGAAAACTGTAAAATGAAAGAGAAGAGCATAAAAATTTGCATATTGAAATAGAAAAATTATACACCAGTGAGCAGTGAGGAAAAAATGAAAACTTTCCTTTATCACACGAAACAAAAGGAAGTGAGAGAGTGAGAGAGAAAAATCGTAAAGAATGACTGAAATAACGTACAAGACTAAAATTTTGGTAAAAAATATATATTTACTCAGTTATTTTTATCGAGGCGAAGATGCACTTGACAGGTTGGTGATGATTGGCTGAATGCTTCATGACCGAATAACATCGCTGTATTTCAGATAATTACTAGGTTTCGACTCACACTACCAGTAATTATTTGAAATACAAGGATGTTATTCGGATATATATGTCGCATTCAGCCAATCGTCATCAACCTGTCAAGTGCATCTTCGCCTCGATAAACAAAAACTGAGTATAGCCAAAACGAGCAGAATTTAGAAACTGATCAGACAGGTAGGTGGGCTGACAGTGATAATCAGCTAAAGGACATGAAAATGAGGAAATAAGGAAATAAAAAATGATTCCAGTAAAATAACAAAGAACTGAAAAAGATAAAACATAAGAACTGTGATAAAACGAACATAACATTAAAATATTAGCAGAATTAGGAACGAAAAAAATAAATAAATAAAAATAAACACAACAACACTGCAGTCCCACTCCAATGCAGAGCACCAGGAAGCCTAATAGCTCAATGTACACGTAAATAAAATCATAAGTTGCCCTTAATAGATTTCCGTGCAGAGTTAGCCCTAAAACAGTTTCCTTTAAGCTTTACGGTTCCTAGAAAACGCTTTCTCAAATCTCCTCCTCCTCCTCCACTTCTGTACCCTGGCAAAATACCGTGCCTCGTCCACTCTTCGGACTGAGATTAAGGAAATAAAAGCGGAGGAATATGAATGCAGTAGAGAGAGAGTGAGAGAGAGAGAGAGAGAGAGAGAGAGAGAGAGAGAGAGAGAGAGAGAGAAGGCCTCAACGTATTACTTAACGATACGCATATTTACATCTAGTTAACTATTTTCTCATTTTTTCTCTTTCAGGTAAGGAAGAATGACAACGAGGGAGAAGAAAGGTGAGAGAGAGAGAGAGAGAGAGAGAGAGAGAGAGAGAATGTGTGTGTGTGTGTGTGTGTGTGTGTGTGTGTGTGTGTGTGTGTGGAGAAAGAGAGACGGCAAGACGAGGGGGGCAGTGAGTGAGATAAGAGTCAGATAGTGGGAGAAAGTGTGTTTGCAGAACCCCTCCCTCGTGCTGATGTTGATGTTGTTCCTGTGCCCACTCCAACAGCTGTCTAAACAGGCGAGGTGGGTGGTTCGCAGACACAGATGAAGGTATAGAGAGAGAAACAGCCACACAGACGACAGACAGACAGATAGGTAAACAGAGACAAACAAATGATGGGCAGACACGCGGATACTGACACACAAACAGACATATAGACGAAAAAAAGGCAGAGGCAGACACCAGAAACACAGACTCA
>NC_137049.1:29347269-29517269 GCF_032717465.1 Coenobita brevimanus | reverse complement strand
TCCAGCTTTTTCTCGTTTTCTGCTTGTTTTCTTCCTGATTTCTTTAATACGTGTTTCTTTATCTTAAAAATCTTGTTCCTTGCTGAGGGGAAAGAACAGAAATGGAAAGATGGAGAGAGAGAGAGAGAGAGAGAGAGAGAGAGAGAGAGAGAGAGAATCTGCCACAAGTTAAGGAAAAAATGATAGTGATGAGGGAGAGGAAACTTGGAAACAAAAATGGAGGGAGAGGCTGGAGGAAAAAAAGAAAAAAGAAGAACTGGGGTGAAAGGAGGAGGAGGAAAGTAGGAGGAAGAAAAGGATAGAAAAATGAGAGAGAGAGAGAGAGAGAGAGAGAGAGAGAGAGAGAGAGAGACAGAGAGAGAGAGAGAGACAGAGAGAGAGAGAGAGAGGGAGGGAGGGAGGGAGGGAGGGAGGAGGAGGAGGAGGAGATGAAGAAGAAGACGAAGAAGAAGAAGATGGAAAGAGGATGACGATGATAATAATAATAACAATAATAATAATAATAATAATAATAATAATAGCATAATAATGATGATGAAAAAACCCAAAAGAGGAAAATGTGAAGAAGGGAGAGGGCAAAAATCAAAGCAACATTAAGACATAAAAAATAAATGGTAAATATAAGAAGGAATGAATAAGGAAGCGAAAAGAACTTACGCGAAAAAAAAAAATATGAAGAAGGCGGAACGACAATAGAAAAAAAGTCTTGGATTAAACTTTAAAAATCATAATATGCTTGAAAAAGGTCCGGGCCAGAGAGAGAGAGAGAGAGAGAGAGAGAGAGAGAGAGAGAGAGAGAGAGAGAGGGGAAAAGAATTACCCCCACAACTCGCGTCTTCCGTTTTAATTAGGGATAAAGTCTGTTTTCTCTCTAAATCTTTTTTCTTTATTTTTCTCTTTGTCTTTCCTCCAGCCAATCTTCATATTTTTTTTCTCCTCTTGGTATCGTCTGTTATTTTCTTTGTTCCGCATTTCATTTTGCTTTATATCGTCTGCATCTTTTATTACTGTGTCAGTTTCTCATCACATTATATTTTTCATTTTATTTCAAGAAATCAGTATTTTAAAGTTTTCATTTTTATAGCAGCTGATATTATTGGCCACATAACGTGCCATATTTCACGCATTGGTTCCTGATCCTCATACAATTAATTTTAATAATAGTAATAATAATACTAAATTATAATAATAATAATAATAATAGTCTATTACGGGGAGGTAGGATCCGGAAATGGCAAAGCTGAAACAAACCAACCAACCAACCATCATTAGCGATTCCAGGGAAAATGGTCCACACAGTGGTCATGCATTGTTTCCGTCAGTGTACTGTATACCGCCACAATTGTACAAGCATAAGTTATATATATATATATATATATATATATATATATATATATATATATATATATATATATATATATATATATATATATATATATGCTGCATGAATAAGTTCAGTGCAACCATTCTTAAATACAAAATTTAGCTGAAAAGATCACCTCCATAATATTTTCGTATCATTTCAAGTAACAAATTTCGGGTTACACCTGGTTAATACTACGTCTAATTTCCGCCATCTAAATCACAAGCGCTTCAGAACTGGGTCGTACATGCAGTGATGTAAACCCACACACACACACACACACACACACACACACACACACACACACACACACACACACACACACACACACACACACACACACACACACACACACACACACACACACACACACACACACACACACACACACACACACACACACACACACACACACACACACACACACACACACACACACACACACACACACACACACACACACACACACACACACACACACACACACACACACACACCACAAAAACACAAATGTACAAGTGCAGTGCAAACAGAGTACGCCAGAGTGTGCGTCAAAGTGCGATGACTGAAGACGTGACCCCCTGACGAAGGTGAAAAGTAATAATAAAAGTTAGATCATTTCTTGTCTTACAGCCACGCTTCACTACTCGGTTTTCGCTATGGATCTCTTTATTTCTGATTCTTGTCTTTCTGTTCCTCACTTTCATCCTTTTGTATTGATCCTGCTACCATTTTCTCTCTCTCTCTTCTTTGCTTCCTATTTCTGTGACTTTTCTTTTCCTTTCTTGCTGTTCCTCTAGGTTTTCGTACAGTCTCCACCCTCTCTTTGTCTGTCTGTCTAACTGTCTGTCTATCCATCTATCTATCTATGTATGTATCTATTTATCTGACCCCACACTGACTTTTAATATTTTTCGCCATTTTCCCTTCCACTCACACATGCAGGTTGGTGAAGTCGATTGTCAATCTCTCTCTCTCTCTCTCTCTCTCTCTCTCTCTCGAATAAAAGCATGAAGTTAACAGTGCCTGAGAGAGAGAGAGAGAGAGAGAGAGAGAGAGAGAAGAGAGAGAGAGAGAGAGGTGATTAGCGGATAAGAGTCATTCACACTACTCACTGCCCACTCACTCGAAACCACTCACCACTTCACACAACCTCTCCACCCCACTCCACTCCACTGCCACCACCACTCCACACAGCCATTCCACCACCGCCAACACCAACAGCAATACCACTAACATCACCATACCACATGCCAACACCAACACCACCATCAACACCGTTCCCATCACTACCACCATTACCAACACCTCATCACCGCCATCCCTCATCACATCAACATCATCACCACCACCACCAACATTGCTACTACCACAACCACCACCACCACCACCACCACTAACAGCACTTTATCACATCAACTTATCCCATTCTAGGCACTTAACACAGACATCACCATTCCGACAGGAACCCAGTTAACACAAGTACACCTGCTGCTATTATCTAAAGTGTCACCTTTTTCCGTAAGTACCACAAGTACCATAATTCCCACAAGTACCATAGTTACTACAATTACTCTACACAATTACAAGTACTCTATTAACCCCTTCAGTACGATTAATTTTTTGTTCTTACTCTTACTCCACAGTTTTGCTCGGTTTAAAAGAGGTCTCTCGTTGTGATGGGGTTAATGAAGGTTGTTTTAATTCCCTTCAGTCAGCCAGGCCCTTAATAAACATAAAAAAAAAGACGTCCATAGGCAGCCATAATATATAATAAACATACTGTACATTGTTACAATCACAACTCGACTTATTTTTTTATTATAAACATCACCACCACACAAATAATCAGAGATTCCACAACTCCTGCCCTCTCTCTCTCTCTCTCTCTCACCACCACACAAATAACCAGAGATTCCACAACTCCTGCCCTCTCTCTCTCTCTCTCTCTCTCTCTCTCTCTCTCTCTCTCTCAAATAAAAGAAAACTATGAAAAGGAAGAAACGAATATAAAAGAAATTCTTAGATTAAATCTTAGGAATCAAAATACGCGAGAAAAGTGAGAGAGAGAGAGAGAGAGAGAGAGAGAGAGAGAGAGAGAGAGAGAGAGAGAGAATAGCGTTTGTGTTTTAGCCTTCACTGCATTTTCTTTTATACCTTCACACTCAAAACTTTTTGTAATATTTTTTGTGACTCCATTTTTTTTTATGACAGCGCGAATTTTCTCTATTACCATTATCATAATTTTTTGCATTCTGATGTTCCTCTTTACCTCTGAATTTTCTTTTCTATTTTCGCATCGTTCTTTCTTCTCCTCTGCCATCTTTTTTTTTTTTTTACAATTTTTCACTTATATTAACTCAATTACTGCAAGGTTTTCTATCCTTTTACCCTCTTTCATACCTTCCTTAAAAGACTTCACCAGAGTCTTCTTGCTTTTACCCTTGTGCTCTTTCTCCTCACCCTCTTCACCTCTGCCTCCTCTTCTTCACGTCTGCCTTGCTTCCTTCATTTACTCACTTTTATATACCTCCTCCCTCTCAAACATTTTCTCTTTTTTCATTCCTCTTTTTCCCCGCCTCTCTCTCTCTCTCTCTCTCTCTCTCTGTTCCTTCTCTCCTCCTCTCCCTCTTCTGCAAATATCCCTGCTCTCTCCCATCCCCTATCTCCAGTTTCTCCCAGCCCTCCCCCTGTTTTCTTTCCCTCAACACTCCCTTGATTTCTCTTACTCTCTCTCATTTCTCTCTCTTTCCCTCGCACTTCCATTTTTATTTATCTCTCCCAGCCTTTCTCCATCTCCCCTTTCCACCTCTCCCCGTCTTTCCACCTCTCTCTCTCTCTCTCCTTCCCCCATCCCGTCCCTTCCTTTCCTTCTTCCCCCTTTCCTCCTCAATCCTTCATCCTTCTTCACCCCCTTCTCTCTCTCCTTCATTTCTTCCCTCCTTCTCAAGCTTTCTTCTTTCTTCTCTCCTTCTCTTCCTCCATCTCTCTCTCCTTCTCTCCTTCCCCTCTCGTTATGGAGGTAAAACTCTGCCTCCACCCGTCCCTCTCTCTAATGACGCCTCGACCACCACGATAAGCCCTCTTTCCCTACACTTTTTTTAAGAAGAAGAAGAGGAGGAGGAGGAAGAGGACGAGGAGGAGGAGGAGGAAGGAAAGTTAATGATATAAATGATCTTACTGAACTACTGAGGCGAGGACACATTTTTTTCTCTCTCTTTCGTCTCGTAATGTATTCAGTCACCAAATTTTGTGAAACCAAACTCCTTTCGTAGTCTGAACAGTGTATGGGGGAAGGTGGTTTGGATGAGCATGGAGGACTGAAGACGTCTGGTGATAGACGGGCAGTGAGAAGGCACTTTTGTCGCGGCAGCCCTGGATGAAGTCTGGGATTAGATAGATAGATAGATAGATTGATAGACAGCGATAGATACCGGTTTGCAGACAGACTGAAAGACAGAAACAGACAAAATGACGTAGCAGACTGAGACAGATGTGGGTAGAATGACAGGTATGGAGATCACCGTACATATAGTGTAAATATACAGTATACGTGCATAGATACATACATACAAATATACATACATTATACAAAAATACAGATAAGATCATGGAAGCATACAGCATAGAGAAGCAGACATACAGACAGAAACAGAGTAATACAAAACAGATAAAAACTGATACACGTCAATGAATCAATTGCAGACAAACGCTACAGATATCCATAAAGATAACCAGCAACCAAACTCGCAAAAACAAACAGACATCAAGCAAAATCAGAAATTAGATAATATTAAATAACATTCATTACAAAACTGCAAGCAACCATAAATTCCAGCCACAGCCTCTCTCTCTCTCTCTCTCTCAGGGAAGAAAACTGGAACTGAAAATAAGTTTTGTGCCGTTAAGATATATGGAGGGAGAGAGAGAGAGAGAGAGAGAGAGAGAGAGAGAGAGAGAGAGAGCGAGAGAGAGAGAGAGAGAGAGAGAGAGAGAGAGAGAAATTTTTCCCTCCCTCCCTCCTGTCACTCAAATGGAGGAAGAACTGCCAGGGAGGAAAGCTGGAGGGAGACACACTTTTCTCCCTTACGTCAAGGGACGACAGGGGAGAGAGAGAGAGAGAGAGAGAGAGAGAGAGAGAGAGAGAGACGCTTTTCTTCCATCATTCTGCTAATGTAAGGGAGATTATTGGGGCATGGAAAATATACTGGAAGGAAAGAATAACAGAATAAAGAGTACATACAGAGAATAAGGAGTTAAACGGTGAGGCAACAGAAAGGGAGAATAGACGTTTGAAGGGATAACAGAAGTACGCAGGGAGACACGGAGTTTAAAGGGAGAAGAAGGAACAGAAAGAGACAGCAAGTAGAAACTGAAAATATTAGGCAGAAAGACAAAATATAGTGTAGAAAGGGAGAAGAAGAGTAGAAAGGGAGAAGAAGAGTAGAAAGGGTGACTAAAGAGTTAAAAGGTAGATTAAAAAGTAGAATGAAGAGAGAGGGAGAATATGGACCAGCAACGTTGAATACCAAGTAGAAAGGGAGACTAAACAGAAAGGTTATATAGGATCATAAAGGGAGATTAAGTCGTAGAAAAATGAGACCACGTAGGGAGAATAAGGAGAAATGAAGAATACGAAGAAAGGGAGAATAATGAGAAAGGAAGAATAGGTAGCAGAAAGGAAGCTTATGATGCAGAAAGGGAGCATAAGGAGTAAAAAAGGGTGGGGCAGTACAAATTCTCCCTCCCCTCCCTGTCAGCAAGAGGGAGAGAAAATTTTAAGGGAGAAATAGGACAAAGAAAAGGAAGACAGACAGCTTGACATGTTCTTGACTATCCTCCCTTCCTTCTTCCTTCCTCTCCTTCCTGACTTCGTTTTTTCTCCTCTCTCTCTCTCTCTCTCTCTCTCTCTCTCTCTCTCTCTCTCTCCCATATAACAATCACAGAGGGAGACAAACTTAGAATATATGATTAACATTTATAAACAGATAGAGACACATAAAAATAGAGAGAGAGAGAGAGAGAGACTGACCCACTTTTTCTTTCTCCCTGGCAATTAAGGGACAGAAAGGAGGGGAGGGAGGAGAGAGAAACTAGGTGGGAGAGATGAGACACTTTTTCCTCCCTTCCTGACATAATCGAGTGCTAATGAGGAAAGCTGGAGGTGGCGTCTCTCTCTCTCTCTCTCTCTCTCTCTCTCTCTCCTTCATTCCTCTACTTTGTTCTTCCCTCTGTCAAGAATTTAAGAAGCATAGGGAACAGCAGATAAAAGCAAGTCCTTGGCCCATATTCTCGTCGATTAAGCTCCCTAACACCTTTTCGTAAGCGATTTATTTTTGCTTATTACACCTTGTCGTCCTCCTATGCATTATGTAAATCCTTCTCATATCGCCTCACTTTACGCACGTAGCATACAAAATGATTACCCAGTCATATCCAAAAATAAATCGCTAAGGAAGAGGTGTTAGGGTCAAACTGGAGCCAGGTGAGAGAAAGGCTGCTAAATTAACACACGTATGACTCACTCTCAGTTGAATAAAGGGGGACACTAGATGGAACAGGATGTAAGAGTTGCGCCGATCATTAGACAGTTAAAGGTCCGTATCCTCGTCGGTTAAAGACTCTCCCTAATAACTCTTCCTTGGCGATTTAGTTTTGGATACGGCTAGTTCATATCAATCTGTATTTATTTATCATGAGTACGGTGGTATAGGAGTGATTTAAATGGCACAGAAGAGGATGTAGAGTGTAATATGCAAAATAAGTCGCTTAGGAGGAAGTGTGAGGGAGCTTCCTTAACCGACGAGAATATAAGCTTTTAGTTAATGGTGACTATGATAACACTCTCAGGGCGTTTTTGTTATTTTCTTGGAGGGAACGCTCTTGCGGGCTCCTGGCCTTTGGTTCCTTCTTCCTAGTATAAAAAAAAAAAAATACTCTCAACTAAATCAAAATCGCATGGGTTGACCTAGAATTGCTGTTTCTCTATAGACCTAGCCTGGAATGAATGCTAGAGCTGTCCCGATCATGAAGGAACTAAAGCAATTGTTACTTCATGAAAGGGAGTGTGGCCGTGGCGTGGCTGGTAACGTGGTGTGCTTTGGTCGTGAGGGCAGGCCAGACACAGGTTTGATTCCCGCTATTGCCAGGGATTTTGTTACTCTAAGTTAATAATAATAATAATAATAATAATTGTGCTGGATCCTCGGTGAAAGAATCGTAAAATCTTGTTGGCATATTAGTCTCTCTCTCTGTCTGTCTGTCTCTCTCTCTCTAGTCTTACGTCTTGATATTCTCTTTCGGGTTTATATTCAGCATCGACACTGTTTCCCCAGTAACGTGCAGAAAAATAAAACATGGAACAATATGCAAAATAAATCGCTGAGGAAGTGGCGCAACAATACCTAACCCAAGAATACGGTCCTCTGTTTCCCTGAATGTTATGGCCAGTCGTTGAGAGAGAGAGAGAGAGAGAGAGAGAGAGAGAGAGAGAGAGAGAGAGAGAAACCTTGAACACCGGTCGCGAGAACATACTTTATTCCGTCTTAGTTATTTTAAACTTCCCAGGAAAAGAAAAATACCTTTCAGTAGGCTCTCAGCGTCTCACAAGGGTAAGAGCTGCAGCCTCTGAGGTGATCCCTTTAACTCGACACAAAGAATTCCTACTCGAAGAACACTCCAGTCGGGTGAAATTCGCTCCTAAAATATCAGTAATCCTAATATCAGCACGAGTAAAAATAAATGAACTGACATATGCTAACTCTTGGCGCAAAGCTGTAAAATAAAAGACGATGGAGGTGAAAAATACATGCAATATTTTTAAGTATGCAGGAACAGCAACTCCATTCTCACGACTGCTCTCTGTCGTCCCCACATGATAATATCCTTCAGGTGTAATCAATCTGCAAGGTGTTCTTAATCAGTCTTCTTAATCAGTCTCATTTATGGATCAAGGTCGCATGGTTTGCAGGTAGGGGGAGAACCTGTTTTGCCACAATCATTTTCTATTATTCTCATGAAGGGAAGAAGAAAAAAAATGATGGTAATGAATGTTAAACAATGAAGGTGCACTACGTTGAGATCGCTCTCTCTCTCTCTCTCTCTCTCTCATTTACATAAACAGGGATGCGTGGACAGGTGTAAGTAGTCTGGTAATTATCCTACAGGTGGTCACTCTCAACACCATTACACTCCACGCCACACAACCCCTCCACACGCTCCCACCTACACCTACACTCATCTACGCCCGCTTACACACATCAACACCCACCTACACCCATGTACGCAATCAGGTATACATTTAAGTCTTCCACTTCCACCCACCTACACCCATCTACAGACTCAGGTATCTAGTTAAACCTTCCATTTGTACCTTTCTATACAGCAAGGAATTCTTTTACTCCCATCTAAATTCACCTGCACGTTCAAGAGTCCCAACATCCACCTACAGATTCTGGCATACATATACGTGGTGGTTAGACTCTCCCTTTGCCCATCTGTATTTCCTATTTACACTTCGGTTTCCACTTGCACAAGCCTTCTCCTTTCTCTTTGGACGTACGCAGAAACACACACACACACACACACACACACACACACACACACACACACACACACACACACACACACACACACACACACACACGTCTGCATCCATTCTCAGTCATCTACATCCCTTTCAGTACGGACGACTGCACCCTTCTACACAATTAGTCCTCCATTTATGTGCGTCTACACCTGTCCCTATATATGCATTCAATTAAATCCATCTACATCCCTCTGCCTTCCTCCCTGTCTCACCAAACCCCTCCCCTCCCCTCCCCCATCTCTCCCTTTCAGCCTCTCTCCCGTCCTTCCCTCTGTCCACCTCTTCCTTCCCCTCCAACCTCTCTCTCCCCACCTCCCTGTCTACTCTCTTCCTCACACCTGTACTGTACCTCCCTACTCCCTTTCTCCCTCCCTCCCACTATCTACTCTCTCCATTTCTCCTTTCCCCATACTGTTTTCTTCCCCGTTCTTTATTTTTCCCTTCCCATGACCTATTTTTCTGCTTCCCTTCTCTCTCTTCTCCCTTTGCTTCGCCACTCTTTCCTTCCTCTCCTCATTTTTCTCCCCTCCCCACTTTCCCCCACACCTCCACATTCTACATCGCACTTTTAAAGATCCATTCACACTCCCACACATTCCCCACACCTCTTCTTGCATCCACCATCCCCTCCTACACATCACCAGCATCCTCCCTACCCCTCCCTTAACAACCTTCACATCTCTCGCTAGCCTACAACACTGATGCCTCCCTTCTCACCTCTGCACCTCCCTCCCACCTCTTCCAACATGTGACCATACACCACTCACTTTCTTATACACTTTCACACCTTCTCCCACAATATCTCACAACCCACACGCTTACTCCAACCTCATCACATCCCTCCTGCATTAATCCACACCTCACACAAATCCTTCTATCGTCTCCCACCCCTCCCACACCTCTCTCAGTTCCCTCTCTTGTCCCCTACACCCACCCTTCCACGCTCTTCCATATTCATGCGCATCTATATATATACAACACCATCCATTAGTCGCTTTCCATTTAATTCGTCCCTTACATATCTACGTCTGTACATAATCTCTCTCTCTCTCTCTCTCTCTCTCTCTCTCTCTCTTACTATATCTTGTCACGTTTCTCTTCCACTCGTCATTTTTACTTGCTCCTTTTCTTCAATCTTGCATCATTCGTATCTTCTTCTGCTAACATCCAGGCCCATTTCTACCTTTTTTCTTCATTTTCTTCTCCCCTGCTTCGAACTCTCTTTCTCTTTGTTCCATATCCATCCAACTCTTTCACCCTCTTTTTCGATCCTGTCCTCTCTTCATCCCTGCTCCTCTCTCGTTTCTCCTTTCTTATCTTACATCCCGTGTCTGTTTCATCCCTTAGTTCTCTTCTGTTTTCCTCCCTCCCTCTTCATTATTCACATTATTAATTTTCCTTTCCTTCTGTTTCCTCGTCTAACTTTTCCTATACCATTTCCCTCCTTCCCTTCGTTTCTTTTCTTCCTCTTCTTGCTCCTCTCCCTTTCTTCTTCCTCCTAAGCCTTTCTCTCTTCCCTCTTTATCCCCTACCCATCTCTCTCGGTCTCCAAAATATTTCTCTCTTATTCGCTCTTATTTTCTATCTTAATCCCCCCCATCTCATTAACTTCTTCCACTTCCTTTTCTTACCAATCTCTCGTTCCTCTTCTCATTCTTGTCCTTCCTCTCACTCCCCTTCTCCTTCGCGCTCCTCCTCTCCTTCCCTTCTTGTTCCTCTTTCCCCACCTTACTTCTCCTTTCTCTCCCTCGGCCTGATCCTCTCCCTTTTCTTCCTCCTATTCTCTCTCTCTCTTTCCCTTCCTCTCCTCCTTGCTCCTCTTGCTTCCTTCCAGTAACTCCCTCTCTTACTCTTTCTCACTCTCTTTCTTATTCTTCCTCCCATCCGGTGTCTCTCTCTTTCTTGCCCTGCTTCTTTCACCCTCCCTATCTTGCCTCTTTCTCCCTTTCTTTCTTGCTTTTCTTTCCATCTCTGTCTCTCCTCTTCCCTCTCTTTCCTATCCCTTCTTCCCTCCATTGCCTCCCTCTTCCTCTCCCTCCTTTTCATGCTGCACTTTCCCTTCCTCTTCCTTCCTTCCTTGCTTCCCTCTTCCTTCGTTTCGTAATCCCCTTTCTCTTTCTATCCTCCTCCCTTTCTTTCAAGTTCCCATTTCCCTTTTTTGTTTCCCTCTTCCTTCCTTTCTTGCTTCTGTTTTTCGCTCCCTTTCTACTCGTAGCTCCCCCTCTCCCTTCTCCTCCTGTCCCCTTCCCCCTCTCCCTTCCCCTCCTGTCCCCTTCCCCCTCTCCCTTCCCCTCCTGTCCCCTTCCCCCTCCCCCTGTCAGCAGGTTGCAATCACTCCCCGGAGCGGCTCCCAAGATCACATAAACACCTCACATCTCTCGCTCTCCCTCCTCCTCCCCCTCCCTCACTCACATTCCTCTCTCCCTCCCTCCCTCCCTCCACGTACCTGCGTCATACTCTGCTCCCTCCCTCTTCTATCTTTCAGTTTCCTCTCTTTAATTCTCTTTGCCATTCTTCATACTCCTCATTCCCTCTCTTTCTCCCTCTGATTTCTCTTTTCCACTCCTCCCCCCCTTCGTTACTCTCTATTTTATTTTCATTATTTCTGTTTCCTTTTCTCTGTTTTCATTTTTACTCTTCATTTCTCTCTTTTTCCTCACATTCCTCCCTCCATCCCCCTCCCTCATATGCCTTCTTCCCTCCTTTCCTTCTGCCTGCGCCATACTCTTCCCTCTTCTCTCTCTCTCTCTCTCTCTGCTCATTTTATATTACTTTTCTCAAGCAACTATCTATTCTCCCTCTTCATTTTCTCTTCCCTTCTTCGCATTCTTCTGTTCCCTACCTTCCTATCTCTCACATTCGTCTCTCTCTCTCTCTCTCTCTCTCTCTCTTTATATATATATATATATATATATATATATATATATATATATCCCGCCCTTCCCTCCCCTGCATCAAACTGTATTCCCTTTTCTCTCTTCCGTCTTCCTCTTCTTCTCCTCTGTCTTCTGTCCTTTCTCACTTTCTCTCCCTATGTTTTTTCTTCCTTCCTCCGTCCTGCCACTGGTCAAATTCTTTTCGCCTCCCTCTCTCTCTCTCTCTCTCTCTCTCTCTCTCTAGTCCTTTCCGTCTTTTTCTCTTTCTTTCCTCACAGTCTTTTCTCCCAAATTTTTTCTCCCTCCTCAGTGCGTCATACTGTTCCTTCTTTCTTCTTACTTTTCCTACTCTCCCTCTTCGTCATTTTCTCTTTCATTCCTTATACTGTTCTCTCCCTGTCTATCTTTTTTGCTCCGTCCTTTCCTCCCTTCGCCATACTCTACTCCCTCTCACTGCTTCCCTTCCTCCCTCTCCTTCATTCTGCCTCTACGGTACTTCGTTTCCTTCTCCTCCTTCCTTCCTCTCCACACTTCCTCACATGTTCTCTCTCTCCCTTAAATACACCTCTCCCCCTCTCTCCCCTCCTCCCTCCACCTTTCTCACTCCTCCTCTTCGAATTTCATAAAGAGTTTGATTAGGTTCCTCATAAAAGTCGAGCGGCGAAAATGGCAAAAAAAAAAAAAAAAAAAAGAAAAAAAAAAAAAAATAAAAAAAACAATATCAGCCTGTTTAACCCCTTCAGCCCGAGGACACATTTTTTATTTCAGTCATACTACCACCTGGCGATTTTATTCTGCATAAGAGGGATTTTTTTTTTTTTTCAGACTAGGGATTACAATGTTGTCTTCGTTAATGCCTTGAATTTCGAGTCCTTTTTTCCGTGTTACTCTTTCAGTCCGGTGACGTACTTTATTGATTTATTCTGGCTACTTCTAAACTATATTTTTATTATTATTATTATTATTATTATTTTATTATTTTTTTGTTTCTGGGAGGCTCGGACAGTTTCTCCAAAGATGACCCATAGCAGGTATAAACTAGAAAGTACGTCATCGAACTGAAGGGGTTAAATGTGACATCCCAGAGCTGGCAATAAGGGAAAATCACATAATCTTAGGGAACGGGTTAAGGAGACTAACGAACGGACGCTAAAGCCCACCATTCTCGTCGGTCAAGGAGGCTCCCTAACACTTCCTCCTTACCAGTTTATTTCACTCTCTGGTACGACAATATATTCTTGCATGTTGTTTATGTCATACTGATTCTGTCGTTACAAGAGAATAATAAGGTGTAATTCTTAAAATAAGTCACAAAGGAAAAGGTGCTAGGAAGCCTCCTGAGCTCACGAAAATACGAGCCTGATAGTTCTGAGGTACAAGGTCCACTATTAGGAGTAATTTGTTTTTTTCATAATTTGTTAAGCCCTTCAGTAGGTTTTTTATGATGATGATGATGATGATGATGATGATGATGATGATGATGATGATGATGATGATGATGATGATGATTATTACTGCTATTTCTATACGATCCTATATGTCCAAAGAGTGACTTTTCGACCATATTAAAGAGACCCTTTATTGAAAGAAAAAAAATCACCTTTTGATACCAAGAATGAACTAAAATATCTTACGGAACAAGGGTTTATGAAACTTATGAAATTCTCTATCGCAGAACTGCAAACATGATGACGTCATTAAAATTGGCAATGATGCTGGCACTCCCACGCAATGTCAACTAATTTAAAGCGATCTTGATAAACCCATCACGTGTGCTCATTTATATATGGCAAATTGACTTTTATAATGATAAATGCAAGAGGCTTCACAGTGGTCGCATGAATGAAATGGCACACTATAAGTCAGATATTATACAACTCGACTGCACAGTAAAAAAAAAAAAAAAAAAAAAAAATGCGTTACAATAACCAGCAACTTGAAAACTGAGACATCAGTGTGCGGAGTAGGTAAGAAAAGCATGTAATTTAATATGTGGATTTATTGGAAGGGCATCTGAATTTCTCAGAAAACATTATTCTTCCTTTTTGTGGTTCTTTAGTGCTCCTTCTTTTGGATTACCGAGTTCTATCTAGTAAAAAACAAAAAAAAATACCACGACGTTTTCATTGTTTTATTCTTTCTGCCTTCAGGTGATTTCTTCCCTGCTCTGAGGAGATTTCTCGTTGTGAAAGGATCAGAAACCATCGCCGTTAGTCCCCCTGCTACGACAGGTATTACCTAAGCCGAGTACCTAAGCCGAATGAAGACAAAATCTTCATCACAGTAAAGTGTTACCAGAACACAAAGGAGAGTAAATGCATTGATACTCAGAATCACAAATAAACTTTCTGAATATCGTTTAAGAAAAAAGATTATGAACTTATCAAAATATAGAAAAAGAAGTGAAAAGCTGAAAATGCTTCACGAAAAATAGCCAAATTATATAAATGGAAATTACTACAAAATTACTGGTAAGAATACCCAGCTTAACGAAGAAAAATACTTCTTCATCAGAATTGTAAGTTTATAAAACAAACAGCCTTGCGAAATTGTAAACAGAGGCCCAGTTTTACCATTTCAAATATTGTTTGAACAATAAACTGGCTCTGAATCCGCACTTGAGCATGTTTACACCAGAATAATTGAAGTGGTTTTTGTTTTTCCGCTGCAAGTGGTGTAGGCCCGTATTTTCGTTGCAACAGCAGACGTCATAGTATTTCTTCCTGGGCGATTTATTTACCATAGTACACCTTAAAAACTTCAGTACGATGACAAAGTTCTAGTTGTGCTCTTACTATCTTCTGTGGATTTCTTTAGGCACACGAGAGGCTTTTCGAACTAAGGGATTGGTTACAGCCTTCCTTAACCCTTCCACTACCAGAGATCTGTCCGAAGTTGAATAAAATAGTTTGTTAGTTGCAAGAAAAAATAAGTCGTCGTACTGAAGGGATTAATGACCTTCATATAATATTTACATCTCTAAAACGTACATAGTTTATATAAATTACCGTACATATAAGAAATACTGAGCTTTAGTAGGCAAAATAAATCACTCAAGAGATGTTACGATAGCTAGCTCCTAAGCGAACGAGACCACAACCCCTTGGCATAACCATGTTCTTGGTACACTAGATGTTTCTTTCCGATAAACCACATCATTAGGGATACACATACACATACAGGTAGATGCAATGATGTAAAATTACTTCCTTTGTTTTCACCTTGTAGAGTATGGAAGTCAAAATCCCCCTCCCCACGCCCTCGATTTCCTATATAATATCCATGACATTATAATACTTAACCTGCATGTGTACACCGAGAAATTAACTTAGGAATAACAAAAACAAATACCAAGTCGTCACTGCACCGAAGCAATAAGAAAGCTAACAAACGAGATGGATCTATAAGCAGGCTTTCTTGCACAATTCCACAGTGCATCTGCATCTTGAGTACTGTGTTTAATTTTGGTCACCGTATTACAAAAAAGACGTAGAGAAGCAAGAGACAGTGCAGCGAAGAGTAACCAAAATCACACACAGACTGAGAAACAAACCATATAAGGAACGTTTGGAAGAACTGAAGCAGTTTGATTTAACAAAGCGCAGACTGCAAGAGGATTTAATTCAGTTTTCAAAAATTTTAAAGGGCATGACAATATCGTAGTTGATGAGTACTTTACTGTACACCGTTCAGATTACACTAGAGGTAATGGATATAAAATTATTGGCAAAAGATTTCCAATCACATGAAGCAAAACATTCTTTCTTCAACAGGTTTGTTAACGTACACAACAAGCTCCCTATGAATGAGGCAGACAACAGTACAGTAATAACATTTAAAAGACGCTTAAATAAGTATCTAATTTTAAATACCCTTTCCTCCTTTTTCCCTTACACATAAAGACGGTATAGAATACTTTCACCTTCCAATCTTTCCCATGAAATTTCCATGGCAGTTTTTCTATACTGCATGGTGATCCTTTTCACTTTTTCCAACTGGCTTCGCCTGAAGAGTTAAAAGGCGGGGGTGGGAAGGGGGCCTTCTTGCTTTCCTATCTTTATCCTGTACTCATAGAATTGGAGACAGTCACAGTATTCTTTCTAACACCCTCGAATGGATCACTAGGTCTGTTGCTGTTTACTTACCTTTGTATTCTTCCTCTTCCCTTTTCCTTAACTTTCATTCCTTCATTGGCTATTCATTTTCCTTTTTATCTCTACTTTCTAATATTCTCATCATCCTTGTTTTCCCCCACTTCCTCTTCTTCCCTCGTCCTTTGCCACATCTTCCTCTTTCTTTTCCCTTCCCCTTCTTCCTCTTCTTTCATGTACCACACTTCGGTTCCCTCTTCTTTCTCTCTCTTCCCTTATCCTCCTCCGTTGTCTTTCCTCCTCAATTACCACAAGACTTTCTTGTTTCCTCTTTTCTTCCCTCTTCATGTACCACACCTCTCTTCTTTCCCTGTTATTCCTCTTCAACTTCCCCTTCGTCCCATCTCATTTACTTCTATTCTCTTTTCCTCCTTGACTTCCTTTCCTTCCTCCTCCTTCCTCTTCTTCCTATTTTATTTACTCTTCTCCTCCGTTACCCCCTTCCCTTCTCCTCCTTCCTCTTCTTCTCATCTCATTTACTTCTCTTCCTCTCTCTTTCTTCACTTCTCTTCCCTCATCCTCTTCCTTTCTTACCCTTCACCTCTGCTTCCCTCTCTTCCATCCTCCTCTCCCTCCTCCCTCCCTGTCTTCTCCCTGGTGTGATGAACAAGATCACATAAACACATTGGCCCCTCCCTAGGTAGGTTCCTCACCCTTCTCCCTCCTCTTTGTTCTCCTTTATTACCTCTCTCCTTCCCCTCTTTCCTTCACTCTTATTCTTCCTCCTCTTCCAGTCCTTCTCTCCCTTTTCTTCATCCCTATTCCTCTTCCTATAGCTTTCCCTTTCACTCTTTTCCTCTCCTTCATTTTTATTCGTCCTTCTTTATTACCTTCATCCCGTCCACCCGAGGTCATCACTTTCTCTTCCCCTATTCTTCTTTTTACTTTATTTTTCCGTTTCCTTAAGTTTCTTTGACCTTTCTTTTCCTTCTTCACTACATTCTCTGCCATCCACTACACTCTTCCCTTCCTCGTCCTCATTCTTTCTTCTCCTTTCTACACCTACACCTTTTCTTCTTTTGTCACCTCTTCCTTGTGCTCTCCTCATCGTCAAAATTTTTAACTTCCCACCTTCCCTCTCCTTTTTGTCCTACTCTATATTCAAGTTTTTTTTTTTTTTCATTCATCTCTTCCTTCCCCCTCATCTTTCTTCCCATCTACTCATTTTTTCCTGACTTGTAGGACTCCCTTCACTCTCTTCCCCTCCCCTTTACTCCTTCTCTATTGCACTCTTTCATTTCTCCCCTCGCTCCTTCCATCTCCGTCCTTTCTTCTCTCTTCCTTCCATTATCTTCTTCACATTTGCTCCTGAATTCTCTCTCTCTCTCTCTCTCTCTCTCTCTCTCTCTCTCTCTCTCTCTCTCTCTTCATTATCCCCTCATCTTCCTGTTACTCCTTTCTTTCACCTCTAACCCCTCTTCTTCCACTCTCCCCTCCTCCTTCCATTCTCTTCATCTTCTCATTTATTCCTGCCTCCTTACCCTCCCTTTTCTCTCTCTCTCTCTCTCTCTCTCTCTCTCCTCTTCCTTCTTCTATTACTGAAGAGTCTTTATTTTTCGCTTCTTCCTTCTTTCTGGATTCCTTTATCATTTTATATCTTTATTTTCTTCTTTCACCTATTGCACCACTTCTTCACCTCTCTCTCTCTCTCTCTCTCTTGCCACTTCCTTCACCTATCCCACCTTCATAAAGGCAGAACAAAGGTCATGAGAGAGAGAGAGAGAGAGAGAGAGAGAGAGAACTGAGTAGTGGAATGATGGGGCGAAGGATCAAACGAAAGGAAAGGGAGTGAGAAGTGGAGCGAGGAATGAAGTGGAGCGAGAGAAGGGGAGTACAGGGAGAGGAGAGATAAGGGATTAATTGGAGCGAGAGGACACGGGGATTAATTGGACCAAGAGGGCTTAGGGGAGCGAGGGACCGAGGGAAGAAAAGGATCAAGTGGAGCGAGGAATAAGGGGAACGAGGGATCAAGTGGAGCGAGGAATAAGGGGAACGAGGGATCAAGTGGAGCGAGGAATAAGGGGAACGAGGGATCAAGTGGAGCAAGGAATCATGTAGTGGGGACGGAGGGAAGTTTGGGAGTAAGTGGAGCGAGGGAGCAAGTGGAATGAAGGAAATTAGGGATCAAGAGGAGCGAGAGAGCCGTAGGGAGGAGGGGAGGCAAGGGGTCAGAGGGAAGCTAGGGATTACGTGGAGCGAGGGGAGCAAGGGATCAAGAGGAGCGAGGGGAGCAGACCCACAACAAAGGTAAAGCCACGACCAATCCCACTGGGCTTACTGGGATAGCGGGGACCCTGCCTCACTCCTGCCTCACCCTGCCACACACTGTCTCACTCCTGCCTCACCCTGACCCATCTCTGCCCTACCCTGGCTCACCCCTGCCTCACCCTGGCTCACCTCTGTCCTACCCTGGCTCACCCTCACCCTTGGCATCCCATCTTACTCTGCCAAACCCCAACCTCACCCTGTCTCAACCCAACGCCATTCCTTTCATATTTCATCATACTTCACCCTTTCCACAGTCAGTTTCATGTTTGGCTCACCCTAGCGTCATCTCAGTCACCCTGCCTCATCATCCATGCCTCACCCTTGCCTCAGTGACTTGCCTCTTGCCTCACCCCTGCCCCACTGTTATCTCACGTCCTCACCCCTGCCTCCCTGCCGCCTATCACTTCCCACTGCCAACACCACAATTGGCCAACTATTTTTTTGCACAAAGATTAGACTGCAGACTTGGACACAGACATCTGCCACCCTGACCTGACATGACCTGTGTTTCATATCATGACCACTTCTTCCTCCTTAGCTAATGACCTTGTGAATGTTAATAGGATGCGTAATATTGGGTTTTGTGTGTGTGTGTGTGTGTGTGTGTGTGTGTGTGTGTGTGTGTGTGTGTGTGTGTGTGTGTGTGTGTGTGTGTGTGTGTGTGTGTGTGTGTGTGTGTGTGTGAGAGAGAGAGAGAGAAAGAGTTATGTATTAGCCAAAAATATCAGCAAGTCTCACATCAACTCAGGCTACACATGAACCCAAGTTACTGAAAGAAAATCACGCTTATTGATAAAGACGACATTTGATCACAGAAATAAGCCTGTAATCACCATCATCTTAACCCTCTGACTGCCAGGCTATCGTTCAAATTAATCCTTTCAGTCTGATTATTTCTCCATTATATTCTGAAGCCTAAGTAATTTCAATCAACTTCTGAAGGATCTAGCGGATTTATGGAGGCAAAATCAATGTTCGTTCCTCCTCGATATATGTCTGTTATGATTTATTTGCCTCATTTATCTTATTTTATTTATGCTGCCAACCAGATGATTTTACGTATATTAGGAAACATATCTCTTACTATGGGCCTAAGAGGTTTAATATAAGGTCTGGTTTTAGCTTATATACCGTTGCGTCTACAGGAAATATATTGTTCCTGGATATAGACCTTACCCTTACTGACTGATAAAACACCCCTAAGCTGAACAAAATCGTCTACTTTTAGTTTTCAGGTAATGTCATAACCACGTCCACAGGAAGGAAAGGGGTGGTTAAAATGATTGAGAAAGAAATAAGTGGGAATAATTTGACACCGACCTCCCTCCGTCTCTCTCTCTCTCTCTCTCTTTCTCTCAGGCAGTCTACGAATGTCCTCTCTCTGAACATAGTAGGCTCACACTGGAATCTCTCCCTTACCAGACTACTACTGTTTACGGCACGTCATTATCCTACTGTACAAGAGATAGTTAACCCTCTTGACTGCAAACTCCCGTAACTAAAGCTGAATGAAATCGGCTGCAAATTTAAGATCCTGAAGTAGTCACAAAAATGAAGAGGATAATAGATAATGAGGAGAAAAATAGATACATGCTTTACTTTAAGGTGTGACAAACAAATTAAATAGGGAAACAGGAGGTGTCTGGGTGACTTCTAAGACCACTAGTAGAGTCTCGTAAAAAAATGGACAGTCTTAAGGTGTAATAGGATAAATAAATAGGTAAATGGGATGTGTCAAGGGTCTCCAAACCCCACGAGATTACGGTTCCCTGTTGATGATGGATACTGTTTTAGCCCTCTCAATGTCGGGGCAACTTTAGTATTTTATTCTAACTCCAGACGATTTTCTATGGTTGAGAATTAGTCAAAGAAGCCCGAAACAGTTAAGGTGTAAACGTTGAATAAATAGCTAAATAAAAGGAGTTAAGGTGTTTAAGTTGAAAAAATAGCTAAATAAAAGGAGTTAAGGTGTTTAAGTTGAAAAAATAGCTAAATAAAAGGAGTCAAGGTGTAAACGTTGAATAAATAGCTAAATAAAAGGAGTTAAGGTGTAAACGTCGAATAAATAGCTAAAAATAATAAGGATTAAGGTGTAAACGTTGAATAAATACCTAAATAAAAGGAGTTAAGGTGTAAACGTTGAATAAATAGCTAAATAAAAGGAGTTAAGGTGTATACGCTGAATAAATAGCTGAATAGGTGTAAACGTTGAGTAAATAGCCAAATAGGACGTGTCAGGGAGCCTCCTAAATCCAAGATAATACGGCTGCCTGAGAGTGAATGGGTGAGGCTCTTTGAGACTGTCTTGACCTCTGTGGGCCCCTCCTTCAGCTCTAATTAATCGCGTCAAAATTTAATTAAAGACCAGAGATGGACCGGTCGCAGGGAGAGATAGGGCTGCACTCTCTCTCTCTCTCTCTCTCTCTCTCTCTCTACCTGTCCTTATTCACCTCCCTTCTCTCCTTTTATTCATCTCCCTTCACTTTCTACTCTATTCTTTCTCGACATTGATCTCCTCTAACCATGATGTCTTTCTCTCTCTCCCCTCATTCACCTCCCTTCTCTCCCCTTATTAACCTCCCCTCACTCTCTCCTCATTCACCTCCCCTTCCCATTATGTCCTCTCCTCTCCTCATACTTTCCTAAGGCTTATTTCTTTATCTTTCTAATGCTCTTTCCTCCACACTTTCTCCCTTTCTTCACTTCCCTAGTTCACCTCCCCTCATTCGCCTAATTCCCCTTTACACTACACTCCCCTCCTCTTTCTTCCTCCTCCTCTTCCCTCTCTCCCCTTTACCTACCCACATCTCTTCCCTTCACACCACATTCCCTTCTTATTTCTTCCTCCTCCTCTTCCGTTTCTCCTCTTCCCTCACTCCCCTTTACCTTCCCACATCTCTTCCCAACCCCTTTTGCACTTTCCCTAATGCACACTTCCTCACCAGTCTCACATCCCCCCCTCTTTCCATTCCCCTCACCCCCGTTACCCTTTCACTAATTTCCCCCCGTGTGTCTCCTCTTAGGTCACTTATTTCTTGATTCTCCCTTTTTATTTCCCTGTACTTATCGTTTATGATCAAATTTCATTCATGTACTGCGACTTGCTCTCTCTCTCTCTAATTTCCTTGTACTTGTCTTTTACTATAATTTTCATTCTCCTGCTACGAATCTCTCTCTCTCTCTCTCTCTCTCTCATTACAGAAACAAGGCTGACCCACGACACACACGCCACGATACAACGCCATATGTCTTCATCATAATGTTTTTTTTCCGTCCATTGTATATTATATTCTGGTACATACTCTCTCTCTCCCTCTTTTTTTTTTTTTTTATGACCCTAATGTGACGAGTTGTAGGGACCAGAGGGTTGGAGAGACGATGGGGAAGGAGGAGGAGGAGGAGGAGGATGGGAATGGGGAGGAGAGGGGAAGAAAGAAAAGAGGAGGAGGAGGACGAAATGTAAAGGAGGGGAGAATGAGAGTGAGGGGGATGGAGGAGAAGGAAGAGGGTGAGGGTAAAACAGGGGATGTGGTGAAAAATTGAGGAGGAGGGGGCGTGGGAAAGAAGGACCTAAAGGAGTGCACGAAGGGAAAGATGGGGAAGGAAGGAGGTGGAGGGCTTAAAGAAAGAGGAGGAGGAGGGGAAGGAGGAGGAGGAATAGGAGGGGATGAAGGAGGGGGCGAAGGGAAGGAGGAAGGGGCGAAGGGAAGGAGGAAGGGGAGGAGAAGGGAGCATGGGGGAAGGAGGAGGTGGGGGAAAGAAGGGAAGAAGATGTAAGGGGGAAGGGGTATTATTGGATCATATGCTCTTGAAGGTAAAAAATAAAGAGGGGGAGAGGAATTTGAGGCATGAAGGGTTGAGGACGCTGGGGAGGGCGTCTGGGGAGTGGGGAGATTAGAAGAGAGAGACGGTAAGGAGGGGAGGTGGGTATGAGAGGGGAAGGGAGTGTTATCAGGTGGGAATGAGGAGTAGTGGGGAGGTGGGATGAGGAGTAGTGGGGAGGTGAAAAGGGGAGTTGTGAGGAGGTGGAAAGGGGAGTAATGAGAAGGTGGGAGGGGGAGTAGTGAGAAGGTGGGAGGGGGAGTGGTGAGAAGGTTGGACGGGGAGTGGTGAGGAGGTGGGAAGGGGAGTGGTGAGGAGGTGGGAAGGGGAGTGGTGAGGAGGTGGGAAGGGGAGTGGTGAGGAGGTGGGAGTGGAAGTGATGGGGAGGTGGGGGTGTGCTAGGGAAGTCGAAGTGGTGGAGGAGAGGGGTGGGGCGAGAGAATGGAGGAGAGGGGTGGGGCGAGAGAAGGGAGGAGAGGGGTGGGGAGGGAGAAGTGGTGGAGGAGAGGGGTGGGGAGGAAGAAGTGGTGGAGGAAAGGGGTAGGGTGGGGGAAGTGGTGGATAGGAGGGAGGGGGACATGCATAAGAAAATGTAAGGGATCAGAACAGGGGATGTGGTGGAGAGGAAAGCGGGGAAGTGGGACGGGTAGCGTGTTGAAGCCATTACAGTGGGAAGTCAGTGAAACCTTAATGTGTATTTAACCTTTAATAGTAATATTTTATGGTTCATCATGTCCCCCCTGAATAATATACCAACCACCACCACCACCATCCATCATCATCATCATTATCAACATCATCACCATTATCATCGTCATCATCATCATCATCTAATTACACACTTTAAGAAGGTATGGTGTGGGGTTCAGGAATAGGAAATGGATGACAAAAGTAGGAAATACCCTCCACACACACACACACACACACACACACACACACACACACACACACACACACACAGTAGATAAATATGTAGGTAGGAACACGTCTTTGCTAACAAATTTCACAGTGTATTACGGGAGGTGTGACGGAGCGCTGTTATTCGTCAACTGCAAATGCCAGAGTAAATGTCAAGGGTACCAGCCTATTTATTACTGCCGGACCAACACCCCGCCGCTGTGTGAGAGTACGAGACAGACAGACAGACAGACAGACAGATAGATAGACAGATAGATAGACAGATAGACAGACTCCACACAACTGTCATATATTCCGCTGACGGGAGAGTTAAAGAAGGCTGTACCTAACCTCTCCAGCTCGAAAACTCTCCTAAAAATTAAAACACAAATGGGCAGCAAGAATAAAATTAAACAGACTCCAGGCTAAATGGAGTGGAAGGGAAAAACTAAGGAACTAATAATATGCATTAAAATTTCACCAGTCATAGAGTTCGTGGTTCTGACGTCACTGGCAAGGATGTTTGTAAATACCGGGAAGGAGTGAGATGCGTGTGGTGTTGTCTTAAGCTTTACAACGTTAGCTTACATCTTTAGAACTGAGTGGGGTTTATCTTGAGAGAGAGAGAGAGAGAGAGAGAGCTGCGTCAGAAGTTTCTCCATACGCATACTACTGTCTGTCCTCCATGCTTGGAGGAGCCTCTGGCTATCCGAATGATTTTTTTTTTTTCCTTTAGGAAGCGGGCTTCCTTCAAATTTTGCAGTTAACTGAAATTATGTGTTTATTTTGTAGTTGTTTTTAGTTTACATGAAGGAGATCTGGATTTTGTTTTAGTACGTAAGTTTATTTTTTTATTATTATTATTTTTTTTTTGCGCCATATGACCGAGTCGCTGCGGCGACAAGATTTATGTGATAATTCCAATTCCATGCGCCTTCTTAGCGAGGAGTGGATGGTGGAGAGGGCGCCTTGTGCTGTGCCGTCCTTGCCTTACAACTGAGAAGTGTATTAGAATGTATGCTGGAATGCCTTGCTTGGAGCCCAGTTCCTGTGTAGTCTGTGTCTGTAGCTACACCATGTAATTTTACAGCCTGCCTCGTTTCCTCACAAGCACCCTCTCCTCTCCCGCCTTCCCTCCCCCCCTTCCTTCTCCCCTCCCCCCCCGCTCCTTCCAACAAGCGTCTCGTTAGCGCGGACTCTCTCTCTCTCTCTCTCTCTCTCTCTCTCTCTCTCTCTCTCTCTCTCTCTCTCTCTCTCTCACGCTAGCGACAAAAGGCAGGATTCGATTTACGTGAGGACGGGGGGAGGGGGAGGGAGGAGGGGGAGAAGTTAGGCTGCCTGGGAGGAAAATTAGGGTGAAAATGAGAGAGAGAGAGAGAGAGAGAGAGAGAGAGAGAGAGAGAGAGAGAGAGAGAGAGAGAGAGAGAGAGAGAGAGAGAGAGTAAAACTATGAAAAAGACAGATATTGAGAGAACGATCGAGTGTAGGGCAAGAGAAACGTAAGAAATGAAAGTGGGAATGAGAGAAGGAAGAAGAGAAAATAAGGAAAACAGAGAAGCAACTATGATGATGACGTAGAAACTGAAATAAACTAAACTAAGCAGACACAAATACATGGACTGAATATGCTGACTGAATAACCGAACTAAAACTACAGAGTGAATAAACTGAAATACATAATAATGAATAAAATGAATTACTCTGCGTGAATGAACTGGGCTGAACATGGAGGCTGAATAAATGAATTTCTACGTGAATAAAATAAAGTAGTTCCTGAATAAACTGAAATTAATATACTGACTAAATTAAGTGAACTAAATACTGTGTGAATAAACTGAACTTAAATATATGTATGAATAAACTTAACTGAGCATGCTGGCTGAATAAATATGTAGAATTTATAAAGTGGGCTGAATAATCTACTGAAGAATGAATTAGAATGAATATGACTAAACACATGAAATCAACAACCTGGACTGAGTGAATGAAGCTGATTAAAATGAACTGAAAAACTTACTACATATTTAGAACAGTTATTATTATTAACTTAATTGGATGGAACATTTTAAAACAATAAATAGGGCTAATTAATTGGGCTATATAAATTGGGGTGAAAAGTTTATGAAGTTTTTATTTATTTATTTTTTTAATGAAATCGTGTCACCAACAGTGGAGGTTAAGAGGAGGGAAGAAAAGGGGTCGTTAAGAAGAGAGAAAAAGAGAGAAGATGAGGGAACAAGAAGAAAAAGGAAGGCAGGGATGAGGAAGGAAGGAAAGAGTTAGGAAGAAAAGAGGCGGGATGAGCAAAGAAGCGAAGAAGGGGGTAACGGAAGAGGAGGAGAAGGAATAAAGGAAAGGTAAGAGGAAAAGAGAGGGAATAAGGAAAGGAAGGATGAAATGGAAGAGGAGGAAAGGAGAGGGAAAGAGGGAAAAGCAGGAGGATTAGGAGAGGAAGAGGAAGAAAAAAAAAACTTGGAAGAGAGAAAAATAAAGGAAGACGAAATAAGGGAAAGGAGGAAAGAGGATGAACGAGACTGATACAGAACAAGAAATTTATGAAAAACAATAAAAAAAAAAACAGCCTGAGATATAGGACGAAGGGAGAAAGGAAGAGCTGAGAAAAAGGGAGAGGTATAGGTGGTAAGAGAAAACGAGAAAGAAGATAAGTTTGAAAATGGAAAACAGGGAGAAAGTGGCTGAAACAGAGGGGAAAAAAACAGAGGGAAGAGGAATTAAGAAAGACAGAAGGAATAAGTGGTCAGGAAATAAGGCTGAGGAGAAAATGTAAGCTAGAAATAGAGAGGAACAGCAGAAAGGGAAAAAAGTAACACGGAAATAGGCAGGAAATAGGGAAAAAGAGATCAAAACAGAGATAAAAAGAAAGGATAAGAGAGAATAGGGAAAACAAAGCGGGAGAAAATCAACTAAAGTAAAAAATAAAAGAAACTCCAGAAAAGAATAGAAAACAGAGTGTAAAAAGAGGGACAGAAAAGATTTAAAAAAAAAAAAAAAAAGAGGAGGAAGACATTACAGAAAGAAGGAAGAAGAAAATGGGAGAAATTAGAAAGTGAAAGAAAAAAATACGAAAGAAAAATTTAAAGAAAAGAGAAAAAGGTATTAGGGACAATGGGAAAAAATCTGATGGAACGAAGCAAGCAGGAAATAAGAGGAAAGAAAGAAAAAAGGGAAACTTATGGTCAAACAGACGAGATGGAGACGGAAGATGGGGGTAAGGAATGAAGGAAGAATGGGCGAAAGATTGTTGGGAAAAGTGGGTGATAAAACTGAGGATTAAGAATGGAAAAAGGTAAAAGATGAAGAAATGAAATAAGGAATAACAAAACAATTTAAGAATACAGATATTCAAAAGTACAAGAAGAAGAGGAGGAGGAGGAGGAGGAGGAGGAGGAGGAGGAGGAGGAGGAGGAGGAGACAATTATGGAAAGCGCAACACAAAGAAAGCAGGAATAGTCGAAAAGAAGCGAGAGAGAGAGAGAGAGAGAGAGAGAGAGAGAGAGAGAGACCTCCAGCTGTCTCCTATATTCCAGTCCTCTCACTCCCATGTCGCGTTGGAGAGTTCGGAGCTCATACGCGTTCGGCATGAGAGAGAGAGAGAGAGAGAGAGAGAGAGAGAGAGAGAGAGAGAGAGAGAGAGAGAGAGTCCCTCTAAGGAATTCGACTGTGTTCGTGTCTCACTGGAAGAAGGGAAGGAGGAATAGGAGAAGGGAGGGAGGGAGAAGGAGAAAGATAGACAGAAGGGGGACTGGGGGTTCGAGGGAAGAAGAGGGAAGAGAGAGGAGGGAGGGAAGGAGAATTAAAGAAATGGATGAAAAGGATGAAGACAAGGAGGATGGAGATGGAATGAAGGGAAAAGAGAGAAGGTGGAAGGGATGACGAAAGAAATGGAAGAATGACAAGAATATGAAAGGAGAGAAAGGGAGGTAAGAGTGGAAGGGGTGAGAGAGAAAAGGAGAGATCGGGGAGAGAAAAGCTGTAGCAATGTACTGTGAGAGAGAGAGAGAGAGAGAGAGAGAGACAGAGACAGAGAGACAGAGACAGAGACAGACAGAGAGAGAGAGAGACAGAGAGAGAGTAAGTGTTTGGGTAGGGGTCAATAGCAGAGGGTGGGTGGAGCCCTTTAATTAAATTTATACAGGAGGGATGATGTTGGGAGGCCTCAGCTACTCTCTCTCTCTCTCTCTCTCTCTCTCAGTTTAGCCTATCCCTTTCCTCAACCTTACCCTGTTGTTCCTCTTCCTTTTAAATTGCACTCACCACCTCTCTCTCTCTCTCTCTCTCTCTCTCTCTCTCTCTCACACACACACACACACACACACACACACACACACACACACACACACACACACACACACACACACACACACACACACACACACACACACACACACACCACTACTACCCCCAATTTGTTTACATCGGCCAGAGATAAACACAAACAGCCAAACAAACAAACAAAACCCGATTAATTAATTATTTTCGAGATCAAAGTAACAACACTGATGGCGGATCCTCAGAGTTTTTTTTTTAAATAATGTTGGTATGTCAATTAAAGTTTGGAAATACTGAGAGAGAGAGAGAGAGAGAGAGAGAGAGAGAGAGAGATCGTAAAGGTAGGTGAATGCATATTAAGAGGGAGAGAGAGAAACAGTGCTAGGGTGAGGGAAGGTACTGCATAGGTTAAAATGAGAGAGAGAGAGAGAGAGAGAGAGAGAGAGAATTCCCCCACGCTATGCATAGCTACACCTGTATTGCATAAAAATAATGTTACTGATTTTTGTTTTGCATTTTCAGGTAAGGACGGGAGACCACGTTAAAATGACGGAAAAGAGCAAGGAGGCAAAATAAGGTAAACTGAGAGAGAGAGAGAGAGAGAGAGAGAGAGAGAGAGAGAGAGAGAGAGACTTAAAACTACCCTATGAACACAGCAAGCAAAGAGCATATACCTCCGCCAAGCCTGCACTATACTCCCCCCTCGTTTATATGACATTTACCTTTGATCTTTATAGATAAAAATTCAATTACTTTTTCCTCTGACGGTCCTCAATCATCATTCACACAGAGATTGAAAGACAGACACAGAAAAACGGACAGACCTAGGAAGACAGACAGACACTGCAAGACATACAGATCCAGAGAGAGACAAAACAAGACATATAGAGGCAGAAAGAGACAGACATAGCAAGACATATAAACCCAGAAAGAGACAGACAGACATAGGACAAACAGACACAGCAAGACAGACTGACAGAGAGACAGACAGACAGACAGACTTGGACAGATAGACAGATAGTTACCAAGTAAATGACATGATCTCATTGGTGGGGGTAAAAATGGGCGAGAAAGAAAAAATAAACGAGAGACCATTACACAAAACAGTATGAGAATTACATCAGAAAACGAGAAAATAAAGCAAGGGTCTGAAAGAGGGAAGAACTAAAACGACTGAGAGAAAAAGAAAGGAAGAGGTACGGTGAGGAAATAAATGTTACAAGTAATTAAAGAAGTGAAACTGGGACGAGAGAGAGAGAGAGAGAGAGAGAGAGTAAAGGGCAAGAGACAGTAAGAGCAAGCAAGAGTAATTGAGAGAGGCACTACCACCCCCTGAGGGACAATATCTGGCTCCAGTATTGCTCCACCATGCCTACCCCACTGCCTCACCCCCTGCCCCGCCACTGCCTAACCCCTGCCGCATCACTGTCTTACTCCTTTACCTAACCACTTCTACCTTACCCTCTCCTCTTCTTTTCCTGTCTTGCTTCAAACTCTTACCTTTCCTCTTCCTCTCATCCTTACCTTTGCTTCCTAACCCCTGTTTTTCCGCTTCCTCAACTTTCTTACATTACTTTCTCTTTTCTTACTGTTTCTTACCCCTTTTAACCCCTGCCTCACTCTAACTTACCCCCGTCTCACCCCTCCAAACCCCTGCCATCTCACCGTCTTTCCACCGACTCACTCCTACGTCACATCTGCCTCTGCCCTTGCCTTTTCTATGCCTTTCCCCTTCCTCTCAATTGTTTCATCCCTGTCTCTCCACTGTCTTCCCCATGCATCGCTCATTCCTCACCCTTGCCTCTTCCCTGTTCTAACCTCTGCCTAATGCATGTCTACCTACTGCTTATCCACTGCCTGACCCCTCCTCCATTTTGCCTCACCCTACCTACCCCTGCTTCACTCTTGCCTTTCCTCTGCCTCACCCTTCTCTTACCTCTTATTCAACCCCTTCCTCCTCTCTGTATCTCATCTGCCTTATACTTCCTCATCCTTCCTTATCCTCCCTTCCTGCTGCCTAACTTCCTTCCCACCTTGTCCCATCCGTTCATCCCCTTGCCGCACTCTGCCTCTCCTGTCTCTTACCACCTCCTCACCCTGCCTTATGTATTCTTTCACACTTCCTCATCCTTTTCTCGCTCTGCTTAACCTCATTTACCTTACCTTTCCTTCCTTGTACCTACCCATGCCTCTCCTTTCATACCTCTGCATGCACTTACCATTCCTAACCCCGCTTTACCTTTACCTCCACCCTGCCTCACCCGTTTCTCATTCTGCCTTACCCTTGCAACCACCCTGCCTTACTTTTAACTTCACCTTGCCTCACCTCTGCACTATGCCTCTTTCTCTGTGTACCCTGTCTTGTCCTTCCACCCCCTGCCACACCCGTACCTCACGCTGCCTTGCCTTCATCTCTACCTCACTTTTTCCGTACCCTGCCTGATCCTACCTACTCCTGCCTCACCCCTGTACCTCCACTGCCGCACTACTTCAGCCTCATCCTCTCACTCCATCATCTTTTATCATGCCTCAAAGACTACACTTTCCTTCACTCTGCCTCTGTCCTTCCTCCACCCTGCCTCACCTTGCCTACCCCTGCCTCTCTCATTCTGCCTCCACCCTGCCTCACCTCCCTTTCCTCCACTTACGTCTCAAATTAAGGTGAAGGAGTTGATGAAGGAGTACAGGTGTGAGAGGAGGGAGAGAAGGAAATTGAGAAAGCAGGGAGAGGGCAAGACATAACTTAGGCAGTTTATTCTGGATACCGATGGGCGATTTTTCATCATCAGAGAGAGAGAGAGAGAGAGAGAGAGAGAGAGAGAGAGAGAGAGAGAGAATCCCCTTCCTGTAGCACAGTCTGGAAATCCTCACTTTTCGTCGTTCCTGGTTTTAATTTTTCTCCAGCAAGCCTTACATATGTTTACTTAAATTTTCCCAGCCTTAAAACTTGTAAGTAAAAAATAAAATAAATAAGAGAATGAACGGTGTGAAGGGAAAACTGCTGAATGAGTTTTTTATGCAGTATTGTGTATCAGTGGTTCATCATCAGTATCGGGCTGGGAAAAGGGTGGTGGTGATGATGATGATGATGATGATGATGATGATGATGATGATGATCTAAATAAAGAAGTACATAAATAAATACACTGAAACCGGGCCGTAAAATGAAAAAAAAAAAATGCAAGTCAGAACGGCAGTAACAAGTCTTAAAAAAAATAATTACAGATACATATTAAATTAAATAAAGTTAAAATAGCCAATGTCTGTGGCTAAACGAAAAGCACTACGTAAAAACAGAAAAAAAAACACGCACAACCTCTACACAAAAATCAACCAAAGTAAAACAGGAAGTGAGGGCCAGGTCACACACATTTACTCTCTTACATTCCTTTCGTTTTTTTTTCTTCGTGTTTTTTCCTCCCTCCCTCCCGCTTCCTCTTCAGTAAAGGAGAAAGAAATATTAAAGTAGGTAAATGCTGAATACCTCTTGCCACTGATTTATTGACGTTGTTTCCTTACTCAATTTCTTCCTCGTCCATCGTATTATTATTATTATTATTATTATTTTTTTTTTAATCCAATCGCCTGTCTTATTTTTGCTCACTCTCACTTGGTTGTTTCCTTTCTTTTTTCAATTTAGTATATAAAAAAAATGGATACTCTCTCTCTCTCTCTCTCTCTCTCTCTCTCTCTCTCTCTCTCAATCTGCCTAGTCTATTTTCTTCTATCATTTCTTCCTAGCTTTCATTCCTCCTTTTACTTATTGGTACGAACTCTTTATTTTACTTCCCAATTCACTTCCATACTCGAAAGAGAGAGAGAGAGAGAGAGAGAGAGAGAGAGAGAGAGAGAGAGAGAGAGAGAGAGAGAGAGAGAGAGAGGAAAAGGAAAAACAGAAAGATGACAGACGAAAGAAAAAGCAGGAAATACTTTACAGAATAAAATATAAGGAAAGACTGGAGAAAAATTAGAAGAAAAGGGAAATAGTAAAGAAGAAAAGAAGGGCCCAGGAGAGACGAAGAGAAGAAAATATCAGGGGAAGAAAAAGGAGTAAGAGGAAAAGGTGCCAGAATTCCCGATGATGACGGAATAATGGAGAGAGAGAGAGAGAGAGAGAGAGGAACAATTAACCGAACTACGGCACACGGAAGGAGAAAAAGAGACAAGGGAAGAGTAACAGAAGACGAAGAGAATCTGAGAAATATTGATATGAAGGGAAAGGAATATTAAAGAAAATGAAGGTACTGAGTGAAAATCGAGGAGATATGGAGAAGAGAGGAAGAAGGAACGAATTAATGAACAGATGAAAGGATGATAAAATAACAACAGCAACAATTTTAATAATAATAATATTAAAACTAAAAGAACTTAAGGAAGACACCCGTATAAAGGCAATACCTGACACGTGGAAAGCATCAAATGTGGTCACACACAAACACACACACACACACACACACACACACACACACACACACACACACACACACACACACACACACACACACACACTTCCCCACCCAAACACTCACAAAATCGACACTGACCAAGGAAAAACACGTAAACATTCCCCGCAAAACACATCCACAAACGTCCCTCTACATCCGGGTCTCTCTATCTAGGCATGAATGGAAGGATCAAAGACATTACCGTAGCCAAATTCCATGATCGTCCTGGGAATTGAAAAACGACTAAGATCCATTAATAAACCTGGGATCGCCTCACTGTCTCAACTGTGATTTGTTATTACAGGACGGGGGAGGATAGCTTCGGAACCAGACCATATATTTAAAGCTTCTCTTACACTCCGCCGGGCAGCGTTTATTCAATTCGTATCCCTCACCGCCACACCCACACCAGCAGACCCAGCCGTCCTCACAACACGCAAGATAAAGTCTAGTAGAGCGGCATATACGAACCTCTCTATATATCTGTTCCTTTTAGTGACTGAGATTTATTTCTGGAGGAAGGACAAGGGAGGGTGAACGAAAACTCCTTCCATATTTCTTGTTCTTCCTGTAAATATATATCAATACTACGTTCACTTTAACTGGGCGTCAAATTGCCATCTCTCTCCCTTGAATCCTGAGTTATTGCAAGAGACTGACGCAGAAATATGATGCTAGTCACGAAGAAGCGTCATGGAAAGGATCTAGAGCCGTAGTTCTGTCTTATCCTGCCTCCGAGCAATTGAAACGAAGCTGCCAAAGGACGAAAATCACCGCCAAGTTAAACTGAACGAACTAAAGATTGAGAGAGAGAGAGAGAGAGAGAAAGAGAGAGAGAGAGAGAGACAGACAGACAGACAGAGAATGGTATATACAGAAGCCTCATGGATCTTTAGGATGGGAGCCGTGTATGTTACCTCTGCACCACCGCCACCCACCAAAAGCGTAAAGGACAAGGATAGCACCCAACGCGACTTCTACTAGGCTCCAACACGCAACCGTCGCTGTACAGTTTAGGTCCCTATTTCACTTCTCACACCGTAATGAAAATATGAAAGAAATACGAGAAGGCAAACTGAAAATTAAAAAAAGCAGGAGGGACATCAAGACAAAAATATTCCTCCAGTTTTCTCCAATATTTCTGAAATTACTGAACAAGTCACCATAAAGAAAAACAATGAAGAAAAGTGGCCTGGAGAAAAAAAAAAAATCATTATCAACCTCTTCAGCCCGATATCGTAACTTTTCGTTTTATTTCGTGCCGTTACCAGATATTTCGATCCACCTTAGGACAGTGAGCGGATCAGTTTTATCACCTGTATATAATCTCTCTCCTGGGCAGAATTAAATCGTCTGGTGGTTTCAGGAAATGAAGTTGTGATGGAGAGAGACGTCTTAACACAAAATATAAATGCGAAAGTAATGAAGAAACTGAAATTAATTAGTTGTGGTGGGAAAGGTGACCTAGATAACGATGATGATGAAAAATAAATTAGTAAAGGAGTCATAGGAGTAAAGGAAATAAAAGGCATAAAAATAAGTACCGGTAGGAAGGAGGAAGGAATCGGGAAATGAACGGGGTGAAAGCGGAAAGAAAACGGGAGTCAGCAGGAAAGGGGAACTAAAGCAGACGTAAAATGCCGTAATATATCATCCGGCGAAAGTGCTTAATTTTTACGGGCACTTGCGCTCATTCCCTCCCCACTTCCTCCTCCACCCCCCCTTCTCTCTCTCTCTCTATCTAAATATTCATCCTATCCAGTTTCATTTCTGCGATTTTTTTTTTTTTAGGTCGTTTCCTCTCTCTCGCTTATTAATCTGACTTTTTCGTCCATTTCATTTTTCATTCTCTCTCTCTCTCTCTCTCTCTCTCTCTCTCTCTCTCTCTCTCTCTCTCTCTCATTTTAATTACTCACTCTATGCAGCCTCATTTCTTCGTTCATATTTCTTCCTTTATGTCTCGCAAGTAATACAGAGTTCTCTTCTCAGTTCCCCATTTCCACTCTCTCTCTACGCCCGTCTCTCTCGCTTAATTATTAATTAAGTCTGCCTCATATCCCCCCCCCTTCTCTCTCTCTGTTTCATTTCTCTTCTCCCATCTTATTACTGATTTCTTTTATTAAAGCAGCATATTATTCTCAGTTCCTTATTTCCTCTCTCTCTCTCTCTCTCTCTCTCTCTCTCTCTCTCTCTCTCTCTCTCTCTCTCTCTCTCATTAACCCAGCCTCATTTCCTCACTCACTCTTTCACACTCTCACTCAGCGTGTATTGTTCATTAAGGCCAGGTCAATGAGATAATGATAACGATAGAGTGATAACGAAGCAAGGCAATAATGGGGTGTTGTGCAGGTGGAAGGAGGGGAGGAAGAAGCAAGGGGGGATGGAAGGAAGATAGGAAGACGGAAGGGGGGATGGAAGGAAGACAGGACGAAGGAGAAAGGGTATGGAGAGGGAGGGAAGATAAGAGTGTAGAGGAGGAGATGGATGAGAAGGAAGGACGAAAGATAGGGAGATGAAAGGTGACAGGGAAGGAGGGTGGGATGAAAGTGGGGAGAAGAAAGGAGGAATGATAGAGAGGAAAGATAGGGAGAAGAAATGAGGGAGGGAGGGGGGAAAGACATTGCGTTGAAAGGAGCAAAGATAAGAAAAGAAAGAAGAAAATGAGATGAAAGAAGGAAAGATGGAGAGAAGAAAGAAGGAAAGATAGGGAGAAGAAAGAAGGAAAGATAGGGAGAAGAAAGAAGGAAAGATAGGGAGAAGAAAGAAGGAATGATAGGGAGAAGAAAGAAGGAATTATAGGGAGAAGAAAGAAGGAAAGATAGGGAGAAGAAAGAAGGAATTATAGGGAGAAGAAAGAAGGAATTATAGGGAGAAGAAAGAAGGAATTATAGGGAGAAGAAAGAAGGAATTATAGGGAGAAGAAAGAAGGAATTATAGGGAGAAGAAAGAAGGAATTATAGGGAGAAGAAAGAAGGAATTATAGGGAGAAGAAAGAAGGAATTATAGGGAGAAGAAAGAAGGACAGAGGAAGATGAAAATAAAAAAAATACGGATAAAAAACAGGAACGATCGGGAGAGGAAAGGAGGAAAGATTGGAAGAGGAAAGGAGGAAGGAAGAAAACAGAGAGGGAAAAATAAAGATTAAACATGGAAAAATAAAGAGAAGGAGGAAAGAAGAAAGGAGATGGAGAGGAAGAATAAGGGAGGGAGGAAAAGAGGCAAAGGAAACGAGTAAAGACGGAAAGAAAGAATGACAGGGAGATGGAAGGAAAAATTTTAGACAGAAGGGAGTCATACCGAGAGGATAGGGACGTGAGGGAAGAAAGAAAGTAGGGGAAGACAGAAAATGAAGGAGAGAAAGAAGGAGGAGGAAAAAAAGAGGAGTTAAAAAGAGAAGTGAGAGAGAAGAGTGGGGAAAAGAAGAGAGGGAATGAGGAAGATGGTGAGAAGAAAGGAAAGAGGGAGGAAAGACAGAGAAGGAATGAGGAAGATGGTGAGAAGAAAGGAAAGAGGGAGGAAAGACAGAGAAGGAAGGAGAAAGAGATGGAACAAAAAAAGAGAGAGAGAGAGAATGAAAAATCACGGGCAGAGAGAGGCAATGGAAGGTAAGGAAAGAGAGAACATGGAGTGGAGGGAAGAAAGGAAAGAGGGAGGGAAGGTAAAGAAAGATAGGGGGAAGATGAAGAGGAAAGAGAGGCGAGGAAGTAACGAAGGATAGGGAAAGATAAGAGAAGGGAGAAAGGGGAAGGAAAAAATGTAAAATGTATGAGGGGATGGGAGGAAAGGAAGGAGGAAAATGGCAAGAAAAAAGGAGACGGAACGAAAAGTTTGAGAAAGAAGAGAATGAGTGGAGAAGAGAGTGAGTGTGCGTGGATGGATGGATGGAAGTATAGGTGGATGGATGGGTGGATGGATGGATGGACAGAAACAAACGGACGGATGGATGGGTTGAGGAGAGGAGACAGATGGAAAAGATGGAAGAAGGAAGACAGATGAAATGGGAGAGAGAGAGAGAGAGAGAGAGAGAGAGAGAGAGAGAGAGAGAGAGAGAGAAGCTACAATGAGAGATAGACAAAGTACCAAAGAATGTCAGCCTTAGATTCTCTTTTGCATTACCGTAAAAGCACTTCCACGCAAAGAAGCATTTTACAGTTTTCATTCCCACTACCATGACTTTTATTCAGATGGGGATAAGGACGACGTGAGTATGCATGTGACTAGGATAAGAGTGACTAGGCGTAAGAGTGGTCTGATGCGAGTGCGAGTGTCTTGGTGAATATAAGCTTAAGAGTGACTTAGAGAGTGTGAGGGTGTGTGTGGCTTGGTGTGAGTTTAAGGCCCGAAGCACCTGTTCCTTAGCGATTCATTTTTGGATATGGTAGGTTAACATCCTTTCGTACGTGATCTACGCAGATTATGGAGATATTAGAATGATTTATATAACAGAGACAAGGGTAATAAAGTGTAATAAGTAAAGTAAATCGATTAAGAACAGGTGTTAGGGAGCTTCCTTATCCCACGAGAATATGGGCATAAGAATGGCTTGGAGTGGGTATGAGTGTGGCTTGGAGTGGGTATGAGTGTGGCTTGGAGAGAGAGGGTGTGGCTTGAAAATAGTGTGGCTAGGTGAGCAGGCAAGGTACGATCCAGCAAGGGATTCTGAGAGAGGAATGACCATATAACCCTACCTCACCCTGTCTTACCCTCATTCCCAGCCTGCCCCACCCTTCCTCCCACTACATCTCACCCTTTGTCACACTCTACTGCACACCCTCATACTTTATCTCGTCCTGCATCACACTCAACCCCACCCTGCCTCACTCTGCCTAACCCTTCCCCACACTCTATCAAACCTCTCCTCATTTGCTACCTCCCCCTTATTTACATCCTATCCCACCATTCCTCACACTCTCTCCCACTCTTCCTCACACTTTACCTCGCTCTTCCTCGCAATCTACCGCCCCCTTCCTCACTCTCCCTCACATACTCTCACCCTTCTTCACACTGTCTCACCCTTTCTCGTACTTGACTCACATCTTTTCACACACTCCCACAGTACTCTTTCTCACAGTGCCGTATCCTTCCTTACATCATGCCTCACAGTTCCTCACACTACACTTACACAAATACACCTCCCCCTCCAGTTCATGGCTCCCTTGTCTCCACTTCCTCCTGTCATGCCTCCCTTCCCTCCACTTCCTCCCTTTCCTCCCTGTCGACGACCTTCCCTATATCCCCTTTCACTCTCATTTGGTCACGTCCTCAATATTTTTTTATCCTTTCCCATTGCTTCTCTACACCCTCTCTCTCTCTCTCTCTCTCTCTCTCTCTCTCTCTCGTACTCACTCTTACTCGCCCTTTCTCTATACCCTTTCCTAGTCTGCCTTCTCTTTTTATTTTTCTTCTTTTACGCTACTCTTCTTCACCTTCCTTCTTCGTGTCTCCCTTCCTCTCCCTGCCCATTTCCTCCCCTCTTTCCTTCATTCACCTTTCCTCGCTTCCCCATTTACCGCTCATACTTCCCTTTACCCTCCCTTATTCGTCAATCCCTTTATCCTCGTCCCTCCTCCCTCTTTCCTCCCTCATTAACTCCTCATTCTTTTCCTATCTCTTTCCTCAGCACTTCCTCCCTCCCTTCCCTCCTCTTCACTTTTCTCCATTTCTTTCTTTTCCTTCCCGCTTCTCACGTTCTCTCCCTCAAACTTCCCTCTCTCCCTCCCTGCATCTCTCCCTGCCGTCTCCCAGGGCGACTAATGAACGGGGAAGAGGCATTGTTGTTCACCTGTGGGAAGGGAGGAGGGAGGGGGAAAGAAAAGGGAGAGACCCTCCAAGGTGAGAGGGGAAGAGATGGAAAAGATGGACAAAAAGAAGAGATGGAGATATGGGAAGGAGAAAGGGAGAAAAGGGAGGGAGGGAGAAAAAGGAGGGAGGGAGAAAAGGAAGAGCAGGAGAAAAGGAAGGGAGGGAGAGGGAGAAAAGGAAGGGAAAGTGGGAGAGGGAGGGAGGGAGGGAGAGTGAAAAGGGAGATGGGGGGGAGAAAAGAGAGAGAGAGGGTAAGGGTGGATGAAGAGAGTGGAATAAGGGAGAGATAGGCAGGAGGACGAGCATTAGAAGGGAAGGAAAGGAAGAGAAGAGATAAAGAGGAGATGGAAAGCAGAGGGAGAGAAGGGAAGAAGATAGGAGAAAGGAAGGAAAGATAGGGAGAGTGGAATGAGAAAGAAAGAGAGAGAAGAAGGGGGAAAGAGATGGGGAGAGCAAAGAAGGAAGAGGGGATACAAGGAGAGATAGAAGAGGTGAAGGAAGGAGGAAAAGAAGGCGAGGAAAGAAAGAGGAAGATTGCGTGGAAGGGAAAAAGGATACAACGATACAATGGAAGACAGAGAGAGAGAGAGAGAGAGAGAGAGAGAGAGAGAGAGAGAGAGAGAGAGAGAGAGAGAGATTTTGTATGTGTAATCTTAAGAGGATTGTGTGTGTGTGTGTGTGTGTGTGTGTGTGTGTGTGTGTGTGTGCGTGCGCGCGCGCGCGTATGTGCGTGTGTGCGGCGAGTCAAAGGTTGGTATCCAGGGAGATGTAATTACCAGGGTGAGGCTTCCTAATCCACACACACACACACAAACACACACGTGCACATCATACACATATGTGCTCATACTCACATTCATACATGCACGCACACACATTTATCTACACACGAACTTGCACATACACACGAGAGAGAGAGAGAGAGAGAGAGAGAGAGAGAGAGAGAGAAGGGAAGACGGAGGAAGGGAGGAAAAGGAACAAAACAATGGTAAAATAGAAGTAATTGCAGATGAAAGAAATGTCAGCCAGAGAAGGGAAGGGAACAAAAAAAAATATATATAAACAAAGCGAGAAGGAAGACAAGATGATGGAAGGCAGGTAAGACAAGGAAGACAAGATGATGGAAGGCTGGTAAGACAAGGAAGGCAAGATGTTGGAAGGCAGGTAAGACAAGGAAGACAAGATGATGGAAGGCAGGTAAGACAAGGTAGGATAGGCAGGGCAGGTAAGTAGTGAGTAAAGAAGGGTAACACAGGAGAAGGAAACGGAGGAAAGAGTAAGAGAAGCGAAGAACTAGAAAGGCAAACAAGGGTAGAGAAAGACTGATAGGAAATGACAGACAGACAGACAGGCAGGCATGATTGGGGTCACGTAACAAGAACTGAAGTAGAGAGGAATTTTGAAAAGCAGGGAATGGGTAGGACATCGGGTAAGCAAGAAGTGAAGTAGGAAGAATTTGATGTGGGCATGAATATATGTAGGTAGGAAGTTTGGTAGACAAGAATTGAGAATGAAAACAAATGATAGTAGGCAAAAACTAAGGCCGGCAGACGCCAGTGTACTGAGGTAGGTATGAACTGAGATTTATAAACAGGAACTGAGGTAGTGAGGTAGGAAGGAACTGGGGCAGGCAGGAGCTAAGGTAGGGAGGGACTAAGGTAGGCAGGAACTGAGGTAGGCGGAAACTAAGGTACGAAGAAAATGAGGCAGTGAAGTAAGCAGGAACTGAAGCAGGCAGGAGCTGAGGTAGGAAGGAAGTGAGGTAAGCAAAAACTAAGCTACGCGGAAACTGAGGTTATGAGGTAGGTAATTACTGAAGCTGGCAAGAACTGAGGTAGGCGGAGCAGAGGTAGGCAGGCTTGGTGGTTGGTAGGACTAGAGAAAGGCAGAGGTATAGGGACTGGCGGGTAGGTGAAAAGCGTGACAGAAAATAGGAACTGAGAAAATTTTGAAGGTAGGATGAAAGGCAGAAATTTTAGTAGGGTAGAGAACAAGTAGGTAGAAATTAAGGTAGAAGGACAAGGGCGATTGCAGGAACGAAGGTAAGTAGAAGAGGTAGCCAGGTTTGGTTGTAGGCAGGAATTGAGGTAGGCAGGCTTGGCGGAAGGCAGCAGCTGAGATAGGTAAACGCACAGACAGGAAGGAGTAAAGGTAGGCTAGTTTGGCAGCAGGAAGGAATTGCGATTGGTCGATGCACACGAGGGCAGGTTTGGTAGGAAAACAATAGATACAAGCTTCTCTGTAAGTAGGTAAGAATTGAGGTAGATAGATCTGATGGATGCAGGTAGATCTGTGATGTAGGAAATTGCAGAAGTGGCAGGACTGATGACTGACTGCAGAATAGGGAGAAAGGCAGGGATGAGGGTAGGAAGAAAGAGGTATAATAAAGGCAGTTACTCGGTAGTGGCGTTCTCATCACGTAATATCTGTGCCCCAAGTCCACGGTGCGAAAATTCGGTGGCGGACACTCTATTTCATCACCGGAATCATAGGCGTTGAATGCGACGTAGTGGACTGAGGTGTACAGTGTCGTTCACCTGTGGGTAATAATACGCACCTGTGTCCACTACGTCATATTCAGTGGCCTATGAATCAAGCTATGAGGAGGCAGGTGAGAGGGACGCACTTTTGCATCTGCTACCTGCCGGATTTACTGATGACATACAAACTCTGATAATCGCAAACATAGCCAGTACAATGGTCGATTTTCACAAGCATCACTCGTCCTACAGACAATCCCTTTCCCATTCATACTTCGCTAGCATGGGGAAGGGTTAATTATTCGTATCACTCCTTACGAGGAGAACGTTAATTCTTGCAGTGGACCTAATACAGTGATAAGTATACTGATAAACATAAATTGGAAAAAGCTTGAACACAAGGTCGATAAGCAGGAAGACAGGGCAGGTAGGATACAGGGAGAGGCATTGCTAAAGGCACAGATAAGCGCACAATCGAAGTCAACCGAGACACAAAGTGAATAATCAAAAACAAAGGGCAGTTAGGATGCAGGTATGGGTGGAGGCTAGCAAAAAGCAGGCAGGCAGGGGATAACCAGTCAATCGGTTTAGCAAGCAAGCCAGTCGGATCCACCCAACCTTCCATTACAGCTCGCACGCACGCGCGGTCGCGCACGCACACGTACACACACACAGATCTGTGTGTGTGTGTGTGTGTGTGTGTGTGTGTGTGTGTATTTACTATATGCATGCTCATACCCACCCAAACAAATAATTTTATGCACAGACTTTAAGAGTATACCAGGATTATCGCTTTAAGCTGAAGCTGTGTTATACGGTATACTGGTATATTTTAAACAGTATTCCATAACCAGACATGTTGGAAGCATACGCCCTCTAACAGGAGAACGCATACAATCACATTCACACTAAATACCCATACACAAAACATGCATACTTATTATATGACTGTGTGTGTGTGTGTGTGTGTGTGTGTGTGTGTGTGTGTGTGTGTGTGTGTGTGTGTGTGTGCGTGCGCGTGTGCGTGTCGTGTGTGTGCTTTCGTTTGATCTCTAAAATTAGTATATTAGCAATAATAATAATAAATAATAGTAATAACAATAATAATAATAATAATAATAAATAATAATAATAATAATAAATAATAATAATTATAATATTATTATTATTATTATTATTATTTTAGCAGAAATATCTGAGTGAAATTAATAATGAGTCAATCTGTCACTCTCACAAACAAGATCAATTTCCTCCTCTCATAAACATAATGGCATAGATACACAGACCATACAGACTCTCGAATCCTTTCCTGATTATCTACCCTCAATAAAAAAGACAGATTCGCAACTTTCAGAGCAGGATGGCAAAACAAAAATTTCCCTCTCATATCCTTCAGACCCTAGGACTAAAATACAGGACCGTGGAGAGAGAGAGAGAGAGAGAGAGAGAGAGAAATAAAATACTGAATACGATGTAGCGTGGGTGTATTGCTAGCTTCTGGCTCTTTGCTCTTGTTGTTGTTGTCGTTGTTGTTTATTCTTTGTTGGTTGTGGTGAGTGGCAGTCGTGTTAATGATGGTGGTGCAGATGACAATGGTGGTGATGAATGTGGCTGCCGTGGTGAATGTGGTGGTATTGTTATGATGATGGTGATGTGGGCAATGGTGATGACTGTGGTATTCGCGGTGGTAAATACAGTATATATTAATGGTGATTTTTACGATGGTGGTGGTGAGGAGTGTGGTGACTGATAATGGCGTGGGCTGTGGCAGTAGATGTAAATGTGATGACCTGTGGGAATGGTAGTGGTGGTATTTACTAGTGATGAAAGTAGTGGTTATGATAATGCAGTGCAGTGGTGGTGGTGGTGGTTAGAGTGGTGTGGTAGTTGTGGTAATGATGGCTGAGTAGTAATAATGTTGGTAGTGATGGTACTGATGTGATAGTTGCCGTTATGGTGTTAATGGTCATTGTTGTACTGATGGTGAAAGTTGTAGTGGTGATAGTGATGATGATGGTATTTGGAGTGGTGATGGTAGTTGCGGTGATGGTAGTAAAACCTGACAGTATGATGGTGGAAGCTGTAGTGATGGTGGTAACTGTAGTAATGATAGTTATAACTGTGGTGGTGATAGTAAATATGGTGGTAGTTGGTTGTGATGGCAGAACAATAGTAGTGGCGGTGGCGGTGGTGGTGATGGTGAGAGTGGTGATGGAAGCAGTGGTGGTGGTGGTAGTGATGGTGTTGGCGATAGTGAAAGGTTTAACAGATAGTGCTTGTAAGGGTAACTGGGGTAGTAAGTGGTCTTAATGCTGATGTTTTTTTTTTCCTTTTTTTGTGGGTGGTTGTTTTTGTCTTTTGATAATGTTACCAGATGAACATAATTGCTGATAAGGGAAAGAACAACTAATTATTCTATGTAACCCACTAATGCATGTGCTCGTGTGTGTGTGTGTGTGTGTGTGTGTGTGTGTGTGTGTGTGTGTGTGTGTGTGTGTGTGTGTGTGTGTGTGTGTGTGTGTGTGTGTGATTCCTATTCATCTACATGTATGAGTCTGGACGTGTGTGTGTGTGCTTTATGTAAATAATTCTGTGTGAGCACGCTTAATGTATGTTGGCGTATGCATGCTGTTCATGAACGTTATTATGTACCGTATATGTGAGTGCGTGTACCTCTGTACGGATTACTCCGGCACAGATTTAATATTCCAAAGCTGCTTTGAGTGTACTTTTATGTAAGTGAGCGTCTACATGCGAACGTGTGTGTGTGTGTGTGTGTGTGTGTGTGTGTGTGTGTGTGTGTGTGTGTGTGTGTGTGTGTGTGTGTGTGTGTGTGTGTGTGTGTGTGTGTGTGTGTGTGTGTGTGTGTGTGTGTGTGTGTGTGTGTGTGTGTGTTCATACATATTCATCTCTCAACGTTTTCTCCCCGTATTATATAGATATGTGTTTATGCATGCATGTATGTTTGTTTATTGCCTTTCACTCCCTTCCTCGCTCAATGGCCAGGCTCAGATCCCTACACGGGTTTTAATCTAAAGACATGTTACTTCCCTTAGCGTTTTAAAATCATTTGACAGCACACAGCATAAATTCCTAATGCTACTCTGTTGTTTTTTAGGGATTAAAGCAGCACACCCCAATACACTTTCATTCCCAATGTACCCCCAAACCCCCCTCCGATAAATAATAAAAACAATAATGAAAACTTTACAATGTTGAGTTGTACTACGTCCACCCGTTAATAATTTGCAAGTCAAGAATATGAATGTTTAATCCTTCTCGGGCTGAACTGAAAACGGGGAAAAAAATACTGAAGCGTTTTAAAATGAGGATGGAGGGGGAGAAGAATGGGTTAGAGAAGGAAATGCTGGGATAGGAGGGATTGGGCCTTTCTGGGTGAGGATCGAGACTGAGCCTGGGGACTGTGGGGTGGGATGTATTGGTGGGCTGTGGGATGGGGTGGAATACGAAGTTGTGTAGTAGGGATGGAATGTTGGCTTGTGGGAAGGGGATGGAATGGGAGGTTCTGGATAAAAGTGGAATGAGGTGTAAAGCAAAATGGGTTGTGGGAGAAGGATGGAGTGATTGGCCATGTTGGAATGGAATGAGGGAAGACGGGATGGAACGAGGTATGGAGACTGTGAAATGGGGATGGAATTTAGAGGTGTGGTGAGGTTTGACATGGGTACCTCACATTTACTACCCCTCATCACACATGGTTGCCTATGTTCAGTGTGTTGATCCTCGCAGGGTGGATAATAAATAAATCTGTAAATAAAGCTGTACTGGGTGAGGCAGGCGGATGAGGAAAGAAGGAAGGTACGAAGGATGTGTGATTTTTTTTTTTTTTAATAAGTGTCCCCTGAGGCTGACCACTCTGGGGGCGGAAGGGTCAAGTGTACAAAGGCGCGTACCGCGAGTCCAGGGGATGTATTCTCGTTGGCTTAGGAGGCTCCCTAGTCCAGCTTCCTTATCAGTTTATTTTACCATGACATGGTAATATTCCTTTGCATGGTATCTGAGCAAACTTTGTTAAAAAGCTAATACCTCACACTCGAAAATAATATAATGTAACACCGTTACTCGAAATATATCGCAAATGATAATGTGCATGAAAGACGAAAAAACGGCACGAGGATTCCAGTTTCGTGGTTTAGTGAGCACCTGATTATAATGTTACAAATGGACAAATATCTTTCAACAGGTAAAGTCTAAGTACTTGCACAGATGCGTTTGTTATTATACCGTTACATATATTCACAACAACATATATCATATATACGTAAGACTCGTGATCGTGACGTTTTGAAGCGTCTCGTCTTTCCACACCGAGGTAAATGATGTCGCACTCTGTTTGAACAGCTTCCCTGAGTTATATTTGGCGCTAGTGTGGGTGTGTAGTGTCATGTTTGAGATGTATTTATATTATTGTCTCAACGCAGAAGCGGCAAGATGAAAGTGTGTGTTGGGTTTGATGTGAGAGTCTCCTTGCACGACACACTGATGATTAATGAAAAAAAAGTGTCGCTAAATCCACTGTGTCGTCTGTGTCACTGTGGCTTTTTTCCAGGTGTTTCACTACTTTCTTCTTGCTTTGCCATCCTTACCTTCATCTCACAGAATTAGATATCATAGTCACGGTTTTCTCTACGGGAAACAGCCCCGAAAGGACCATTAGGTTTGTTGTTTGCTGGCCTTTGTATTCCGTCAGTATCGAGAGAGAGAGAGAGAGAGAGAGAGAGAGAGAGAGAGAGAGAGAGAGAGAGAAATTCAGTGTGTTAATACAGCTCGTGGCCAGAGACAGGTGAAGTGTGGTGTGTCCCCGAAGTGAGGTTCTGAGCCAGGTCATCTGTCCCACGGCCTCGTGATCTGTCCCACCATGCATTTGAAGGCCAACGCGACATGGGGCGGTGGTCTTGTGGGATTACAAACTTTTATAACACCTTAGCGATCTGTCTGGCGCATCACACCTGCATATCCTCTTACCACATCTCATTACGAGGCTTTATAACACCTTAGCGATCTGTCTGGCATATCACACCTGCATATTCTCTCTCAGCACATCTCATTACGAGGCTTTCAAACACCTTTGCGATCTGTCTGGCATATCACACCTGCATATTCTCTCTCAACACATCTCATTACGAGGCTTTCTAACACCTTAGCGATCTGTCTGGCACATCACACCTGCATATTCTTTCTCAGCACATCTCATTACGAGGCTTTCTAACACCTTAGCGATCTGTCTGGCACATCACACCTGCATACCCTCTCTTACTACATACTAAGTGATCTGCCTTACATGTCACATCTTCATATCCTCTTCTGTATTAACCACAAACTTTTAACACCAACATAGCTTGTATAAATATCGCAAACAAGAATATTAACATACCATACCCAGAAATAAACTGGTAAGGAAGAGGTGTTAGGGAGCTTCCTTAAACGACGGGAATAGAGCCCTGGAGTCCTGAATAAAGTGAACTCTAATATTCTCTTTGAAAACTTGGGGGTGACGTCACTGGGTCCGTTATAGATGAAACAGGAACCTCGACGCAACTCTTCCTCAGTAATTTAATTTTCAGATTCCTCTTTTTTATACTCTTGTACGGTAGACAGCAGAAATTCGCTTCAAGCATCCGTATTATGATGTGACCCTGTTAGTCTTTTACATGCAAGAAATTTATAATGTCAATAAATAATAATAACAATAATAATAATAATAATAATAATAATAATAATAATAATGTAGAGTTAAATAAAGCCTTCCCGAAACTCTTTTCTCAGGTGTTACCAGATCACAGACTCACATTATGTAGCGAAGACTGAGGTGATTTTTCGCTGCAGACTGTACGTTATTAAGGCAAACTGTATGGATACCAGAAAAGCAAATGTCGTAATAGAATACTAGATGACATGCCACTTCTAAACTGAGTGACATCCTCGGGCGGTGGAAAATATTTTGGTAGCAACAAGAATTAAAAAAAAAAAAATTAAGAATCCTTCCGTGCTGTATGGACTTGTGTGGAGAAAATTGGCAGCAAACAGTCACAACAGTATCAGGTGTGGTGGTAAATACAGTGTCCTACAGTGTCCTACTCTTGCTCTTGCCACACGATTTATTTGATCTAGAGAAGCGTCACAGGAGTTGAGGCGACAGAGCGACACAGACGACAGTTACACAGACGACACAGTGACACACACGACACAGTGGATTTAGCGACACTATCTTTAATCTTTGAAAAAATAAGTTGAATAAAATCGTCTGGAGAATGCAAGACGTCCTTCAGAAGTGGAAGAGGAGGGTAAGTAGAGTCGGTGCTACAGGAAGATGCTGAAACTTTAGATAAACAAACTGAAAGAAGCGTGAAGAGGAGAAGGAAGAGAACGCGAGGAAAAGAGGGGTAAAGGAACGAGGAAGTGGAGAAGTAAGACGAACAAGAGGAAATGGAGAGGAGGGGTAGGAGCACGAAAAGGAAGAAGAGAAGGAAACTTAAAGAGGAAGAAGAAATAAAGAAGGGGAACACAGAGGAGGAATTAAGACGAGCAAGAGGAAATGGAAAGGAGGGGTAGAAGCAGGTAAAGGAGGTAGAGAAGGAAAGTGAATGTGGAAGAAGAAAGGAAAGAAAGGGAAAAAGGAGGAAACAAAGAAGAAAGGGGAAAAAGAAGAGATTGGAAGTGAAGGATGAAAAGGGACGGGGGAGAGAAGGAAACTGCAAGAAGGAAAAAAGAGAAGGGAGAAATAAGGAAAGAAAGAAAAGGCAGTGTCAGGAAATGGAAGGAAAGAGGGAAAAAAAGAAGAGAAGCTGGAGGAGGAGGAGGAGGAGGAAATTAAGAAGAAAGACAGTGAACGAAAGAGAAAGGAAGACCAAGACTAAGGATCAAGAAAAAAAGGAAAGAAGTGGGAAGGGGAACAGGGGCAGGAGGAGAAGGAAATTTCATTAAGATAATTGCTTGGCCTGGTCTTCGCCCCATCATATAAAAGTTACCCCTCGGCTCTGCTTTAATTCCTCCGCCCACTCTTTTACCCCTCTCTATTTTTCTCTTTTTTTTCCCCCTCCCGTCCTGGCTTTTCTCTAACTTTATTACCTTTATTTCATTCTCTTTCTGTATATTTTAATTCCTCCTGTCTCTCTTTTACTTTCTTTTCTCTCACTTTTCCCCGTTTTCTCTCTTTTTTTTTTGTCTATTTTTACTCGTATACGTTCTTTCATTCCACTTCTTTTTCCCTGTTTCTGATTTATTGCCTTTACCCTCTCTTTTAAATCTATGCTTTTCCCCCTTTTCCCTTCCCTTTCTTTCTCTCTCTCTCTCTCTCTCTCTCTCTCTCTCTCTCTCATTGCTTATATTCTAATTCTCTTTTTACATATTACCGACTCTGTTTTCTTCCGGTTTCTTGTTCATTTCTTGCAATTTTTTCTCAGTCTTTTATCCCCTTGGCTTCCCATCTAAATATCTTTCGCCATCTGTCCTTAGTCTTTTTTCTTCCGTCTTAACTTTCTTTATATCTGCTTTCTGCATGTGTGTGTGTGTGTGTGTGTGTGTGTGTGTGTGTGTGTGTGTGTGTGTGTGTGTGTGTGTGTGTGTTTTCAACTTTTTCTTATTGTTGCTTAGCTGTTGTTGTTGCTACTGCACTTGTTGCTGCTGTTGCTGCAGATTTTTGTTTATATATATATATTAATGAATGCAACCAGTCTAAATGCCTTGTTATAACTAGGTCTAAGCATTTTGGTAAAGCCCCATATTATATCCTGCTTCTTTTTTCTCCCTTCCTCTTTCATTTATCATCCAAACACTTATCAACTTGGTGCCATTCCTTCGTTTTATCACCAATTCGCTTCAAACTTCATGAAATTGTTCCTTAGGCTAATACCTCCAAATAACTTTTTTTTTTTTTTTTTTTTTTTTTTATGTAAAGACGTTCTTGGGGTTACAGGTCAAACTCTTAGGGTCACAGGTCAAACTTTATAAACACACAAATTTTAGGATCTCATATTCTTGTTACGTTTATTATTCATCATGGCTAATGGCACTTAGGTATGTAAGTGTACTGTCGCGGCTTGCAGACCATCTTACACTCCCTTGAGAATGTAGATAAGCTTTTATTTATGTGCTTTGGTTTCTCGATATTTCTCTATTTACTCTCTCTCTCTCTCTCTCTCTCTCTTTTCTTTCCTGCCTCCCTCCATCTTCTCTCCTTCTCTCCCCTCTGGCCATTTCAGTAAGCCTCTTCCCTCTCTCCTTTACATACTAATCGCCTCCCTCTCTCTCCCTCTTTCCCTCACTCTCTCCCCTCCTCTTCTCTCCCCCGTCTCCCTATCTTCCTCCTCCTCCTCCTCCCGCCTTCTTCCCAGTATCCCCTTATTCCGTTGCTCCCTGTCCTCCTCCAGCCTCTCTCTCTCTCTCTCTCTCTCTCTCTCTCTCTCACACACACACACACACACATAATCCCGTTTTTTATCCTCTTGGCCTTTCTCCTACGTTCTCTCTCTCTCTCTCTCTCCCTCACTCTATCTATCTGTCTATCTATCTATCTCTCCTTGCCGTTCTGTCCATATGTAAAAAAGTACATGATGATGTTGTTGATATGATGATGATGATTAAATTACCAAATACAGTAATATGAATGCTGGAGCGCTTCGTTGGAACCGCTGGGTCTGTGTGGTCTATATAAATAACGTCTCTCTCTCTCTCTCTCTCTCTCTAAGCCTGTCAACTTGCCTCCCTCCCTCCCTCCCCTCCCTGTGTGTATTTCCATCCCTTTGAACTGAGGGAAAAAAAGAAAGAAAAAAAGTTATTTATTTCTCTCGCAATACCGTCACATCAAGAGGGAGTGAGGAGAGGGAAGGGAGGAGGGGAGGGGGAGGAGAGGAGAGGGAAGGGAGGAGGGGAGGGGGAGGAGAGGAGAGGAAACGAATGAGGGGAAGGAAAAAGAATGTGATGGAGAGGAAGTGGGGATGGTGGAGGGAAGAAGGGAGAAGGAGGAGATGAGGGGAGAGGCGAGGAAATGGATTAGAGAAAGAAGAGTGAGTGATGGAAAGGAGGAAGAGAGAGAGGACGGAGAGGTTAAGGGGGAGGGGAGAGGAGAGGGGGCGATGAGAAGGAAGGAAATGGATCTGGGAAAAGAAGAGAACGATAGAGAGGAGGGCAAGTGGGGTGAGGAGGGAGGAGAAAGGGAAGTGGGAAGGGAAGGAAAGAGGATGGAAAGTGAGTACGTGAGGGGAGAAAAGAGGGGAAGAAAATGGATTATGGGATAGACGATGAGAAAGGATGATGAAGAGGGGGAGACAAAACGATGAAGGGGCAAAGAGGACAGGTAAGATGGATGATGCGAAGTGAAGGAAAAGGGAGAAAAGGACTAAAGGAAAATGAAAACAGAAAGTAAAAGAGAAGACATGGGGGGAAATTTGGGAAGAAGGTGAGAGGTGGAAGGTGGTGCAGGGGAGGAATAGAAAGTGAACGAAAATATGAGCCAGGAAATGGGAGGAGAGAAGGAAGTGAAGGGGAGGAAATGAAAATGACCAAGAGGGAAAGGAAAGTGGAAGGGAAAAAGGAATCCTAAATCACTGATAAGACGAAACATCAAGATGGAAAGATACGAGAGGAGGAAAAGAGGAAAAATGAGGACGAGATAGGAACACTGAAATAGAAGGAGCAAAATGAAGCAATTGGAAGGAGAGGTGGAGGGAAGAGTTCATGGGAAGAAGGAAACAGAGGAAGAAGGGAGGAGATTATGGGCAGCAAAAGCAAATGGGGAGAGGGTGTGGCGTGAGAGGAAAAATGGTTTATACGTAGAGGAGATAAGAGGTAAGGAGGAGGAGAAGGAGGAGGACGAAGGAAAGGGTAAACAGTTAAAAAAGTGTATATATGAAGTTAGCCACACCCGACAGAAGTACACTGAGATTATATTAAAAAAAAAAGATAATGTTAAAAACGAGAAGACAGACAGAAACTATGTGAAAAGAATACAAATAAAAAATAAGGTGAAAAAAACAGGAAAACAATAGATATGAAACTATTAGACGAAACTAAAAAAAAAATCAAAGTGTAAAATGGGAGAATACCAAGTGGAAAAAAAGCAGGAAAAAGAGAAATGTGAAGGGAAGCATGAGAGAGAGGACGATAACAAACACACACACACACACACACACACACACACACACACACACACACACACACACACACACACACACACACACACACACACACAACTTCCTCGCACTGGCATTCTCTCTCTCTCTCTCTCTCTCTCTCTTTCAGTAAAGGAACGAGTGTAGATCATTCTTACCACTGATGCACTGATCTGATTTTGAGAGAGAGAGAGAGAGAGAGAGAGAGAGAGAGAGAGAGAGAGAGAGAGAGAGAGAGAGAGAGAGAGAGGTAAAAGGAATAATGTGTGTGTGTGTGTGTGTGTGTGTGTGTGTGTGTGTGTGAGAGAGAGAGAGAGAGAGAGAGAGAGAGAGAGAGAGAATAAAACACAGCAATCAACACAGCTCAGCCTTAAACACGGTCGTCAAACCAGGTAAAACATCCACATTGTCGGCTATTTATACTTGCAGTCATTCACGCAACCACTAAATATCCCACGATTTTTCACATTTCCCCTTCCTAAGCTGATTGTGTGAGTCCGGTTCCGTGTGTGTGTGTGTGTGTGTGTGTGTGTGTGTGTGTGTGTGTGTTTGTGTGTGTGTGTGTGTTTCATATGGGTAACGGATGTATATTCCTACCTACTGATAAATCAAATTTCTCAGTAGTCACACCTTGAATTGGTCTATTTGTGACCACTTATCATTTTTTTTTATCGTACCATACTGCTTTCGTGTATTTAGCATTATCTGAGTTTCCTTATTTTTTATGTAATATTTCAAGTGCTGTTTTTAAGTCCCGTGCTATGCGACTCAAATAATCAATCACACAAAATGGTTATTGTAATTATCGTGAGTTTCGGCGACAATCACCTGAAGACACGAAATTGATTGCTTTATTTCTCCCGCCTGTATTCGATATTCTGTATTTTTTTAATTTACGTATCTATTTATTTATGTATTTATTAATGAATCGGTCTGTGAAAGCTATGACTAACCCTTTAATATGTAAATGTCCCTCCTATCCTGACTACAATCGTCTACAAATCAGCACGAATGAAAAAGGATGATGGAGAGTGACGCCTTTCCGTGGCGGCACTGATAAAACGGGGGGAGGAGGGTGATCCAGTGCCTAATTATATAAACGTCTCCTATCCCCTTCCCTATTCCCTAAATGGAGGATTGTGGAGTGCCGGAGAAAGCCATCGTCAGCCTGCAGTCCACTGGGTTCATGTAAAAACTACTACTGTGACGATGAAAAAGACTGCGACATCGGATTGAGGAACTTAAATACCTGACCAGAGCCAAAGTCGAGCAGAAATGGTTGAATCCTCACAATATGCATAATTTTAGTATGTGGAGATAATAACTGCTTAAGAGAATGTTGCAATTGGATAAAAATAGGTGATAAAAACAGGTCGAGAAGCAAAGTGGCATGGTACATGAGGGAGGGTGATGTATTGTGTGTGAAGAGGGAGGCTACGTGAGTCTCTACTGAATACAAAGAGTTGTCTTTTCCTTTTTAAGTAATCCCTTATCCGATGCGTCGCCGAGCATTATAAATGGATGGATGGATGGATAGCCAGAGAAAGAAAGATAAAAAGATAGAGAGAGATAAATTGAAACAGTTAAACACACACACACACACACACACACACACACACACACACACACACACACACACACACACACACAGAATGAATGATGAATGACTGAATGAATGAACAGCACATAGGATACTTTTTGCTTGCCGAATTAACTACCGACATGCAAGGACAGTACTATACGTGACTGTCAAAATGTACCACGGGATTATCAGGTAGTGTGATTGCATGCTGACGTGATTGCGAATTGTCCTTACTCACCAACGACCCCCCTACCTGCATATACTCCTCCACCTCTCTCTCTCTCTCTCTCTCTCTCTCGCATCTATTTGTCTAGTCATTTATCAATCTATTGGGGCGAATGCGACATGTCCTTACTCAGTAACAACCCTTTCCTCCCACTACACACTCCTGTACTCCTCTCCCTTCTGATAACCTCCTCGCAATGCCTCTTCGTCGATTTGTATATCTAGCTGTCTTTTCATCCGTCCCGTAATGTGTCTCTATCTCTCTATATATAATTCTAGCTAGCTGCCTCTCAATAATTATCTACATTTATCCACTGTCTATTGATATCTGTGTCTATGAGACTATCTAAACTACCGGTACCTATCCATAAATATCTCTCTACTCGTGTACCTGTTCAATCGACCTACTACTCACCTACCCATCTACCATGTATCTATTTACTGCCGAAGCCTCATCTTGTGAAGGGTGGCCCCCAAAATACCTCGTGATATTTCTGTCCCTACTAAGTAAAGAACCTCTCATCCCACCACACATACCCAACCCAGCGTAGCTCAGGCTTGCTCTACCTCTCCGTCTTCTTCTACCCTGATTACTTATATATTCTAACACTAATGCTGGTGTGTGTGTGTGTGTGTGTGTGTGTGTGTGTGTGTGTGTGTGTGTGTGTGTGTGTGTGTGTGTGTGTGTGTGTGTGTGTGTGCGCGCACCGACATCATCTAACGCTCCTGTGAGTAGCCATGTGCGTATGTGAACGTGTATATACGAGCGAGTTTGCTACTTAAATAATATATGCGTGTTGCTATGCACCAACTGTGTGTATGCATGTATGTATATTCCAGTACATACATGCATGTATGTATATGTACGTATTTAAGCATGTATGTATGTATGTATGTGAGTGTGCTGCTTAATTTATGCATATGCGTGTGTTCGGACTTGTACAAGCATTTTTACGTGATTTGCCGACTAGTGCGTGCATGCTGGGTACTCCTCTCCCTCTCTACTCTAGCTGCTTGCGTGCCGGGGGGAGGGGGAGGGGGAGGAGAGAGGGATGTAATGACAAGGAGGGATGAAGGGAGGTGGTAGAATTCGCACCTTGCCAATTTCTGTACGTGCGCTCTCTCTCTCTCTCTCTCTCACACACACACACACACACACACACACACACACGTCCTTTTACCTTACCTATCTGTCAACCCTGTACCCCCCACTCTCTCTCTCTCTCTCTCTCTCTCGTCCCCTGTGTGCTGTAAAGTTCGACAAAACAGGGCGGCAGCAGTGTTCCCCGTTCTTTTACAAGCCTATGGGGATGTTGCCAATCCACCACGAGCACTTGTGTTGCACGATGCCTTGTACCTCCTACGACAGAGAGAAAGGAAGGGGGGAGAGAATTAAAATCATAAGAAAAAGGGATAAATGATGCAGACCGACTGAGCAATATTATCAACTTTCAATTTTCCCCTGATCTAAAACTGCTGTCAATCTTTTTTTTTTTTTTTTTTTTTTTTTTTTTGGGGGGGGGGGAGGTTAAGCTATAACAAGAAATTAACAATAGAATATGGTGGTAGTCGCGAAAACGTGTTATGGAAAGGATGATGAGCCTTATCCTGCCACTGACTTTCGGGAAATATGCGGCAATTTGAAAATCTTCGCCTTGGTCTTCCTCTCTGCCTCTTCCTCTTTTTTCTCCTCTCTCTCTCCCTCTCCTTCTCTCTCTCTCTTCCCTTTTATATACATCCGTTTTTCCTTTGGTGGTATTTTTATCTCTTGTCCGTATCTGTCGTAATTTATTCTTCTCTCCGCATGACTGATTTCTTCCATTCTATTTTTTCATTTCTCCATATTTTCAATGCCTTTATCCATCACTTGCTTCCTCTTTTCTCTCGGTTTTCTTAGAAGTTCTTATTTGTTTCTCTTTTCTGTTTTGTATTTTTACCTTCTCTCACAGAAACCATGTATGTCTTTCAGTGTAACAGCTAAGGGTGGATCCTAGAACTTTATTTTTCTTCTCTCCACATACATCCTTTTCCAACAATCCTGGTGTTATTTTATTCTTATTCTAACTTCTATGCCGGAGGGAGTGGTGGATAAGGGAGAGCATTCCTGTCATTCGCGTTCGTTATGCTTTCAACGCCTTTGGTTTACTTAGATATCTCTTTTCCCGTTATCCATAGTATTTGCCTATGGAACTGACACCGTTTCCGTTATCGCTACTATTTTTACATTAAGTTTAGAGTAATTATCATCTTTCCTGTTATCTACATTTCTATTGCACTGACTTTGTTTTTCCTTCCTCTGCTCATCTTCCGTAGAAAAAAAGAAAAGAAAAAAGTAATGCTATCAGCGGCGTAAGTTGGTCTCCTGCCCGTCACTGATCTTGAGTACGATCGCCTAGCCACGGTCCCCTACGCTTCAAATGGTGTAATACTGGAATAGCTAAAACTGTTTTTCTAATTACGGCCATGTCTAAACACCATCCACTGATTTATCTATTTTCCTCTTTTATGTTTATATTTCACTTGCTTTTTCACCTAAATCTCTTTTCTTTGATTTTCTGTTTTGTATCCTTTTTTTTTTTTTTTTTTTTTTTTTTAAGGGGCTGCGTTTCCTGCCTCCCCCCCCCCCACCAGTTCGTGTGCCGAGTGAGTGTTCTTAATCTACAGCACATTACCGGATTACTAAACGGATTCACTGCACAGGCCCTCAGTGTGTGTGTGTGTGTGTGTGTGTGTGTGTGTGTGTGTGTGTGTGTGTGTGTGTGTGTGTGTGTGTGTGTGTGTGTGTGTGTGTGAATCTACCCTGTGTCTGTTTTCGGGTGGGGACTTTATGTGTTTATGTGTGAGTGTGTGCGTGTAAGTGTGGAATAAAAGTGCGTTAAGTGCGAATATTAAGTGCGTAGTTAAATTCTTGGATGTAAGGGTGAGGAAGAGGATTTATAAGTGTATGTACAGTATGGGTTTATTTGCATGTGTAAGTGTGTGTAAGTGTATGTGTAAAGATGAGTGTAAGTGTATGTGCAAGGATGAGTGTAAGTGTATGTAAGTGTGAGAACGGTATGTGCAAGTACGTATTCCATGTACGTGGGCAGGGCAGGCGTGTGCGATTGAGGGCGATGTGTAAGCGTGTAAGTATTCATAAGTGCGTATTCCGTGTACGTGGACGGATGTGTGAGTACGTTATGTGTACTGTGCGGCAGTGTGAACGGCGTGTGGGTGTTTCCCGTGTAGGTGTTGAAGCGTGTGCGTGTGCGTGCAGGGGCAATATTGGGGTGTGCGAGTTGGCGGGTTGGCGGGACATAATTCCAGCAATTACTGTGGATTTATGTCATTCTGCTTGGGAAGGTGACATGATAATTCAAACCTCCTTCATTTACTTTTTACCGCTGAATAATTGCACATTTTTATTTTGTTTTATTTATTGTGGCCATTCTTTTTTTACGGCTGACCTGTTGCAGTTTTTATCACCGCTCTTTTTTTGTCGTGGTCTTTACTTTTTCCGTGCGCCTCATTTATTCTTTACCACCGAGTAATTGCAACTCCTGATTTTATCCTTTATTTATTGTGGCCATTATTTTTCGTAGTTGACTTGTTGCATTTTTTTTCTCGATTTTTTTTTCCGTGGCTGAGCTGATGCAGTTTATTTTATTCACATCCTGTTCTATTTTTTTGTGGGGGAATTGTTGCAGTACCGGTTTGCATTTTTGATCGTTTTTTGACCTGCTGGTTTTTTGTTGTACGCTTTGTGATCTTTATTTTTATTTTCACTGTTGATGTGGTTTTTATTATTTTTATTTTGCGCACGGTATTTTGTGACTGAAATGATGCAGTTTTCCACACAGCCATCATCCACTCCTTCTTGGACCTATCAGGGGAGAAGGGACCCGGGGACAGGCAACTCAGTCCTGACATTTGAGGCAAGGATGGCCAGCCTCGCCCGCCCTTGAGTGATTTTATGTGAGCAATAAATTCAGGCCATCCCCATGATATAAATTCTTACGGGCCAATCCGGATGGAGGTCCTTATCCTACTTGACCACCAGGCATCATTTGGATATACGGTTACTGTGATGTGTTTATTTGGTCTGTGAATTACTGCAGTTTTCATTTCATTCTATTTTACATGTTTTTTCTTAATGCATTTTTAACTCTATACTTATCAAGACCTGCTTTTTTTCTTAGGGGGAGGGGGGTATTTTCCTTCGTATTCAATCCTCTCTTTCTCTCTCCAGTCCTCTCTTTCCACCCTTCTCTCCACTTCTTGTTAAATATCAAAAACAAAATCTTTCTTGCCCTATCTACGCATCCTTTTTACCCTACACATCCTTTCACTCATTCTCCTCTTCCTTATTTTTCCCACTCTCTCTGGTGCGTATCTCAATTAAATTTTTCTCCTTTTCTCTTTTCGTATCACTGTATTAATCTCTCTCTCTCTCTCTCTCTCTAATCGTCATCTCTTACATTCTCCTTTCATTGTTCTCCTCACTCACTCCATTGTATCACTAAATTCCTCTTTTCATCCCATTATCTCTTTATATTATTTGCTTCTCTTATTTTACTGTCCTCCAATCTCCCTTCCACGAACCTCCAGTGGATTCTTTTCCCCTCTTTTAACGCCCTCTTTCTTCCTCCCTAAATCCCCTCCTCTCTCCCCTCTTATCTGTTCTCCCTCCCTCCCCTTCTCCATCGCTTCCGCTCTCTCTCTTCCGTCTTTCTTTCTGCGTCTCTCTCTCTCTCTCTTCCGTCTTTCTTTCTGCGTCTCTCTCTCTCTCTCTCTCTCTCCGTTTTCTTTCACACACCCCTCTTCCCCATCCACGTTTCTCTATACTTCCTCCCCCTCTATCTCTTCTACCTCCCCTCCCCCCTCACCCAACCTCTCACCACCTTATCTGCCAATCCTCTTTCATGCTCGATTTAAGGGCAAGACAGTGTTAGACCTGCATTCCCCTTCCCCTCCCCAACCCACCTCCCTCTTCCCCTGTGCCCTCTACTCTCTTTCTCTCTTTCCCTTCAAACCTCCCTCCTCTCATCTGCCATCTTCTCTCCAACTTTCGCTTCTCCCTTCTCTCACTCCTTTTCCTCCTCTCCCTCTCTCAGTTCTTCTCTTCTCTCCACCACCTCTCCCTCCTCTCACGTCTCTCCCTTCTCTTTTCTCTACCCCCTTCTACCATCTTTCCCTTCCTTCAATATGCTCTCCCCATCCACCCCCCATCCCTCCCTTCCATCTCTCCCCCGACTCTTTCCTCCCCTCTCCTCTCTCTCTTTCCATTTTCTTGCGTTCCCTCTTCCCATCACACCTTCTCTTTCTCATCTCCTTCACATTCCTCTTCTACCATCCTCCTCCACTTTCTTCTTCCCGTCTCCTCTGCACTTCTCTATCTTACTTCTATCAGCTGCCCTCCCCTTATTCTCTCTCTCTCTCTCTCTCTCTCTCTCTCTCTCTCTCATGCAGCTTATTCACTCCCTTGCATTTCCCGGTTTCCCTCCCTTTTCTTTTCCTTCCTTGTCCCCAATCGTCTCCCCTCTCTCTTCGTCCCTCATTTTCTTTATGCTGTACTGACACTTCCCATTCCACATTTCCTCCATGCTCCTGTTCCATCTTCTCCATTCCCTCTCTATTTTTTCTGCTGTCTCCCCCTCTCTTTATTCCCCAGTTATGCTGTCTTTTCTTTCACTTTTTTCGTGTCTGCCCCTTCCTCTCATCTCCTTTATTTCTCGTCTTCCTTTATTTTGTTTCTTTTTCATCTTATTCCATTTCCACTCTTACATCAATTCCACTTCCTCCATCCCATCCCCTCACTCTTTTCCTCATCTCTCATTCATTCTTTCTGCCTTTTTCTTTTCTATTTTCTACTTTTCTATGCCTCCTCCCACTCCTTCCTTGTTTTTTCTCACATTAATCTCTCCCTTCCCATCTCCATTTTTTTCCCTCTTCCTTTTCACCCTCCCCTCTCTCTCCTTGACAGCTTCTTCTCCTTCTACCGTACCCTCTCCATTCTCTTCCTTTTCGTCTCTTTTCTCTCTTCACCCTAATACCCCTTCCTCCTACTTCTCATCGCTCCAGTTCCCCCCGCCCTTTATCTTTACACTCTGGCCTTCGCTCCCCTTCCCCTTTATCTTCTGCCACTCTCCTCCCTTCTCCCCCTGTCCCCTCCTTTCTCGCCTTGCCCTGCCCTGACCTCCCCTACCCTCCGCTGCTCCCCTCTCCCTCCCCTGCCCTGACCTCCCCTACCCTCCGCTGCTCCCCTCTCCCTCCCCTGTCCCTCACTCCTACTTCCCTCCCCCGTCCCCTAATCTTCACAACACCCTCTCATGCTCAATATCTCAAGAGCAACACAGACTCATGTTTACCCTTCCCCCTTATTCCCCCCTTTCCCCTTCTCCATTATCATCTCCCCTTCTCCTACAAATTCATGTCATCCTCTCTCTTCCTCCTATGCTACTCCTCCACCTCCCTCCATCATCCTTCTACTCTTCCATCCCACCCCATCCCCCTTCATCCCTCTCTTACCCATTTTCTCTTCCTTCTGCTCCTCATCCTCTTTCCTTGCCCTATCCATTCTTTTAATATCTTCCATTCCCACATTTCCCTTTCCCTCTTCTACCCCTATGTCTCCTCTTTATCCTTCCTCCCCTCCAATTCTCTTCCCCCTCCTCATCTTCCCCTCCATCCCTCTTCTTCAGGATTTCTCCCCCAACCCTCCCGTCAACCCCCTCCTCACACCCATCCAAATACGGCATGTATCATGTCTTGAACTCACATTTCCCCTACCCCTTCCCATATCTCCCCTCCCCTCTGTTTTCTCTCCCCTCCCACATTTCCCCTTCCCTCCAATCTTTTCCCTCCCATCCAGTCGCTCCTCTTCTGTCCAATCTCTTCCCTACCTTCCCGCTCTCTCTTCTCCAGTCTCTTCCCTTCCCTCTAATCTCCCCCCGCCCCTCCCTTCTAAGCTCCTCCCTTTCCTAACATAACCCTTGCTCCACTCCCCTCAAATCCCTCCCCTTCCTCCCCCATCCCTCCTCTCCCCTCAAACACTACCCCTCCCCAACACCACCGTTCCCTCACATCCCTCCCCTGCCTCACTATCTCACCCCTTCCCCTCCCTCCCCCTTCGTCCCTCCCTCCACTTCCATCAAATCTCTCCCCTGCCCCCTGCCATCAAAGCAATAAGGTCGTGAGTCCCATGATAAAGAGGTGGCGAGACGACCTTATAGCCGCGCGGGGAGGGGGAGGGGGAGAGGGGGAAGTGAGGGGAAGGGGGGGAGATAGTCCCTCAGATGCCTTAAGTTATGAGTCACGGGGGCTCGTTTGTCTTGACGGGGGGAGGGGAGAGAGAGAGAGAGAGAGAGAGAGAGAATGTAAACAGAGGAGGAAGGAAGGAAGGGGGAAATTATTACACCACACAACTATTTATTAACATTATTTTCTGTTCCACCTTCTGTACCTTCTTTAACTACTTTTTCCCTTCCTGTTATAGTGTGTTCGTTCTAACCTGGCCTAGATCCCTAACTCGATTCGTTCAACTGATGGCCATTTACAGTCGGACTGGAAGGCCGATTTGAACAGTAACCAGGGAGACTCATTCCCACTTCATAACTTGGGCTGACATCGAATTTCACGTAACCGCAACTTAGTATTAATTTCACGTAACTGCAGCTTAGCACCAATTTCACGTATCCGCAACTTAGCATTAATTTCACGTAACCGCAACTTAACATTAATTTCACGTATCCGCAACTTAGCATTAATTTCACGTAACAGTAACTTAGCATTAATTTCACGTAACCGCAACTTAGCATTAATTTCACGTAACCGCAACTTAACACTAATTTCAGTACTAGCAATTTAGCATTAATTTCACGTAACCGCAACTTAGTATTTTCACGTAACCGCAATTTAGCATAAATTTCACGTAGCAACTTAACATTAATTTCACGTAACCGCAACTTAGCATTATTTTCACGTAACCGCAGCTAGGCTTTCAGGTTGTGTGAATGGCCTAGTTTGGTCAGGTAAAAAAAAAAAAAAAAAAAAAAAAGCGAAGGATTAAGTGCTGAAGATGAGAGAGGGGGAAGAAGAGAGTGATGAATTAAAGAACACAGAGTTAAAAGAGATACACAGATAACACAGACTCTGAGGGCTTTTATAGGTGGCCCGGCGAGAAGTTAACAAAGAACGACTCGCATGTTACTGAATTTTATCTCTTTCAGTCCAAGAATTAATTTGTACTACATTTCTGCTCTACTATATTTTGCAAAGGAGGAATATTTTTTACTGGATGGATTGGACATAGCCTTCATGAACTCCTTAAAATCAAGAGTTTTTTTTTTTTTCTACGTTGCAGGAAATAGTGTGTACGAAAGTAAAAGAAAATTATTAAGAAGTTGAAGGGGAAAAAACGAAGGAGAAGAAGAGTATGCAAAAGAGTGCAAAGGGAAGCAAGCACTCATATTCCCTTAGAGGCCATTTGCTTGAGAAGAATGACTATGGTATCTATTCTATGAGAGAGAGAGAGAGAGAGAGAGAGAGAGAGAGAGAGAGAGAGAGAGAGAGAGAGAGAGAGAGAGAGAGAATCTGGGAGGCAGGAAAGCAAGAAGAAAAACACAGAGGAGAGGTGAGATGGAGGGAGATAGAGAGGAAGAGGGGGAGGGAGAGAGCGAGAAAGGGAGATATGTTTGGTGAGTAAATACGGGGAGAGAGAGAGAGCGAGAGAGAGAGAGAGAGAGAGAGAGAGAGAGAGAGAGAGAGAGAGAGAGAGAGAGAGAGAGAGAGAGAGAGAGAGAGAAATTCCAAATGAGTTCACCATAAGAAATTTATGACATGACAGACAGACAGACATAAACAGATGGACAGAACTAGACAGACACAGATATAAGACAAACAGCTATACGGAATGTCAGACAGACAAACAAACAGCCAAAGATAAACATGACAAATACAAACATCCTACCCTGACTCACGAAAAACCATAAGAAACACGAAAAAAAAAAACGAAAAAAGCTAAAATGTGCAAAAAGGTAGATGAACAAAAAATACCGATATATAATGAATGATAAGTCATATGCTGTACATACAAACAGACAAACAACTTCACTCTCAACACAAAAAAGTTCACTCCAAAGACAAACAACTTCACTCAACTTCACTCTCAAGACAAACAACTTCACTTTCAAGACAAACAACTTCACTTTCAAGACACAACTTCACTCTCATCACAAACAACTTCACTCTCATCACAAACAACTTCACTCTCATCACAAACAACTTCACTCTCAACACAAACAACTTCACTCTCATCACAAACAACTTCACTCTCATCACAAACAACTTCACTCTCAACACAAACAACTTCACTCTCAACACAAACAACTTCACTCTCAACACAAACAACTTCACTCTCATCACAAACAACTTCACTCTCAACACAAACAACTTCACTCTCAACACAAACAACTTCACTCTCAAGACACACAACTTCACTCTCAAGACACACAACTTCACTCTCAAGACACACAACTTCACTCTCAAGACAACTTCACTTTCAAGACAAATAACTTCACTTTCAAAACAAACAACTTCACTCTCAAGACACAACTTCCCCCGTCAACAAAAATCCAAAAAACGAAAAATATGAACAACGTAAAACTGAGTACATGACAGACGAGCAGAGACACTCGAGGTAAAGGCCACAGACAGACAGACAGACAGACATCCTAATCTCGCTCTACCGAATAAATTGCCCTCTTCGCCAAAAAAAAAAAAAAAAAAGAAAAGAAAAGAAATAGGAAGAAATGTAAAAAGTCCAAATTTATACGCGAAGACAAATAGGAAAAAATGAAAAGGTGAAGAAAAATGAAAAAAGTGAAAAGTGGGAGATGAGGCGAAGACAAGAGTAGCTAAAGGAAACAAGGGATTCAAAAAAAAAAAAAAAAAAAAAAAAAAAAAAAAAAAGACAAGTAGGGACAGACAGACATTCCAATCTCCTCCTCAAGAAATATCTCTGCATATCAACACATAAATGAAAAGAGGAAACACTATATATAAAAAAGTAAATATATAGGAGGTAAGGTGAGGTAAGGAGAAAATTGGCCAGCAGGAATAAAATGCAAGAAGATGGAAAGAGAAGGGAAGGAAAAGGAAAGTGAAAATCGGCGGTGAAAACAGAATATGAAAAAATGAAAATAAAAACGAAACAGTAACAAGGAAAAAGTCAAACTGTGTTCAGATGCAAACAGAAAAAATATAATGAAATGCGAAGAATAAGCAAAGAAAATGGAAAAGGTGACAGTTTGAGAGATACGGTAAGGCTGGAAGAGAAGTGTTGAAGGAGAAGAAGAAGATGAAGAAGAAGAAATAAAAAACACAGAAAAATTAAAATTGTGAGATGAGGTGAAGATGAATGAGAAAAAGAGATGAAAAGATAAAAACACATAGAAAAAAGTGAAAATGTGTGAGGTGAGGTGATGCAGGGAGAGAAGAGCCACTTCCTATGCACGCCTTGAGTAGTGTCTCGTGTTAGGCAGAGGGCGGAGGAGGAGGGTGGCGAGGAGGAGGAGGAGGGAGAAGTGAGAGAAGAGAGGGAAGGAGGGAGGAAGGGAGAGATGAAAGAAGGGAAGAGGAGGGAGAGGCAGGGTGAGAAATGTGGCTAGAGAGTGATGGATGGACGAAGGGAAAGAAGAGATAAGGGAGGGAATGGAGAGGCAGGGAGGGAGAAATGAGAAGAGAGGGAAAGGGGAAGGAAGGGAGAGATGAAAGAAGAGAGGAGGAGGGACGGGCAGGGAGGGAAAGGGAGGGGGAGACATGTGGCAAGAGAGTGAACGAAGGAAAGTAGCGATAAGGGAGGGAAAGGAGAGGTAGGGAGGGAGAAACGAGAGAAGAGAGGGAGGGAGATGAAGAAGATAAGAGAAGAGAGAGGAAGCGAGAGAAGGGGAGGGGATTAAAGGAAGAGAGGGAGAAGGAGCGAGAAGAAGAAAGGAGATGGAAGGAGGAAAGAAGAGCAAATAACAATGGAGATAAACAGGAAGCCTACTGTCCTGTAAAGAAATTATTTGGTCGGGTAAACTTAAGGACTAAACTACAAGCGTGAGGAAAGAGTTGAGAGAGAGAGAGAGAGAGAGAGAGAGAGAGAGAGAGAGAGAGGAAGCTTGAGAAAAGTGAAGGAACGATGAGAAATTAATGGCCTAAAACAACCTTTGTGAGAAACAGGAAGAGGGAAGAAGGAACCAGGAAAGGGAAAAGAGGAATCAGAAAACGAGGAATAAGGGGAACAGAAAAGAGAAAGGGACCGGAATGGAGGAGAAAATAGGAAGCAGCCAAGAGAAAGGAAGAAGGGAAGAGCAAAGAGGAAATAAGGAAGGAAAAAGGGAAGAGCAAGGAGGAAATGAAGAAGGAAGGAAGGAGGATGGCATCACAAAAGAAGAGAAAGGATGAGAGGAAAGGAGGAGTGAAGAAAGAGGGAGAAATTGAGAAGGAAGACAGGTGGAGGAAAGAGTAGGGAGGATGGAAGGAGCAGGGAAGAAGGAAGAAAGGAGGGATGAGTTGTTAGGAAGGAAGGAAAGAGAAGGAGGAGGAGGAGGAGGAGGAGGAAGGAAGGAAAGAGAAGGAGGAGGAGGAGGAGGAGGAGGAAGGAAGGAAAGAGAAGGAGGAGAAGGAGGAGGAGGAGGAGGAGGAGGAGGAAGGAAGGAAAGAAGGAAGAGTGAAGAACAGAAGAAGGAAGGAAGGATGAGCCATAAAGAAGGAAGCAGGAAGGTGGGAGAAGCCATGAGAAAGGAAGAAGGAAGCTGGAAGGAGGAGTCAGGAAGGAGGAAGGAAGGAAGAAGGTAGGAATCATGAGAATGGAGGAGGGAAGGCGGACAGAGGAGCCATGGGGAAGGAGAATGAAAGGAGAAAGGAGTCATGAGGAATGAAAAAAGAAGAAGAAGAAAACAAGGAGGAAGCAGAGATGGAAGACTGAAAGAAGAAAATAGGAAGAGAGGAGGAAGGGACGAGACAAGAGGAAGGAAGGAGGAGAGAACCACATGGAATGGAGAATGAGGAAAGAAGAGAGGATGGAAGGAAGAGCAAGCGGGAGGAAGGAAGGAAAGAAGGAAGGAAAGATGGAAGGAAGGAAGGAAGGAAGGAAGGGAAGGAAGGAAGGAAGGAAGGAGGGTGGGTGGATCGATACGTGAGGGTGCTGTCACTGCCGCCTGCATAATTAACTCACAATTTATCATCCTTAGTGGACACGCTACCAAAGTGCCCTTCAACCCCTTACTTCCCTTGCCACCATTACCCCTTCAGTGCCCTTACCATCCCCCTTTATTCCTTTAATGGTCTTAGAGGTCCTTTATTTATCTCCTGCCCTGATTTCCTTTACATATCTGACCAATTACTCCTTAATGTCCTTAGTTTCCTTTATTGCCTATCTCTTACCATCATTCTCTTAAATATCAACTTCACTTATCATTCTTCTAACCATCAGTACCCTTACTCTTAACGTCCTTCCTGTCTTTATTCCCCTTATCACCATTAGCTTACCTTACTTCCTTTACTTCTAACATCCTTCCTGGCCTTACTGCCCTTTGACCTACTAGTTCCTTTACTTTTAATTTTCTTACTGTCTTTACTGTTCTTAAAACCCTTAGTGCCTTTTAATCTTATTTTTTATCAGCCGTTTTGTGCCCTTACTCTCCTTCAAAGCCCTTGGAGAGAGAGAGAGAGAGAGAGAGAGAGAGAGAATGATGAAAGGGGGCGAAGAGCTGGGGAGAGAAATTGGTAATGGTTCCCTACGTTACCTATGGCTTCCTTTCCTTACACATACACCCCAAGTGGAAGGAAGGAAGGGAAGAAGGAAGGAAGGAAGGAAGGAAAGAAGGAAGACAGGAGGGAAGGAGAAGAGAGGGACAGGAGAGAAGAAAAGAGGAGAGTGGAGGAGAGAAGTGAAGGGAGAAGGAAGACTGGATGGGGAGGGGAGACAAAGCAGATGAAAGGGAAGACGAATGGAAGGAGTGAAGAGAAATGAGGGAAGGAATGGAAGATGGAAAGAGAAGAAGAGGAAGAATGCAATGCAGAGTATGAAGGAAGGAAAAAACAGAAGAGGGAACTAAAGGAAAAAGAAGGATGAAGAGAAGGAAGAGAGCAAAAGGAAGAGACGAAAAGGGAAGGAGAAAAGGAAAGTAATGAAGAGCTGAGAGGTTAACGAGAGAGAGAGAGAGAGAGAGAGAGAGAGAGAGAGAGAGAGAGAGACCCAACGAACGACGGATGAAAAAGGATGATGAAAATTGAAAAAAGGGGGATAAAAGAGAGGGGAAATGACAGTATAAATAAAGAACAAGATTTTTGAAAACGAAGAGGGGGGGATAGGAAGAAAAAGCTGAGGGTAAAATGATAAAAACGAAAAGATGAGGGAGGGAGAGATAAATGAGGAAGGAAGGGAGGTGAAGGGAATGCAATTAGGAGAGAGAGAGAGAGAGAGAGAGAGAGAGAGAGAGAGAGAGAGAGAGATGAGGGGGGGAGAGATAAATGAGGAAGGTGAAGGAAAAGCAATACAGAGAGAGAGAGAGAGAATGAAGGAAAAGCAATACGGAGAGAGAGAGAGAGAGAGAGAGAGAGAGAGAGAGAGGGGGGGGGGAACGAGAGGTTTAGAAAAGTAATTAGTTCGGCATCAAAAGGAGGGGTAAGGGGGGACGAGAGAGAGAAAGAGAGAGAGAGAGAGAGAGAGAGAATGTGTGTGTGTGTGTGTGTGTGTGTGTGTGTGTGTGTTACTTTCACCACATTAATCCTTAACAACTTCACTACAATTTTCCTCCTTTAATAACTATTTACCCTTTCATATCATTACCCTACCTCACCGCATCACGTCCCCTCACCACAAGTCACCACACTTTACCTGAAAATAGATAATACAAGGTTAGGTTAAATATACAATTCATTATTTCATACAGCGTATCTTTTATAATTTCACATACAGGACAGAAAGGCTCACAAAACAAACTACTACAATTACTACTACTACTACTCTCTCTCTCTCTCTCTCTCTCTCTCTCTCTCTCCACGTCATATCTCTTTTCTCCCGTTCCTTTTTTTTCTTTTTTTCACATTCCCAATCTATATCATCTTTTCCCTTGCATTTCTTTGGGCTCTTCCTTTCCCCTTTTCCTTGCCTACTTGTCCTGCTTTTTTACGTCCTCCTTTCGGTCTTTCTTCTCTCCCTCCTAGTTCTCTCTCTCTCTCTCTCTCTCTCTCTCTCTCTCCTTTCTCTTTGCCCCGGCCTCCCAAAGTAACCTGATATCCCAGTATTGTGTAGTGAGGGGCGGCCAGAGATTGTGTGGTGAATAGAGTGTGCGTGTGTGTGTGTCTGTGGAGAGTGTGTGTTTTTTTTGATGCTCTGATCTGTGTGTGTGTGTGTGTGTGTGTGTGTCTGTGGAGAGTGTGTGTTTTTTGTGATGCTCTGATCTGTGTGTGTGTGTGTGTGTGTGTGTGTGTGTGTGTGTGTGTGTGTGTGTGTGTGTGTGTGTGTGTGTGTTGTTGTTGTTGGTACCTTTGTTGTTGCGTTTGTTTTTGTTGCTGCTGCTGTTACTGCTGTTGTTGGGGCTATGACGTGATGGTGTGTGTGTGTGTGTGTGTGTGTGTGTGTGTGTGTGTGTGTGTGTGTGTGTGTGTGTGTGTGTGTGTGTGTGTGTGTGTGTGTGTGTGTGTGTGTGTGTTTATGGCTAACAGTGTAGCAGAGGGATGAATGTAGTTTAGGTGTAAATGTATGATGATTAATGCTAGAGTGTTGATTGTGTGACAAAGTGTGGCGTATGGGGTGTGTTGCAAAGTGTGTTGAAGTGTGTAACAGGAGTGTGCGAGGTGGAATGAGGTGTGAGTGAGGAAGCGCTTGGGTGTCGAGTGGCTGTGTTTGTGTGATGTACTTAATCAGAGAGAGAGAGAGAGAGAGAGAGAGAGAGAGAGAGAGAGGCATTTAACCTAACTGGGTATTTTTCTTTTCAGGTAATGTGTGATGACTTGTGGTGACGGGATGCGATGTGGTGAGGTATGGTGATGTTTGCTGTGTATTTTTAGTTAAGGTAGTGCAGTGTAGTGTAATGTAGTATACTTGAGTGGAGTGGAGTGGAGTGGAGTGGAGTGGAGTGGAGTGGAACGGAGTGGAGTGGAGTGGAGCAGAGCAGAGTCTTGCACTGTATTGTATTTCAGTGATGTGTGGTCTTGTGTGGTGCAGTGGAGTGTAGTACAGTATAGTATTAGGCAGCGTGGCACAGTGCCCTCTAATGTTGTGTGCTGTGGTGCAGTTAATTAATGTGTAGCATGGTTCGATGGTGTAGTATGGCGTAGTGTGGTGCAGTGTAATGTAGCGCAGTGCTGTTTAGCGTAGTGTAATTTGGTTTAGTGTAATGTGTAGCGAGTGGGACTGCGACAAACAGTGTCAGTAATGGGGCCTGGGCTGGGAAGTATGGTAGGAGTGTGTGGTAGGGGTGTATGGTAGGAGTGTATGGTAGGAGTGTGTGGTAGGGGTGTATGGTAGGAGTGTATGGTAGGGGTGTATGGTAGGAGTGTATGGTAGGAGTGTATGGTAGGGGTGTATGGTAGGGGTGTATGGTAGGAGTGTGTGGTAGGAGTGTGTGGTAGGGGTGTATGGTAGGGGTGTATGGTAGGGGTGTATGGTAGGGGTGTATGGTAGGAGTGTATGGTAGGAGTGTATGGTAGGGGTGTATGGTAGGGGTGTATGGTAGGGGTGTATGGTAGGGGTGTATGGTAGGGGTGTATGGTAGGAGTGTATGGTAGGGGTGTATGGTAGGAGTGTATGGTAGGGGTGTATGGTAGGGGTGTGTGGTAGGAGTGTATGGTAGGGGTGTATGGTAGGGGTGTATGGTAGGGGTGTATGGTAGGAGTGTATGGTAGGGGTGTATGGTAGGGGTGTATGGTAGGGGTGTATGGTAGGGGTGTATGGTAGGAGTGTATGGTAGGGGTGTGTGGTAGGGGTGTATGGTAGGGGTGTATGGTGGGAGTGTGTGGTAGGGGTGTATGGTAGGAGTGTATGGTAGGGGTGTATGGTAGGAGTGTATGGTAGGGGTGTATGGTAGGAGTGTGTGGTAGGAGTGTATGGTAGGGGTGTATGGTAGGAGTGTATGGTAGGGGTGTATGGTAGGAGTGTGTGGTAGGAGTGTATGGTAGGGGTGTATGGTAGGAGTGTATGGTAGGGGTGTATGGTCCGGTACTGCAGGAATGGTATGGTGGGCTTTTTTTAAATTAAGAACATAATGAAAACCTGAACACATGCGTTTAAAAAACTGAATGGCCGAAAATAAGGAAAACAGAATGAGGCACTGTTCTAGCGCTGATCAATTGTGTATATAAATATATATAAGGAATAGCGATTATTTGATTTTATTAGACAGCTGGACAGAAAAGGCGTGACAGTGATGGGTGGATGAGTACAGTGTGCCTGCCTTAATGGGGAAACATGCAAACAACGTTCAGAAGATTAGTGCCCAGTGTAACAGCTACAGTAAAATGGGACTGATATAGCAATGTGGCAGAGAAACTGAATGGGATAAGAGAAGGACTGATGAGATAAATGCTTTTGATTCCAGCCAGTTTAGCAGAGGTGTATTAAACGCTTTTGATTCCAGTCTCTTTAGCAGAGGTGTATGTAGTGAGCCCCCCCACGCATGAAAATTTACTCAATACAGAAGATAATAAGACTCTGTGCAGTATCAGCAACTGAGTAGGGAGAGAGAAAACACGGGGTCGGTTCAGCACGCCTTGCCTCCGAGGAGCTGATTTTGCAAAGGGAAACATGGTAGTAGCTCTCCTTACCATAGCCATTCAGTATAATGTTTCGCTATGAAGCTATAACAGGAGGTATGGTAGTGGTGTTTGGTAGTAGGGTAGCATTCCCCATCATGGGCCTATGAATCACCACCAAACGCCACTCGTTTTAACAGAAAGTATGACAGGAGTATGGTACAGCATGAGATTATAACAGGAGGTATGGTAGTGGTGTATGGTAGCGTAGGGGAGTATGGTAGCAGCCATCCCCTCTTCCCATAGGCATCCAGCACACATAAAAGAGGGGTAGGGTAGTTGTGTATGGTAGATAGTTATAACAAGAGACGGTAGTGGTATATGGTCATGGCGTATGGTAGTATGGTAGCAGCCTCCACCATAGGCATCCCGCACACACAACCAGACACCGCTCGTCCTATTTAACGCATGGGTTCAGCCCTCCCAGTAGCTCTCACATACCAGACCTCCATAGCCTGCTCCCTCACTTTTCTCTCCATTCCTTCCTCTTACTTTTTGACTCTCTTTTTCTTGCTCTCTATTCTCCCCTGTTCCCTACTCTTCCCTCCACTCACTTTTCTCTTTTCCCTTGTCTTCTCTCTCTCCCCACTCTCTTTTTTCTCTCTGCCTACTCTCTTCTTACTCACTTTTCTTTTTCTCTCTTCCAACTCTCCTTATTCCCTTTTCGTTCCCTCACACATATTTTTCCTCTCTTTCTCTCCCCACACACTTTCCCCTCCTCCTTACTTTTCCTCTTGTTTTTTTGTTCCCTACTTCCTCCTCTACATACTCTTACTCTCTCTCTTTTACTTGTCAGTCTCCCTACACTTTCTCCACTTTTTTCCAACCATTTTCTTCGTAATCTTCCCCTCCTTTTACGTTTGCTTCCCTCACTGTTCACCCATCCTCCGTTCCCTACCCTCCGTATAATCACTTTCCAGTCCCTCAAATCCTTCATCTGTCTTCCCACTCTCTTCTCACTAAGTTTAATTGAATTCTTTTACCTTCTCTCTCTCCTCAATCACTCATTTGTACTCTTCCTCAATCCCTACTTGCTCATCATCCACTTTCCTCATCCGTCTTACTTTTTTCAATTTCTCTACTCTCTCCCCCCCCCCTTTTTTCTCTACCCTTTTATTCCTGGCTCCATATTAGCTTTTTTACTACCTTGTGCCCTACTCCACACACACACACACACACACACACACACACACACACACACACACACACACACACACACACACACACACACACACACACACACACACACACACACCAGGTAAATCCACTTGCAGACACGTACAAACTGACAATACTAAATCACACACATGCACGGATTGCAGCACATACACATAAGCTTCATCACACACACGTACACAGACACATTCAATCACACACACACACACACACACACACACACACACACGGTTCTATTATTACAACCCTCAGGTATCTCTACCATCTCTTTGCACCTTATCATTACATCAATCCGTGTGTGTGTGTGTGTGTGTGTGTGTGTGTGTGTGTGTGTGTGTGTGTGTGTGTGTGTGTGTGTGTTCGGCTTTAATACAGTCTGGGTTTCGGATCACTGCACTGGTTACGCGCGCGCACGCAAATACACACACACACACACACATACACACACATGCATACAGAACCATCTCTCTCTCTCTCTCTCTCTCTCTCACACACACACACACACACACACACACACACACACACACACACACACACACACACACACACACACACACACACACACACACACACACACACACACACACAGACGCTGGCAAATTCACACACGGCCTGAACAATTAATTTTAGATTGTGATGCAGTGTTGTATAACCGAGCGAGGTAGTAGTGTGAGGCAGGATGACCAGGGAGAGAGAGTGTAAAGCAGAGTTAAATATAAGCGTGAGGAACAATAAGACTGAGTGAGGCAGACTAAGGACAGAGTTAGGTGGGATAAGCACAGGAGGGTGAAGAAGCGTGGAGCACAGCGAGGCAGGAGTGTGAGGCAGGGCTAGGCAGAATGGGGCAGTGAGACAAGGTGAAGCAAGATGAGGCAGAATGAGGGAAGAGTGAGGAAGAGCTGGGTGGTGTGAAACAGGGTGAAGTTAGTGTGAGAGAGAGAGAGAGAGAGAGAGAGAGAGAGAGAGAGAGAGAGAGAGAGAGAGAGAGAAACCAGAATGAAGATTAATGAGAGGGGAGAGAGGGTGGGGTACTAAGTGGAATGTGGAAGAGTGATTACATCTAAAGAGAACCACATTACCTGCTCCTTGATTACTATAGGTTTGAGCTGTGTAAAAAATATAAAAAATCGTCCGGAGGCAAAATGAATGAAAGTGAATAATCGCCATGGTTAAAAAGGGGAATATTGGGTGCTTTTTTTTTTTAATTTTTTAGCCCATCACTACGAGAGGCCCATCGTAAGCTTATATAGCAAGAGCAAAATAGAAAAAATATCCTTGATTTGAAGGGATTAAAAAAAATATACCTAGTAGTCCAAATACAATACCCGTACATGGCAGTTCTCGTGTGCTGCGTGGGGAAGTTGAAATATATGCTGGGAAGACACCTGTAACGCTGACTGAGCCGCACGTAAGAACTGAGTTGTGTAATATATGGACCACCCTGTATACTGGAAAGGGTATGGCTGCAGAAGGAACATACACCCATCAGTCCGGTGACGTATATATTGTGTCTTTTTATCTATAGACGGTTTTACTCTTCTGTATATATATTGGCAAACACTCTTAGGTAACCACTCCCACGTTTCACATGCTACACTATTTTCATTTTCTTTACTTATCTACTTTCATTTTCACCTAACGGAACTGGGCCACTCCCACAACTTGAATACTAAGTCGTGATTGCAGAGTATTTAATGAACCTTCGTTATGAAATACTAACGATTCTCCTCGGATATTAATCAAGGTGACCCTCCAGTCTGACATCATCAACAGAGCTGAAAAGAGTTAGGGATGTTCGTCAGGCTGGAACAGACACGCCATAATGAAAGAAGTGCCGGACCTCCATACACCCTCCAGTCTTCAGCGGACCTATTATCATTTACTCAGCCACCTACAATTAAATATTATTCAGCTGTGGGATATTCCGGTAGTCGGTTGGATGAAAAACTCTCGGTTGACCCCTGCAATGCTCAAATTTCCCTCATCCGAAAAACTGATAAAACAGATTCAATATAGCTCGGACGAAGTGCACGTATCTGCGTTCACGTCAGCATAAATATTAACTGAGCCAGAATTATCGCCTGCTTAAAATAAAAATAAAAAAAAAAGTTATCTCCACGACCACCACCAAGCCCACAAATTTCCATCCTCGGTGTTTTCCTATCCTCATCCACAGAAAATTGTGCATCCATACCGAGCAAAGACACAAGCAGTGCATTTTTAGAGCAGCGTCACATTTAGTAATATAAAGGCAAACAGACTCTTGTATTCCCTTCACAGCGATGACGTCTTCGGACTGTATGACTGCTGCTGGAAGGTGATCTACTTTACCTTGTGAATGACGCTTCCTTAGTGACGGTGTTGTGAGAGAAACTAGTCTTTTTTTCTTGTGTGTGTGTGTGTGTGTGTGTGTGTGTGTGTGTGTGTGTGTGTGTGTGTGTGTGTGTGTGTACTTAACATAAAAGAAAAAATATAAACGTTAAAAGCACTCTGATTCTCTCTCTCTCTCTCTCTCTCTCTCTCTCTCTCTCTCTCTCCTCAGGAACCAGTCATTTGTGCACACTAATTGTCCTGTCCCTTTCTTCAACCTAATCTTTGTCAAGCGGACCAATCATTCTGAAACCCCAACAATGTCTGAGACTTGCGTTCAGTGAAGAAATATGATAAGGAAGAATATGGAGAGAGAGAGAGAGAGAGAGAGAGAGAGAGAGAGAGAGAGGCAAGGAAATAGGGATGAACATGTTGGGGGAGGCAAGGAGGAATGAGGATAGATGAAGCGAAGTAGAAGGGAGAAAAGGAAAGAGGGAGGAAGGTAAGAAGCGAGGAAAGCAAGAAGGGAGGGAGAAAAAAAGCGATATATGGAATGAATTAAGAGAGAAATAGATGAATGGGAAAGAATGTTTGGAATGCAGGAATGAGAGAGAGAGAGAGAGAGAGAGAGAGAGAGAGAGAGAGAGAGAGAGAGAGAGAGAGAGAGAGAGAGAAAGGAGAGTAGGATTGAAAGGGGAGGGGGAGAATGGAGGGAAGTAAGGATCAGAAGGGAGGAAGGGAAAGAGGAAAGATTATGGGGTAGGAATGAGAAGGGAGGGAAGGGCAGGGGTGTGGGGAAGGAATAAGAAGGAGGGGATGGAGGAAGGAAAGAGAGCAGGCAGGAAAGAGGAAGGAAAGACAGCAGGCAGGAAAGAGGAAGGAAAAGCAAAGAGAAAGCAGGGATCAGCAGGGAGAGAGGGAGGAAAAAAGGGACGAAGTGATCAGGAGGGAGGGAGGTATGGGGGAAAGGGATGGGGGGAAGGGGTGAGAGAGAGCGTAATGTACCACACTTAAACCTAATTTGCCCCCTGCCAGGCCGGATCACTGACTACCCCTCCCCCCCTCCCATCTCTCTCTCTCTCTCTCTCTCTCTCTCTCTCTCTCTCGCTCTCTCACACACACACACACACACACACACACACACACACACACACACACACACACACACACACACCATTTCCCCCCCACACCTGTCTCTCACACTCAGTCAACATGAAAACATGATGTCTTTTTCATCCAGGTAACCCCTTAAATCTTGTGCCTTTTTTTTTTTTTTTTTTTTTTTCTACCACCAGACGATTTTACTCATCCTCGGACCGACCACTAGCAGGTAAGGGGTTAGTGGACACTGACAAACCCCTCCAATTAGAAAAAAAATGAACTAAATAAAACCGTCTGAAATTAGGAAGGGGAAAAATAGGTCATCGAAGTGAAGGGCTTAATCGCATCTGCCAGAGGACGTCGTTTCTCCTTTTTCTTCTACCACTCGATTTTTTTTTTCTTTTTTCATGGTGGACGAGTTTAATGGGGGTCGTTTTTCACACCTTCACTACTAGAGGTAATTCTACATCAGGTAATTCTATTGTTAAATAATTGTATGAAGGTAGCAAGGATATAATAAAACATTAGCAAGAATATAAGGAAACTTTCGTCCCACCATCAGACCAGGACAATTATTCGCTGGTGTGTGTGTGTGTGTGTGTGTGTGTGTGTGTGTGTGTGTGTGTGTGTGTGTGTGTGTGTGTGTGTGTGTGTTGTCACTGAGTAGTTACCCCCATAGCGAATAGATGAAACAGATGTGAAGATAAAGTAGGGAGATAAGGCGGGCTGTCAAGAACGATAAATCTTTTCCTAATCAGTTTTGCTGCCTGTAGTTGAAGAATTCGAGACCTCATTATCTTCCCTCTGTTTACTCAGAGGTCAGTTTTCCTGCTTTTGGGCAGATAACACCAAATGTTTTCCCCAGAACTACGCAGACCTTTGTCCTTAACCATAAGTGGGTGTGACATATAGTGTGGGAGGGGCAAAATGAGAGTGCTTTCCCAATAGCTGTCTAAAAACGTTTTCTTGACGGCTCGTTATTGACTATGTGTGGGATGGGTTAACTAGCAACTGGTAGCAGGTGCCTCTGTTATTTGTGTATGGCTGGAGTTTACACTTAAGACAGCCTAGCAGCTAGTTAGCGGGAGAGGCGGAGTCATGCTACTATAATGCTTGAGGACCTTGCGAGAGACATATTTTGTTACACATTATGTTACACTTGTCAACACATTTTCACACATTACTAAACACGTTACTCTGATTACAAAACACACTGTTTGTGCATCATTTCCCATTTTTAATTCACTTCTCCATATAACACTAGTGTGTGGATCGTATCTGGATTATGTCATCCACGAGTTCCCTAGTTCCTCGAGCTCTGTGAGTACGTAACCTCCACTGATTGTAATCTGGTTAGGTATAAGAAATAATTCGTTATATATTTGTCTTGCAAGGCCTATGTGAATTCCTGTTTTTTTTTTTTTTTTTCTGGCGTGTGTATGTTACAACGTAAAGTAAGTTAGCTTTCTTGTGAGCTTTACCTTAAGTCTTTGGTGATTAATTAAAGGTTAACAGTGTATCGTAATAAAATCCCATAATAGTGTGAGCAATAATTTTCGGCTTATTTATTTATCGCAGCCAGTGGCTGAAAATACACAGGCCCTTAATCTAGCATCATAACCTAAGGGGGTCAGCAGACTGCAATGGCTGCTCCTGAGGAGCGCCGACACACTACCAAGCCTCACCGAGGCTGGAATGAGGCGTAGGCACAAGGGGACAGACTGCCTAATACCCAGCTAAGTTTTGAACCCATGCGGATCGTCCACCACAGCGCTCCTTGAGCTACAATTGACAAAGAAGAGCTCACCTACCTCACCCATGCAAGCTGCGCGGTGAACTCGGGTCACTTGGATTGAGAGTAGAGTGCTCTATCAGCCGTGCCACCGAGTGTGTGTGTGTGTGTGTGTGTGTGTGTGTGTGTGTGTGTGTGTGTGTGTGTGTGTGTGTGTGTGTGTGTGTGTGTGTGTGTGTGTGTGTGTGTGTGTGTGTGTGTGTGTGTGTGTGTGTGTGTGTGTGTGTGTGTGTGTGTGTGTGTGTGTGTGTGTGTGTGTGTGTGTGTGTGTGTGTGTGTGTGTGTGTGTGTGTGTGTGTGTGTGTGTGTGTGTGTGTGTGTGTGTGTGTGTGTGTGTGTGTGTGTGTGTGTGTGTGTGTGTGTGTGTGTGTGTGTGTGTGTGTGTGTGTGTGTGTGTGTGTGTGTGTGTGTGTGTGTGTGTGTGTGTGTGTGTGTGTGTGTGTGTGTGTGTGTGTGTGTGTGTGTGTGTGTGTGTGTGTGTGTGTGTGTGTGTGTGTGTGTGTGTGTGTGTGTGTGTGTGTGTGTGTGTGTGTGTGTGTGTGTGTGTGTGTGTGTGTGTGTGTGTGTGTGTGTGTGTGTGTGTGTGTGTGTGTGTGTGTGTGTGTGTGTGTGTGTGTGTGTGTGTGTGTGTGTGTGTGTGGTTTACTTGAATCCTTGGTTTCTTCAGCTTTTTCATTGTGGGGGATGTTTGGATGAATTGGGTCTTAGGTTTATGGTTTCTCAGGGCTTCATGTGTCCAAGAGCTAATGTCTGTGTGTTTGTGTGTGCGTGATTTTTTCTTCTCTCTTCTCCCATTCCTATCTTCTCTTCGACCTCTTTTTCTGTCCTTCCTCTTTTTCCCGCTCTTTTCTATGCCTCTTCCATTACCTCTTTTTGTCTCTATTCCTTCTTTCCTTCCTGTCCTTCTCCTCCTTGTCACTCATCCTCCTTGTCTTTCCTTCATTCTCTCTTCCTATATATTACTTCCCTTCTCTTTTCTTCCTCTTCCTTTCTTCCTTTATTTTTCCCTGTTCCTTCTTCCTTCCTTCCTGTCCTCCTCCCTCTTCTCGTTCATTTCTCCATGCATTTTCTCCAAATCCTTTCCTAATCTTCCCTCTTCTCCTTCTCTTTTCCTTGTGCTGTACTGTCACACATAAAAGTTCATGTGTGCCTGTGTGGGTCAGTCCAATCTCTACCTCCTCTTTCTCAGCGACGAGTATCTGGCCACACGACAGCACACACATGAACAATTCTGCCGTGTGTGTGTGTGTGTGTGTGTGTGTGTGTGTGTGTGTGTGTGTGTGTGTGTGTGTGTGTGTGTGTGTGTGTGTGTGTGTGTGTGTGTGTGTGTGTGTGTGTGTGTGTCGTCCATCTGTACAACACGCGAAATTCAGATCTGGTGAGTTCCATCTTTACTGATGAGTTTCAGATGCAACAGATGTTCTCTATACACAAGAGACTACGATGTGCAGATCTGAGTAATGTTGCCTGCAGCGTAATGTGTTAATGAAACTGGGATCTAATGAATGCCATCCGCTGCAACACGGACTCGATCTAGTGACATTATGAGCGACTGTCTCATCCTCAACAAATGGACCAAACAACTGTGAAGGGGAGAAGAGATGCAAGTGTGTGTAGTGATAACCCTCAAAAATATAGTTCAACATCGGACCTAATAATTCCACTCCGCAATAATTTTGACTCGAAATCGCGACTTCATGATCACCAGTAGCTTTGTTGGAGGCTAAGAAGAGGATGGGTGATGCTATTTTTTTTTTTTATAGTGTTTCAGGGGGCAACTACAGTATTGTCGTTCGCCCTGCACTGTCCTGGCCTCGATCTAGCGACTCTATGATCAGCAGGGAGTAGGGTAGGAGGGTGGCTTAGTGTGAGGCTGTGGGGGGATGTGCAGGTGTGTCAGGGGTAACTCAATTATCGTGTACCTGTGTTTATGCCCCTTGTTGTGCTCCCTCAGGTGTTAAGTCTGACCTTTCCCTCACCTCTCTCTCTCTCTCTCTCTGTCTAATTCTGTCCTCCCTTGCATCAACTCTCTTTACTCCTCTACCGTTCTTTTTATTCTCTTCCTTTTATTATCCTCTGCTCTTCCTCCTTTCTCATCCTTCCTCTTCCGCTTATCTGTTTTTCCAGTTCTTCTTTCATTTCTAGTCCGTTCAACAGTTTCTCTCTCTCTCTCTCTCTCTCTCTCCCCTCACTCGAATTTCTGGGCGTTCGATACCTCCCAGACCTTAATCAGATGGGGGGAGGAGAGAGGAGGGGAAGAGAAGAGAGGAGAGGAAAAGGGGAGAGAGGAGAGAAGGGGAAATAGAAGAGGAGAATTGGAAAGGGGAGAGAAGAGGAAAGAGAGAGGAGAGAAGGGGAAACAGGAGAGGAGAATAGGAAAGGGGAGAGAAGAGGAAAGAGAGAGGAGAGAAGAGAGAGGAAAGAGAGAGGAGAGAGGAGAGAAGAGGAGGGAAGAGAACTGAGGTGAGGAGAAGAGAGAAGAGGTGCGAAGATGAGATGAGATGAGATTTGAGGAGAGGAGAGGAGTGAGGAGAGAAGAGGAGAGGAGAAGGGCGAACAGAGGGAAAAAGAGAGGAAAGAAGACGTGAGGAGAGGAAAAGAGAAGAGGAGAGGAGAAGAGAGGAGAGGAGAGGAGACGGGAGAAGAAAAGAGAGGAGAGGAGACAGGAGAAGAAAAGAGAGGAGAGGAGAGTGGGGGAGATGGGAGAGGAACAAAGGATAAAAATATAAAAGAAAAGGGAAAGGAAAAGGAGGAATGAGTGGAGGAAACGAAAGGAGGAAGGAAGACAGGAGAATTACTTAAGACGATAAATGCACTAGACAGACGGATTCATACTAGGGTGATCCTGTTTTAAGTATGAAACAGTGACGGTGGTAGGGCAAGACAAATAAAAACGAAACGAGAGCAGATGAGGTTGAAGAGAAGAGAAAAGAGGAGAGAAGATAAAGGGGAAAAGAAGAGAGGAGAGAGAAAAGAAGAGAAAAGCTTAGAGGAGATAAAAGAGAGAAGAGGAAAGGAGGTGAAACAAAACAAGAGGAGAGGAGACAGGAAAGAAAAGAAGAGAAAAGAGGGGAGGAGACATGAGATACGAGCTGGCAAAACAATAGATTAAAAAAAAAGACATAAGAAGAAAAGAAGACAAGAAAAGATGTTAAAGGAGAAGATGCGAGGAGAGAAGTGAGACAGGAAGACTGAAAAGGAGAGTTGGGGAGATGAAATGTGGAAAAATGATAGGAGGGACAGATCGACAGACAGAGAGGTAGACAGGCAGATGAATAGACAGAGACGAAGAATGAGGACAAATGAAGGACAAGAGGAAAAATTAAGAAATGAAAAAGGGAAAACAAAGGGGGAAGAGAATAATAGAGGGGAGATTGGGGAGGGAGAGAAAGGGGGAAACTAGAGGGAGAGGAAGGGGGAAAATGGGGGTAAATCAATTGGAAAATCAGAGGCAAAGAGGATTAATATAAATGAATCATACGAGAGAGAGAGAGAGAGAGAGAGAGAGAGAGAGAGAGAGTGGGGGGGGGGGACGAGGGAGAGAGGAAAGAATGAAAACGAAAGAGGGAGGAGAGAAAATGGATAATTGGAGACGGGGAGGGAAGCTGCAAAGGATAAGATATAAGGAGAGACACGGGGAAGAAGGAAGGGGGAGGGAAAGAAGAGGAAGGGAGGGGATATAGCAGGGGAGAAGTGAGCAGAGGGAGAGGAAGGGAGGGGGAGTGAGTGAGAGAGGAGGGAAATGGGATGAAAAGATGATCAGTTATTAGTGGGAAGAATGGAGATAAGGAGAGAGGGAGGGAGAAGAGTGGGAGACGGAAAGAGAGAGGGAGGAAGGGAGGAGGAGAGTTAGTAGGAAGGAGAGAGTGAATGGGAAGGAGATATAGAAGGAAGGAGGAGGTTTGAGGTAGGTAGGAAGGGGGGAAAGACGTAATCATGTAGAATAAGGAAAAATGAAAAGAAATAGGAAGAGGGAATGTAGTGCACTAACACTTTCACTATGATGACGTAATAGAGGAATCACACATACACACACACACACACACACACACACACACACACACACACGCAAGATTCAAGGGATAAAGAAATGAAGGAAAATAGAATAAGTCAATCAATGGCAAGGAAATGTGATAGGAGGAGACACAGTGAATATGAAAAGTGAAAGAAAAAAGGAAGAAAAGAGGGATGTATCTTGTATAAGAAAGGAAACAAAGGAAGGAGAAGGAGGGATGGAGGGCAGGGAGAAGGAAGGAGAAAGGTGAGGAAAGAAGGAAACTGAAGGAGCACCGTGAAGGAAGGAACGAAAGAAAAACGTAAGTCGGGGTAGGAAGTAAGGAAGAAGGACGGCAGGAAGGAAGGCAGGAAGGACGGAAGGAAGGAAGCACAGACAAGGAGGGAAAGAAGGAAGGAAAAGGGGCTAATTAAACAGGAGAGGAAGGATCACGATAAAAGTTAGAGACGGGAAGCTGGGAGAAAGTAGGGAAGGAAGGAAGGATGAGTGAAGGAAGGAGGGAGAATAGAGACAGTCGCGATTAATCTCATGCATAATTAGATTTGACCTGAGTATAGAGTTTGCCAAGGGAAGGACGAAGGAGGGAAGGAAGGAAGGAAAGATCAATAGAAGGAAGGAAGATGGATGAAAGGAAGAAGGAAGGAAGGTCGAAAGGGAGGAAGAAGGAAGGATGGAGGGAAGGACGAACGAACGGATGGATGGATGGAAGGAAGGAAGCTATAAATGAAGAAATGAAAGAAGAAGAGAGGAAAGACAGATGTATAAAAGCATTAGAAGGAAGGAATGAGGAAAAAGTGAAGGATAAATGAAAAGAAAGCAAGGGCAGAGGAAAGAAAGGGTAATGGAAGGAAAGAAGGATGGATAGAAGGGAAGGCGAGAGGAAAGGAGATAGAACGAGGGAATGAAGAAAGAGGGATGAGAACAGAGAGAGAAAGAAGGCAACAATGAAACAAGCAGAAATGAGATGGATGGATGGATGGATGAAAAGAAAGAAGGTAAATGCATATACAGATGGATAGAAAGAAAGAAAAAGGTGAAGGAAAAACAGAGGAAGGAAGGCAGAGGAAGGGGGGGGGAAGAAAGAAGAAATGGAGGAGAAAGCAAGGAATGACGGAATGAGGACGAAGATGAATATAGGAGGAAAGAGAGAGGGAAGAAAGAAAGCAAAGGAAAAGTCTACTGGTAAGAAATGCATGAAGGAAAGAAGGAAGGATGAGAAGAAGAGAGAAAATGAAAGAAGGAACCTTAGGATGAAAAATATAATAAAATGTGACATAGTACGACAGACTATGAACGGCATGTAAGGGGGAAAATTTGAGAGAGAGAGAGAGAGAGAGAGAGAGAGAGAGAGAGAGAGAGAGAGAGAGAGAGAGATTCAGTTCAGGTTGGTAGTGTTGCAAAGTCACTTCACGATAAGTCCTTTCAATCTCTTTCTCTCTCTCTTGCCCCCATCCTTCCCTCTCTTTTCGTTCACTCTATCCTTTCCCCTCTTCTTTCCTACCTCATCTCACTATTCCCCACCCTTCGCTCATCCTTCCATTCCTCATTTCCTTTCTCTCTCTCTCTCTCTCTCTCTCTCTCTCTCAACCTCCCTCCTACTCTTCCTTCGTTTCCCTCTACCTCCTTCCCTCTCCCGCTGCTTCCCTCCCTCACTGTCTATTTGTCTCCCCTCTTCATTTCCCTCCTCCTCCTTCGCTCCCTCCCTTATCAACACTTTCCTATTATCCCTGTCCCTCAACCAGGCCTGCCCCAGCTCTCTCTCTCTCTCTCTCTCTCTCTCTCTCTCTCTCTCTGTCTATTTACTTTCAGCCTGTTCTCTCCCGGACTGTCCTCTGTCTTTTCTCTCTTGGTGTCTTTCCCTCAATCTCTTTCTTACCTTTTCTTTTGCATCTCTCCTCTTCCCTCTCTACTACCTATTTTTCTTTAATTCTTCTATATCTCCTTTTCAAGCTTTTTTTCCTTTTATCATCTCATCTGCCTTTTCTTGTTCTCCTTCCTGTTTTCTTTTCCTCATTTCCTGCCTCCCCTTCTCCTTCCTTTCATCCTTCCCTCTCCCTTTCTTCTCTCCCTCTTTGCTTCCTTGTTCCTTGCCTCCCTCCCTCTCTCCATTTTTCCTCCTCTGCTTAACTCAGTTCTTTTTCCCCATTCCTTCCTTTCTCCCCTACATTTCCTTCTTCCGCCCGTCTCGTCTTCCTCGTTTGTTCTTCCTCCATGCTCCCTTTTGCCCTCCCTCTTCCTTCCCTTCCTCTTTCCCGCATTCCTTCCTACCTTAAGTATCTTCTTTTCCTCCCTTTATTTCTCTCTATACATCTCTCTCTCTCTCTCTCTCTCTCTCTCTCTCTCTCTCTCTCTCTCTCATGTCTTCTAGTGTATCCTATTTATATTCTCTCCCCCTCATTATATCTCCATACTCCTTCTCTTCCCTTTCCTTCTTTTCCCTCTCCCTCCCTCTTCCTTCCCTCCCTGCCTCCTCCTTCCTTCCCTGCCTCCCTCCTGCTTGCCGACACACACTAATAAGATCAATAGCTGGCCAATTATTGATGCCAGAACCACTACCCCTCCCACATCAACCCCCACCCCACCCTCTACCCCCTCAGTCCCTCCTCTAAGATTCCTCTACACTTCCCTTCCCCTATCAATCCCCTCTCATTCTCTTCCCTTTCTCCCCTCCATCACCCCCTCCTTCAATCCCCTCAATCCCTTCTCCAAGATTCCTCTACACTTCTCTTATCCCTCTCCCTTTCCTCTCCCTCCCCTGTCTCCTCCCTCTCATTTCCATTCCCTTCTCCCTCCCTCTCATTTCCTTATCTTTCTCCCCCCTTCCCCTATTCCTTTTAGCCTCCTTCCCCTCTCCCTTTCCCTTTTCCCCTGAACCTTCCTGCATTGCTGTCTTCTTAATTACTGAATTATTACCTTAGTTCCTACCCTCTAACAGACAGCTTCGAAAGTAGCAAAATGTCTGCTACTGTTTGCTTTCCTTTCCACTACCTCCTCCTTCTTAGATTCTGATTCTTCCTATTCCTTCCTGTCTCTCTCTCTCATCTCCTTTTCTTCGCCCTTTCTCCCTCTCCCCTCCTCTCCTTTCCTTCCCCCTCTCCCTCTCCTCTCTCCTTTTCTTCCCCCTCTCTCCCTCTGCCCTCTCCTTTCCTTCCCCCTCTCTCCCGTCCCCTTTCAAGCCCCATCCAGTCTTCTCCCTTTCCGTTTCCCCTCCTTTCACCCTCTCTATTCAACCCTTCCCCTGCCATCCCTTGCCATTCCTAGATATCCGTACTCCTCTTATCTTTTAAGCTCCTCTCTCTCATTCCCCATCGCCCTTCTTCCTCCTTTCTCGCCTCCTTTCCTCTCCTGTTCTTACTCTCCTCCATCCCCTTCTTCTTCCTCTTGTTTTCCTTCCTCTCTACTCCACTCACATCCCACGCTTAGCCCCTAATTCCTTCCCTATCTCCTTCACCTTCCCCATCCCTCTCCCTCTATCTCACCATCACTCTCTTTCTCTCATGCTCACCCCAACCTCGTATTTTCTCGCCCTCTCCCCTCCCTCACTCCTCCAAAACCTTCCCCTCCTCCATCTGATCTCTTCCCTACCTTTCTCTCCTTTCCCCATTCATTTCCCTCCTCCTCATTCTTCCTACCACTCATTCTCTCTCTCCCTCATGCACTTCCACATCGAGTAGTTTCCCTCCGTCCCCTCCCCCACTCCTCCAAACCCATTCCCTCCCCCATCCATTTCCCCTCTCCCTCTGTCTCATGCTGGTTTCTGCCTCTCACACTCTTTCCCTCTCTTCTCTTCCACAATACTTCAAGTCCCTTCTCTTCCTCTTTTCCATCTTCTTTATATCCTTCCCTCTATCTCTCCTTCTGCTCATGCTCTTCCCTATTACCTCCTGTCTCTTCCTTTCTCTCTACCATATCTCTCCTATACCATATTGCCTCCTCTCTCTCTCTCTCTCCCTCTCCTACGTTTCCCAATCTCTATCCCCTTCCCTTTCCTCTCCCTATCCTTCTCTAGCCCTTTACCCCTGTCCTTTCCCTTTGCCATACGCGTCGCTATACCTAATTGTCCCTCTCTCTTCCACACCTACCTTTCCTTCTCGCCCCTCCCACCCCTACAATTCCTCCCCCCTCCCAATTAAACCAGTGATGTGATTGATGGCGTTGGTGTAACAGACGTGATTTACTCCTCATACAGTGCAATTAAAATGACGCTCCGTTTGTACCTCCATCTGGTAGTTATGATTTAAACACGCTGGTTTGTTGGACACAGGTTTGACGGGTGCTTTCCATATTCTCTCTCTCTCTCTCTCTCTCTCTCTCTCTCGATATGCATCTGTTTAAAATGGGGGTAAATATATTGTAGTAGTAGTAGTAGCAGTAGCAGTAGTAGTAATTACTGTATTATCATCATTATTATTATTATTATTATTATTATTATTATTACCAATAACACTACCTAATGAAATTATGATGGTAAATATTGGCGCTATAGGGAGGCATTACACGTATCGATTACCTGATTGGATATATTATAGGCCATTGATTGGAGCTAATAACATTAATTAAGGGGTAATGAGGGCACTAATAAGGTCATTCCTGAGGACGGTGATGACAATTGTGTTTTTCTCAGACCCTCGAGAAGACCAAGACCTGAGCTGCCATTTTTTCTTGTCTTTTTTTTTTTTTTTTTTTTTTTTTTTCAATTTTACCCCTTCATTTCGAGGACTACTTTAAAAACCCATCGTGTTACCTTCAGACGATTTTCTTCATCTTAAAAAGGGTTTATGGATTTGAAGGGCTTACTGAGAGCCATGTTTGACGATTCCAGTTCAAAAGGTTAGTCTTACGGTGAAATATAATCGTCGGAAATTGCCTGAAAGATAAACACACACACACACACACACACACACACACACACACACACACACACACACACACACACACACACACACACGTCACCGGACAGATGGGATTAGGCCATTCCCTATACTCCTTTTACACTAACTTGGCCTAAAATTGTCATCTTTCCACCCTGAATGCTGAGCGGTGACAGGAGATTTACATTCGAATATGATGCTATAGTCACGAAGAAGTGCTATGGAATGGATGTAGAGCCGCTGTTTTGCTTTATTCTGCCACTGAGCTACGGGAGATAAGTTGCAAAAGGACGAAAATTTGAGCCAAGTTAAGGTGAAGAGGGTATACTACAGCTCTTAAGTAGAATAAAATCGTCTGGTAATAGCAAGAATAATGCACAGATAACGACCTCGGGATGAAGGGCGAATTCCTGTATTTTATTTTAAGTGCAAAAATAAACGCATACACGCATGCTCCATTCACTCAGACTGGGCGTAAAATTGCCATCCCTCCCCCTTGAATGCGGTGCTATAAGAGATCAATGTTAGACTATGGTGCTAGTCACGAAGAAGTGCTACGGAAACGATGTCTAACCACAGTATTGTCGTATTCTGCCACCGAGCTACGGAAAATAAGCGACAAGGGGATGAAACTCCGCGAAGGTGAACGAACAATAAAGAAAATTTGCTTAATCCTTGTAATTGTTCACCAACGGAGAGCGTAAGTATATGTTGGTGAATCTCAGTTAAAGGGAAACTGTAGGAAAAATGGAAGAGTCGGTAATGGGCGGAACACAGAAAGGGGTAAGAGAAAAGGTACGAAAGGGGCAGGAAGCGAGGTAGAACTGGAAAAAGGTAAGGAAAAAGGGTGTGTGAGACAGAAGGGAGGACTAAGAAAGGGCAGGAAAAAGAGAGAGTAGAAAAAAGGGAAAGAAAGGAAGAAGGTATGAGAAAGGCAAAGAAAGTATAGGAAAAGGGCGCAGAGAGAGAGGGGGGAGGTTTGGAAAAAGATACGGGAAGAGAATGGTTAAGAGAAAGATAGGAAAAGACGGAAAGGATAGAAAAACGCAGGGAGTGAGATAAGGTAGGGAAAAAGAAAGGACAGGGGAAAGGTAGGAAATGAGAAAAAGGATGAGAAGAAAACCAGGAAAAAGGCAGGGAAAGAGGGAAGAAAAGGGGATAGGAAAGAGAAAAAAAAATAGGGCAGAGAAAGCACTGGAAAAAGGCAGGGAGAGAGATAAGGTACAACAAGGGTATGAACACAGAGAGAGAGAGAGAGAGACTGGAAACAGGGTAGGAAAAGAGAGGGCTACGAAAAGTGTTGGAAAAAGAAAGGTTAGGAAAAGTGCACGAAAAGAGTTAACTAAATGTGGAGTCTTTGTTCGTTCCTGCTTGTGTGTTGTTTTGAAGCGAGATTTAAAGGGCGTGAGGCTGGGCATTTAAAGGGCAGGTGATGTGTGTGGCTGAGAGAGAGTGAGTGAGTGAGTGTGTGTGAGCGACCGAGAGAGTGAGTGAAGGCGGGGGAGATATAAAGTGTGTGTGTGTGTGTGTGTGTGTGTGTGTGTGTGTGTGTGTGTGTGTGTGTGTGGTGTGTGTGTGGTGTGTGTGTGTGTGTGTGTGTGTGTGTGTGTGTGTGTGTGTGTGTGCGCGAGTGAGTGTGAAACAGAAGGAGAATGGGTGAGACCGAGTGAAAATGGAAGAGATGCAGAAGAGAGGAAGTATGTGTGTGACTGCCCCTCTCAGAGTGGGACTGAGTGAATAAGTGTGAGTGGGATTGGGTGCAAGTGTGTGAGGGAATAAGGGAGAGAGAAAAGTGAGTGTGTGGGAGCAGGACCCGGTGAGGGAGTGTGGCAAGAGTGGAACTGGGTGCAAGTGCGTGACAGAGATGGAGATAAGCAACAGAAGAGTGAATGGATGAATGTGGGAGTGGAATTGGGTGAAAGAATGCGCGATAGTGAGGGATGTACAACAGAAGAGTGAATCAGTGAGTATGGGAGTCGAACTGAGTGGAAGTGTGACTGAGTGGCGGTGAGAGAGAGTGGGATTAGGTTTGTGCGTGAGTGGGGATGTTATAGAAGCGTGAGGAGGTGAGTAGGAGGGTGAGATTTTAAGAATGTGAAAAAGTAAGCGTCGGACAGTAAGTGGAGAACAGAACAAAGTGGGTAAGTGCATGGGCATGTGGAAGGATGAGGTATTAAAGTGACATATAAAACGAATGAGTTACTAAGTGAGAGAGAGTTGGTTGAGAAAGTGAGCGAAAAATATGATAAATGGAGGAACGGTATACAGTGACTGAGTACACGAAGAACGAAGGAGAAAATGTGTCAGTGGAATTAGGAGATAAAATAATAGTGAACAGATAGGCTATGTACAGGACAGACTGCAAAAGTGGCCACAGAAATAGACTGAGGATGAGGATAAGAGGTGGACTGTGATATTAAACGATAATTATATAGATACAATGATGCCGAGAGAGATAAAAGAGAGGGCGGTACATATACAGAGCAAGCAAACGTATGCAGCACAAGTAGAAGACAAACTGACAGACAGAATTAGAGACACGCAGAACAGTCATATGATAGATTCTACAGACACAACGACAGAAAACAGATAGACGTAAGACAGACAGATATACCGATAGAAAGGCAGGTTAGATTAATAGACAGACAAGAGACAGACATGTTTTAAATGCATATGAGATACACACAGATAGAAAATAGAAAGTTACAGATACATTTTATAGAGACACAGACAGACAGATAGACACATAGATAGACAGACACACGATGCAACCTGAATATGTAGATAGAAGGAGATAGATAATTGAATAAGCAGGTTAATCGACATGTGGATAGAAGGGAGAGGGGGAAGTGATGGCAGGCGGTCGAATGTGTACGTCGAGTGAGGGAAGGGTAGGGTAGAGGAGAGAGAAAGGACGGAAAAGGAGGGGCGGAGAGGAAACGAGGAAGGGAACGGGAGGGGACAGAAGAGGGGAGAGAAGGAGAGGGAAGAAGGGAGAAAAGGGAAGGAAAATAAAGGGGAGGAGCGGAGGGAAGGAAAGGTACGGAGTGAGGGGAGGAGAGAGGAAGAGAGAGCGAAAGAAGGAAGGACTGAAAGGGGAAAGGAGAGTGAGGGAAGAGAAGGACTGAAAGAGGAGACAGGGAAGCGAGGGGAAGACAGGGAAGCGAGGGGAAGACAGGGAAGGGGGAAGGGTCTGAGGGGAGAGAATGATTGGGAGGCGAGAGAAAAAGTAGGGGGAGATGGATGGAATTTAGGAAGGAATCAGGAGGAGGGGCAAGATAGTTAAAGAGGAGAGGGGCTAGGAGGAGAAAAGGATTTTATGGGAGGGGGGGTAGGAGAAGACAGGGAAGGGAAGGAGAGATGGAAGAGATGGAGGAACGGAAGGAGAGATAGAAGAGAGAAGGAGGTATTGGAGAGAAAAGCACGTACTAAACGACAGGCATCAAGAGAGAAGTGGGAATGAGTGGGAAGAGAGAGAAGGATGGACTATAGAACGGATTGAATGGGGAGTGTGGGGAAAAGATTTGAGGCAGTGAGAGGAGAGAAGGAATGGAATAAAGGGAGGGGAGAGAGGGGGAAATACAGTAAGGGAAGGCTTGGCAGGGGACGGAAGGTGAGGGAGGGGAAGGACGGGTTGGGTAAAGGAAGGACTGATGGGGGAAGGAAACGGGGAGAGGAGGAGGGGACGAGAGGGAAGAGGGACGGGATGAGAGAGGAAGTGAGAGCATACGGTAGGTACTGAATGAGGGGAGGGGAAGATCTGAGGGGAGAGAAAGAAAGGGAAGGAAAAGGAGAGAATAAAGGAAACGATGAAAAGGGAGGGGAAAAAAAAAAGAGGAAAAGAGAGAGAGGGGAGGAACAGTGTGGAGAGTGAAAGGATGGAAGGAAAAGGAAGAGGCTGACTGACTGAAGGGAAAGAAGATTAAAGGAGAAGGAATGAAATGGGAGAGAAGGAAAGTGAGGGAAGGAAAGGGAAAGGAAAAGAGGGGAGGAGTTTGTCGAGAGGACAGAAAAAAAAAAAATTAACGGGTAAGTAGAAAACAAAGAAAGAGAGGAAAAGTAAGGAAGGGGAGAAAAAATGTGTTAGGGAAGAGAATGACGAAAATGACAGAAAACAGACAAAATCTAATGGAAGCAGAGAAGACAGTGGGGGAAAATACAGGTGAAGGAAGTAACAGAAAGATAGGATGGGACGGAGAGGACAGAAGAAAGCGAGAGGAGCTAGGTAGGGATATAAAGGGGAAGAGAAAGAGAGGGGGAGGAAGAAAGGGAGAAGGAGAGATAATGGGTAAAGAGAGGGTAGGGCATGAGAGGGGAGGAGGAAAGGTATGGGAAAGGCAGAGGAAAGACTGAGTGGGGAGACAGGAGGGGAGAGAGAGGTACGAAAGAGGGAGAATCAAATTAGAGAGGTGGGAAAGAAGAGATGAACAAAAGAGATAGGAAAGACAAGAAAGAACAGAGTAAGAGAGGAGGGAGAGGAAGAGAGAGGAGAGGAAAGACTGAAAGAGAAGAGAGAGAGAGGGAGGAAAAGAGAGGGTCGAGTGAGAGGGGAGGAAAATAAAAGAGAAAAGAGAGAAATAGCCTGATAAAGAAGGGAGAGATGGGAGAGGGCAAGGAAGGCAGGGAAAGAGAGAAAAGAAGGTCAATAAAAGAAGAAATTAATTTAAAAATGGAAAAGGGGGAGGGAGGGAGAAGGGGACGAGCAAGGGCAAGGTGAAACAGGAAACGCTGATTGAGAGAGAGAGAGAGAGAGAGAGAGAGAGAGAGAGAGAGAGAGAGAGAGAGCACAAGGCAAGGGGTGTCGAGAAAATTCACAGTGTACGAATGTTCCTATTTGTTGTCACGCGCATTAGGTTATTCCGGCGCGCATGTACATTTCGGCCCCGACCAAACCTGACCCCCTACCGCTTCAGTATCTCGGCTCGGGGTTTGATGTGCCTTTGGGGACGAACCGTGATGGGAGGGACGAAATCTCCACGCACTGAGGCAGACGTGAGCAAGCCCCGAATTTGCCAGGCACCGAATCACCGACCGAGTCACGAACGTATCAGAGAACGAATCGGTTTGGGAGTGCGATTTCTGACTCAAGGCCCGAAATGGCGTGGCGGCGACGAAATCTCCCCTATGGCCTTCTCGTGGCTCCCACTTTGAAATTCCAAGTTTTTTTTTTTTTTTCTCTCTCTCTCTCTCTCTCTCTCTCGTGTTCATGTCGTGGTCATTTATATTATTTACAATCTCTCTCTCCTCTCTCTCGTGCTTATGTCGTGGTCGTTTATATTATTTACATTCTCTCTCTCTCTCTCTCGTGCTTGCGTCGTGGTCATTCATATTATTTACATTCTCTCTCTCTCGTGCTCATGTCGTGGGCATTTATATAATTTACATTCTCTCTCTCTCTCTCTTTGTCGCCCCTAACCTGTCCTGCTACCAAAACTGCTCATATTACCACCATCACCACTACCAATACTACCTCTGTTACTACCAATACAGCTACTACCACTACCACTGTCTCTACTACCACCGCTACCATCATCACCACTACCACTACTATCACAACCACCACTACTAGTTTCTCAGTCACCGTCTGTCACCACAATAACTAAAGCTATCATCAAAACTTTATCTTATTACTACAACTATCACCACAACTACCACCACAATCACCATTTCAATTACTACAATCACCACTACTACCATAATCACCAAAGCTAACACCACAATCACCACTACTACCACCAGTCACCGCTATAGGCTATAAGACAAGCTCCACTGCTACCACCACAATCATCTCCACTACCACCACAATCTCCACTTCTCCCACCACAAACACCTCTACTACTAATACAGTCACGATTATTATCACTATACTCACCACATGCACTAACACACACCACGCCTCATCACAGCTCCACACACTCACCACCCAACACACATCTCTCACCACACATTAACACAGCACCAAACAACAAACCATACAGCATTCCTCACCACACATTAACACACATCACCACACACAACACATTCACCACATATCTCTCACCACACATTAACACCCATCATTACACATTCTCTCACTTGCACACCCATCACCACACAACACATTCACCGCCCCTCACGCCTCACCACACACCACCACACATCATGACATGACAACCCAGACCATGACTGTCAGTGCCTGCTCACCACACATACACAGCACCCCTCTAATTAACACTTCACACGCATGCATACCATCAATATCAACTGTAATTACACCACAACACACCACACCAACCACATCATTACTACTCATCATATCACGCTGTCAGGACACCAACCACGCACCACAGATTACTATCACACACACACACACACACACACACACACACACACACACACACACACACACACACACACACACATCACACGGCACTATCTACTGCACCACACTTCTGTAGGACACATCACCACACTATGACCACAGTTACCACACTATCACTGCGCACCACACTACACGTTATCACCACCACAACCACACCACTACTGAAAACCACATCTCACTATCATCACTATAACCTCACCGTGCAAGACACCGCAGTACACTACCACAAAGCACCATACCTAACACAATACCAACCATACAATTAACAGAACACACTATACCACACCATACCCACTGCTGCTACATCACACCACACTTATCACCACCGCTACCATACCACACCACACCACCATCACTACAGACACAACACCACGGAATCCCAGCACACCATACTCTCCACACCATTACCACCATAACCACACTGTAACTTGACACTCTACACCACTATCCCATCATCACACACATCATACCATCATTATCACTGTACCGTATACGTATCACCACTCGCCTCACTTTCTTCCCTCTCATTTCCCGTCATCACTATCTATCTCTGTCTATATCTATCTATCTGTCTCTCCCACTCCCACTCTTCTATCCCTCCACCTCCACCCTCCTCAAGTCCCTCACCCTATCCCCTACCCTCTGCCCAGAGAGAGAGAGAGAGAGAGAGAGAGAGAGTGTGTGTGTGTGTGTGTGTGTGTGTGTGTGTGTGTGTGTGTGTGTGTGTGTGTGTGTGTGTGTGTGTGTGTGTGTGTGTGTGTGTGTGTGTGTGTGTGTGTGTGTCATTAGCGCTGGTCCTAATATTTATAATCACCTCATATAATCACCACCACCGGCGCTCCAACTTTACCTTACATGCGCGGCGGCTGCAGTCAGAATGGGCGCTGCGGTTAGGGTGGATGCGGTTGGGATGGATGTGGATAGGGTGGGTGCTGCGGTTAGGGTAGATGCGGTCGGGGTGGGTTCATTTAGGGCGGGCACTGCGGTCAGGATGGATGCGATCAAGGCTGGGGTGGATGCGGTCAAAATGGGTGCTGTGATTAGGATGAAAAGGATAAGGTAGGGTGTGATCAGGTTAGGGTGGCAGTGGTCAGAATGGGTACTGGGGTTAGGGTGGATGCGGTCGAAATGGGTGCTGGTAAGAGTGGCTGCGGTCTGAATGGTTTGCAATTAGTATGGATACCGCAAGGATGGGTGTGGTTAGTATGTTTGCAGCTGGGCAGTCATACTAGAGCGAGTGTGTCAGACATGCAAAGTGTGGTGAGAAGAGTTGATAAAGTTAATGCAGTTGGGGAGTGTGTGGTTGGAATGAGTGCATTTAGGGAGGGTGTGGTTGGAATGAGTGCAGTCAGGGTGGGTGTGGTTGGAATGAGTGCAGTTAGGGTGGGTGTGGTTGGAATGAGTGCAGTTAGGGTGGGTGTGGTTGGAATGAGTGCAGTTAGGGTGGGTGTGGTTAGAATGAGTGCAGTTAGGGCGAGTGTGGTTAGAATGAGTTCAGTTAGGGCGAGTGTGGTTAGAAAGAGTGCAGTTAGGGCGGGTGTGGTTAGAATGAGTGCAGTTAGGGCGGGTATGGAAGAAATGAGTGCAGTTAGGGTGGGGCGTGGCTAAAATAAATGCAGATAGGAAAAGCGCAGTTATGAGCGCACTTGGAAGAAAGAATTTGTGCGGGTTTGCTACATGTTTTCTACTTTCAGTATAAAAACGATCCACACACACACACACACACACACACACACACACACACACACACACACACACACACACACAAACTATCCCAAATTCTAGTCAACACACACACACACACACACACACAAACTATCCCAAATTCTAGTCAATACCCCCCCATAATTGAGTCTGTGCTGGGTTAATCAATGTCCAGCGTTACGGAGTCCAGTTGCCGTTAAATGTCGGCACTTCCGTAACGGGAGGTCGAAGGGGGATGCTCGAACGACGCCGATTTCTGGGAGTGAGTGGATAATGTTGATATTCGGGGTATTTGAAGAGCATATTTCGATATTCCGGGCAAATGGGGGGATGAGGGTATAGTTTGGTTGGCTCAGAGTGTGTTGATTGTCGGTGGGTGATGCTGGGTGATGTCTGAAGGGTGACGTCGATAGTACGGGGGCTTTGGGTGAGCTCGGGTATGTCGATTCACGGGTGGGGGTGGGGGAAGATTGTCGATATTACAGGGGCTTATGTTGGGGGTGAGGTTTACTTGGGGAATTGAAATCTTTAGGCAATGTCGATAGTCAGAAATTAATGTTCATTTCATGTGGTGCTGTCGAATTGCTTACTGCTTGGGGATGATGTCAATACAACAGGTGATGTTGATAATTACGGGTTTAGTTGTCGATGTTCAGGTGATGATGTCGATACGATGGTTCATGGGTGTAATGTCGATACCTGGCGGATGATGTCGATGTTTGGGGGATTAATTCTGATACTAGAGGGGGGGTTACTGACACCAATGCTGTATTCAAGGATGGTATCAATTGGCCTGCTGGGGGATGTTGTGGGGAAGGGAGTGAGTGTGGGGGAAAGTGAGGGTGAAAGTGAGAGTAGGGGAAAAGCGAGAGTGGAAGGGAGTGAGTGGGGGAAGTGAGTGGGGGAAAGTGAGAGTAGGAGGGTTGGTGATGTTGATACTCGGCGTAATGTTTGTGCTCAGATGTCGATATTCGTGTGTAATGGCGATTCGGTTGTGTCCTGAGTCGCGTAATGGGTGGACTCCCGTAATGCAAAGGCGCGTATTTGGCTTTACCACTGGGCCTACTTTGCGTCTCTCTCTCTCTCCCTCTCCCTCTCTCTCTCTCTCTCCCCATAAAGGCTTCCCTCATAGATACGTATTTTTTGAAGCGTGTGCGGTGGATTTTTCAATTATTTTTTTACAGATAAGGCCTTTTTTTCTTTTTCTTTTTCACGTTGAGCTTTTCGGCCGTTGTGTTTTTATAGTGACATATTCTTTTTCTTCTCTCGTTTGTTTGTTTGTTTGTTTTTTCTATGACCTTCATGCATCTATATATTCTTTTCTTTTCTCGTCCACGTTGCCATGGAGCCCGAATTGTTTGTACACGTGTTTTGTTGTATACAGTCTCGATTACACTATACTACCTCTCTCTCTCTCTCTCTCTCTCTCTCTCTGTTCATTCTGCCACGCCCTTTTTATATTCTTTGCGTTCTTTCTTTTCTATTCTTTCTTCTATTCCAATGTCTTTCAAAGCCCCTTCCATCCTTTTTTTTTTTTCTTTCACCTTTTCTCATTTTCCTTTTCGTTTCCCTTCGCTTCGGATTCCTTCTCTTCCTCGTACTCTTCTCTCCTCTTTCTTTCCTTTCCTCCTCTTACCTCTCTTTAACTTTCCTCCCCTTCCTTATTCTCCCTTCCCTCTTGTTCCCTTTCTTCCCTTCCCAATACTATCCCTTCCTGTAACAGTCCTTTTCACCTTCTACTGTTCACTTCCCTTCCCTCTTCCATCCTTTTCTTCATCCCTCTCTCATTTTCTCTGCCTTCTTTCTTCTTATTCGATCCCTTCAAGTCTCTTATTCACATGTTTCCCTTTCTTTCCTTTTTCCATCTCTCTTTTTAATCCTCCTACCACCTTTTCCTTCTGCGGCTTTCTTTTTTTCCTTTTCCTTCGTTCCTTTCCCTCTTCCTATCACCTTTTTTTTTTTCTATTCCCACTTCCCATCTTTTTCTTCCTCCCTTCGCTTCCTGTTTTTTTTCTTTTTCCTCCCATCCGTCTTTTTTTTTATCAATGTTCTCCTTTTCTCTCCCCTTTCTTTTGCTTCTTCTTTCCCATGCTTTCCTTCTCACTTCCCACCTTTTTCTTCATTCTTATCTTTCTTTTCTCTCTCTCCCTTCTTTCCCTTCACTTATTTTTCCCCTTCATTCTTGTCCCCATTCTTTCCTTATCTAAATTTCGGTTCCCTCCCCCATCCCTTCTTTTCTTTCTTCCCTTCCTTGTTTTTTCTCCCCCCATTTAAATTCTCCTGTTTATCTTCCTTTTTTTTTCCTTTTCAGCTGATTCCCTTTCTCGTTCTGTTCTCTTCTTTTCTTTTTTCCAGTTCCATCTTTTGCATCGTCTCTTCCATCCCTCTTTGACTTTCCCCTCCACATCGTTTCCTTGATCCCCTCCTCTCATCATCATTCCCCTTCATTCCCGTCCCATACAGTCCACGATTATCCACTTCTCATTTTTTCCTTCTCCCTTTCTCTCTCCCTTTTCCATATTTTCCGGCATTCCTAATTCACTTCCCCTACCCTTCGTTCCTCCTCCTCCTATTTCTCCTCTTCTTCCATTTCTTCTTTTCGGCTTCTTCTTCTGCTCCCCCTGCCTCCAGCGAATGAAGCCTCCCCGGCCACAGCCACTCTAGTACAGTTGTCCACGCTATAAAACCTCAGGACCTCCATATTGAGGCCTCTTGCTCCTCCATTACCCCTGCCTCTGCCACCCTCACCCTTCCTGGCTTCACCCTTGCCAACACCACGATTCTTGCCACCCTCATCCTTGCCAGCTTCACCCCACCCACTACCACGACCCCTGCCATCCACACCACTGTACCACCACCCCTAGCATCTTCACCTATGTCACTACCACTACCCCTACCTTTCACAACCCTGCCACTGCCATCCTCACCCCTGCCACTACCACTGTCACCTTCACCCTAGCCACTACCACTACTATTATCACATCACCTTCACCCCTGCCAACACCAACCCTGTCAGCCTCATCCCTTCGATTACCACCACTCCTGCCATCTACATCCCTGTCCTTAACGATGCCCCTGTCACTATCACTACCCCTGCCACCCTCACCCCTGCCATTAACATTCATGCTATCCTCACTCCTGCCATCACACCCCTGTAATCCATACCCCTACCATCCACACCCCTGCCAACCTCATCCCTGCCAGCCGCACCCCTGCCACCATCATCCCTCTCAAGAACAACCTTCCCGACCACACCCTCCATCCGTCACGTCTCTCTCTCCTCAACCCATCTTCTTCCCCTCTTCTGTTTTCCCTCTTATCATTCCTCCTTCCCTCTTTCATTATCTCTTTCTTCCCCTTCCTTCTCTCCCTTCCCCATAATTCATTCTTCCTACCCTTGCATATCACTCCTTTTCATCCTTAACCCTCTTCGCTTATACCCTAGTGGATTATTCTCTCTCTCTCTCAAACGAAAATTGGGAAAGGCAAGAAAATAATGAAAATGACACTTTTGAAAATCAAGAAGGCAAAATGTGTGTGTGTGTGTGTGTGTGTGTGTGTGTGTGTGTGTGTGTGTGTGTGTGTGTGTGAGAGAGAGAGAGAGAGAGAGAGAGAGAGAGAGAGAGAGAGAGAGAGAGAGAGAGAGAGCGGGCTAGCATCTTGGGATTAAGAGAGAGACGGTTGCTAATGCTCGCTTTATTACCAATCGAAGGGGGTGAAAGCGAGGCTCTAGGGAGAGAGAGAGAGAGAGAGAGAGAGGGGGGGGTCACGTGAAGGTTTGGGAGACTTGTGGAGTGGAAAGGAGTGGGCATTGGTGAGTGAGAGGAAGTAGGAGAGTAAGAGGAAGTACAAATGTTTCGACTGTTTAGGTACGTGTGTGTGTGTGTGTGTGTGTGTGTGTGTGTGTGTGTGTGTGTGTGTGTGTGTGTGTGTGTGTGTGTGTGTGTGAATAATACTGTAAATATTCAGAACGACAACTCAACAATGATACCGATATTAGTGATCTGAATATGATGATGATGATGATGATGATGATGATGATGATGATGATGATGATGATCCCCTCTATTGCAGGTAAGGAGGACCGTGTTGCTGCTTGAGGTGATGAAGGGTAGTGTTGGTAAGTGTAGTTATTATTTTCCCACATACACATATTTGCTCTAAACTCCCTCACATCAACACTTTGACACTCATAACCATCACTTTAGCACTTTATGAGGCCCAGAAGTATTAAACGTTTCATCGCAAAACGTTTCTAATCAATGACTTTCAACGGTTATCTGTTCATATCGCTATTTTTCAAACACCCTCATTTCTATCTATCCCATCTATATCTATCTATATATTTATATCTCCATACTATCAATCATTCACTTTTATTACCTTTCTTTCCACTTCATGTGACTACGAGTGACAAGCCTAATGGTTTCCTGTAACCCGGAATCCATTTATAACGCTGGCTGATGACCATTTAACCAGAAAACTGCGTGATGTGGAGCCTATGGTGCGCCTGTTAACTGGGTGGAGACGTAAATGCGTGGTCCATCGAAGAACCAAACTTCTACACTCTTCCCCATGCCTCGCATGGGGGAGGCGTTGTCTTCCGCATGGGAACACCGATTCACTGCTCGGGATGGCCTCGTAGGGGCAATTATATATTTGCCAGCGGTTGATCGGTCTGCTCGACCAGACAGACCGCGGGGTTGCTCAACAACAAAAAGACCAACCTGCCATCGCCTCTTGAAGCTATTGCCACCTTTTTATTACTTCTACTACCATCACCTCATAAGATAATCATTATCACTTGTTCCTGCCATCACTACCTACCACCTACATTTACCACAATTTCTTGCTCTTACTACCATCCCCTACTACATCCACCATAACCACTTGCTCCTATTACCAGTGCCTACCACCATCACCCACCATCACCTCCTGTATCTACCACTATTTCTCGTTCGTACCCCATCAACTACTACCAACTCCTGCCCTCATTCCTGCACCTGCCAACATTTCTAAGACCTTCCACCATTTTTCGCACCTACCACCACCACCTGTATCTACACTACCATCATCTCTTATCACCAGCGCTTACACCTACACCGCCATCACGTACCACCACCATCTCTTGCACCTACACCACCATCACCTACCATCTCTTGCACCTCCCACCAGCACCAAAAGCACCTACCATCTCTTGCACCTACCACCAGCACCACCACCTACTACCATCACTTACCGTCATCTCTTGCGCCTACCATTATTACCTACCAACAAGAGCAGTCCGAGATAGCAAACCTCCACCAAGGCTGAAGTGCAAGCATTGTAGGCATAATTTACAGCGTTAGAAGCAAAATGTTGAACTTGCCACTACCCCGCAATGGTAAAGAATCCTTTAAGAAATTCCTGGATCTGGATGATGATCCAGATCACCACCAAAATCTAATGAATTGTTCTTTGGGCCATACCCTACCCCTCGAAAAAAAAAAAGCAAAATCCGTTCATAACTTTTTGAGCAATCCTGCTAACAGACAATCAAACCAACGCCGGCAAAAACAGAACCTCCTTGGCGAAGGTAATAACCACCTCAGCCCTCACACTCATCTCGCTTCCATCATCTCTTAAGCACCTTTCACCTACCAGTATTGCCTACCGTAACCATTTACACGTAGCTTACCACCATCATTTACCACCATCTCTCCCACCTACTACCAACATCCTACTCGCATACGGAACCAGTCGCCACCACCACCACTGCCTTAACTGTCCGAATGGAGGAGGGACGATGAAAGCAATAATGGAGATAACGAAGTCACAAGTTATCGTAATTAAATCATCCATTAAGCTCTGGCAGGAAGTAAACAAGCAAGGGGATAATTTAATATATCAATTATGGAGTATTTGAGAGAGGGAGATGTGTCATGGGAGGAGGGGTCGTTGATAAGTTAGGACAGTTAATAATTACACGTCATTTTGTCCTGGCTACGTATTGAGTGGATGGTTGAGTCGATAAAATAATGAATTAGTCTGTTAAGGAGGGCGGCGCACTGCAGATGTCGTTACTGAGTAGGGATAGAGATGCCATGAGATCCTGTTATCCAGTCTACGCCTCAATGGAGTCAGAAAATTAATAGACAACTAGAATCATGAAGCGTATGTGGGAGGGCGGTGTGTTGTGGAAAGGGGGGAGGGGTTCCCAACTGAGTAGGTACTGGAATGACTGAAAAATTTATTTACGCAGGGCACCCCACACAGGATGCGACGTTAGGCATTACAGAGCCTTTTTACTAACTATACGAAGATCGCTAACCCTTTCAGCTCAGGTGATGTTGGTCAAAGGCTTAAAAAACAACTCGAATACCTGTATTATTTAGGCCAAACGCTGACGATTTTGTTCAGTCGAAAAAAAGAATTTGCAGTAAAAAAAAATTCATCACGAAAACTGGCATAAAGTTGTTGCTGCCAACTCCATAAATATTTTTGCCTCTATCTGATTAAATAAACTGCCGGCCAAGTTTTCTTACAACCAGCTCTCATTTCAACAGTTAATTTAATCTTGGAAAGTTGTCGCAAACCTTTCGGACAGTTTTTTTTCACTCGAGCAAGGCGAGGGGCAGCGATACCTATTAAATAAGTATTGTGCACGAAATTAAACGAAACTGATATATGAGAAAGTCAGCGTTGGAGTAGGAAACCCGTAGTATTTAATGTAGCTGTGATGGTAGACATTGTAGTTGTGGGAGTGGTGGTTATAGTTTTAGTTGGGGTAATGAAGTCTGTAACTGTGGTAGGCTAGTTGTGTTATTGGTGGTTGTAAATGTGGTGGTGGTGACCAGTTTAGTGGTGGTTGTTGTGGTTACAGTTGGGACTGGTAGTGGTGCTGTGGTAGTAAGACGATAAGTCTGACAGTAGTAACTGTAACAAGATTATAGTTGTGAAAGAGTGGCAGATGGGACAGACGGTGATAGCTGTGACAGACACGGATGGTTTTGACAGACAGTGTTGGTTGTGACAAAGGGTGGTGGTTGCAGAAGACAAACAAAAATAGTTGTAACCACGGAGACTTATTAAACCTCCTTGGTTGTAAAAGATGGTGGTATTATGATGCAAAAAAAATACAGCAGTAGCAATCGCAAGATGGTGGTAGCTGATATAAATTGTTATAGACGTGATGTCATGGCAACAGTTGTGGATTGTGGTAGTTGTGCAACGATGGAAAATTAGGAAAGGTAATGACAGTGGTAGATGTGGTGCAAAAACAGGCGGTGATAGTCTGATGCAAAATTAGAAATAGATATATGACAGAGTGGCATCTGTGTTGCAAAAACTGTGGTAGTTGTGCTGACGTGAAGCGAGTGACGGGAAATGAAAAAACCTGCCTGAATATTATCTTTCATTCACACAATCCATTTTTCAGGCTTTACCTCCGGGCGTGCGAAAGGAAAGTTGAGTGTGTGTGTGTGTGTGTGTGTGTGTGTGTGTGTGTGTGTGTGTGTGTGTGTGTGTGTGTGTGTATATATATATATATATATATATATATATATATATATATATATATATATACTTATAGATATACACATACAGAGAGAGAGATAGAGATAGAGAGAGAGAGAGAGAGAGAGAGAGAGAGAGAGAGAGCGCAATTTTTTCTTACACTTCAGAATTCACGACAAATTTACGCCATTTTTTCAGAGCCATTGAGGGGTTGTTAGATTGTTAGGCGTGGTTAGGTGTGGTTAGAGGGGGAATTACTGGTTGTTAGAGCATGAATTGGGCTGGGATGGTGGTAGGAAGAGTGGTGGTAGTTGCGGTTGAGGAGAGGGTGGAGATAATTGTGGTGGTCCTGGAGTTATTTGTGGTACTGGTAGTTGTAGCAGTTTGAAAAAATACTACTGTGGAGGTAGCTGTGTTCGTGGTGAGGGGTTGCGAGAGTTTTGACGATGGTGAAAGGATGTTATTTTGTGTTTGGGAGGTAAGTATAACAGTTTGGGAATTGTGATAACGGTGATGGAAATGGTATTGTAGCTGTGATGGTCGCTGTGGTCACGGTGAAGGTGGACATACATTTGGAGAGCAGTTGTGGTTGTAGCGAGGGTGAATATATTGTTCGTGGTAGGAGTGAGGTGTGGGCACATACCATGAGGAGCTTAGCTGCTGTGCCAATTTCTGTAAGTTTGACCTTTGAGCCTGTGGCAGGCTTTTCACCCACTATCTTAAGATACAAGGCCGATGTATCGTCCAGGCTACTACAATTACCTTCCCTAAGTGTTACCCTACCTATTCATTTTACCTGCCAACCCACAAAAGGTGGATGGACACCGAAGTCGAGCAACGCCTACTGCCCCCACCGGGATTCGAACCCAGCAGCTTCACGTTTAGCAATACTAACCACTCAAGTGGTACTGGTGGTAGTTACAGAAGCAGTTTGGAACTGTGTAGTGGGTGGTAGCAGTGGTTGTAATCGTGCTTTTGGTGATGGTTCATTGTGGTAAGGATGGTACATGTAGCTGTTGTATCTGCGGTAGTGGTGATAGTTGTGGCTGTTGCAGCTGGGGTAATGGGGCAGAGATGGTGGTGGCATAGAGATGGTGGTGGCATAGAGATGGTGGTGGTATAGCGATGGTAGTTATGATACTGGTACAGCGACAGCAGTGGTAGTTGTGGTTCTGATAGTTCGGTTAGATGAGTCTGTTGTAGTAGTGATCATGGTGTGATGGTAATGATTAAGAGCGAGGGCGAAGCCTTGGCGAGTCTCCCGTTAAACAGTGACATTCTCTCACATATGAGCGGCCCGACCCGGCCCGACCGTAACGCTTTTGTGAACCTAATATCTCAGCAACCATAGGGCCGATCACTGCGTGGTTTGCACCATATGATAGCCCAGTTCTTTAAGATTTATTTTTGACAGGTTTCATCACACCCCGGCGGTGCCGTGGCACGTGTTACGTGCAGCATGTCGAAAATCTTCAAAAGAGGGCCACAGGCCAGACAGTTTGTCGTAAAGGCATGAAACTTGGTAGGTAGATAGCTATCAATAAACTCTAAGCATCCTCGGGGTGTAAGGCGACATTTTAATTCTTTCGGATATAAATGGCCCCTCTTGTACCTCGCTGACGATGGCGTTTTACTGGTGGTAGTGATGGTCAGAGAAGTAATAGTAATGACGACAGTGGTAAAATGGTGTTAGTCACGGTAACTTATTATGGTAAACGGTGGCGTTAATTGCGGCAATGATGGCAATGAAGAGAGCCGTAACGACGTGAGTGATAATGGTTGTAGTGGTCAGTGGTAGCGAAGGGAGCACTGGGGTAGTGGTGGTAGTAATGGTGGCAGAAATGGTAGGCCCTAAATATGGAAACTGGCAGTAGTGTTGGCAATATAAGAAATGCTGGTAACGGAGGTAGTAGTTACGGCAAAAACGTTGATAATGGTGGTGGTGGTGGTGGCAGTAAAGGTAATTTTTGACACTATAGGTGGTAATGGTGGTAATAAAGTTGGTAATGTTGGTAGTAGTGGTAATAAAGTTAAATTTTGGCTGTGGTGTTAATATGCAATAAAGTGTTGGCAATATTGGTAGAGTTAGTAAAAGCACATAGTAGACTTGGTAATATCGGTATTAGTGCAAATAATGGAAAATAATGGTAATGGTGGTAGTGGTGGTGGGTAACAGGAGAAATGGTGGTAGTCGTGGTGGTGGTGGTGGTTACAGAAAAAATACAGGTAGTTGTGGTAATAAGAAAATGGTGATAATAGCGGTAGTAAAGAAATGGTGGTAGTGGTCGTGGTAAGAAAAAATGTGGTAGTGGTGGTGGCGGTGGTAATAAGAGATACGGTGGTAATGATGCTAACGAGAGAAATGCTGTTTATGAGAGAAGTGGTGGAAATGCTGGTAACGGAAGAAATGAGGGAAATATTTAAAGTAGGGAAAGTGGTGGAAATGTTGGTAATAGGAGAAATTGGTGGAAATGTCTGTAACAGATGTGGTGGAAATGCTGGTAACACGGGATGTGGTGGAAATGTTGGTAAAGGGACGTGGTGGAAATGTTGGTAATAGGAGAAATGGGGGTAATACTAGAAGCAGGAAAAGTGGTGGAAATGTTGGTAGTAGGAGAAATGGTGGAAATGTTGGTAATAGGAGAAATGGTGGAAATGTTGGTAACAGGAGAAATGGTGGAAATGTTGGCAATAGATGTGGTGGAAATGTTGATAATAGATGTGGTGGAAATGTTGATAATAGATGTGGTGGAAATGGTGGTAATAGGAGATATGGTGGAAATTTTGGTGATAGGAGGAGTGGTGGAAATGAGAGAAAAAGAAAGGAAATAATGAAAATCCTGATCATTGTTGGCAGTAGGAGAAATGTTGGAAATGTTGGTAATAGTGGTGGAAGCAGCCATTCCACTTAGAGAATCGATACTGGATAATTAATGATATGGTTCTCTATATCCTCCCTGCCTCACCCTGCCTCTTATCTCCCATCTCCCTGCCTCACCGTTCCTCTTATCTCTCTTCTACCTGCCTCACCCTTCCTCTTATCTCTCTTCTACCTGCCTCACCCTTCCTCTTATCTCCCATCTCCCTGCCTCATCCCTCCTCATATCTCCCATCTCCCTGCCTCACCGTTCCTCTTATCTCTCTTCTACCTGCCTCACCCTTCCTCATATCAATCTTCTCCCTGCCTCACTCCTCCTCTGATTTTTCTTCTCTCTGCCCCTCTCATCATATTATTTTTCTTCTCCTTGCTTTATCCTTCCTCTTATTTTTCTTCTCCCTGCCTCGCCCTTCCTCGTATCTCTCTTCTCCCTGCCTCACTTTCTCATATCCCTCTTCTCACTGCCTCACCCTTCCTCACATCTCTCAACTCCCTATCTCACTCTGCCTCACTTCCCTCTTCTCCCTTCCTCACTCTACCTCACTTTTCACTTCTCCCTGCTTCACCCTTCCTCATATCTCTCTTCTCTGCCTCACTTTGCCTTACATCTTCCTTTTTGCCACCTAGATCCTGTCTCTCCCTGCCTCACACTCTCTCTTCCCCTCCCACCCTGCTTCACTTATCCCTTTACCTCCCTTCTCCCTTCTCCCCTCTCCATCCTGTATATTCTCATCTCCCTTCCTCACCCTGCCTTACATATCGCTGAAATACCCGTTCACCCCGCCTCACCCCTGTATCCCCCTGTCACCCTGCCTCACCAGTGTCTTCCCCCGTTTTCACCCTGCATTTCCTCTCTGCTTTACTCAAGTTCCTCAGTCTCTCTTGTTCTGCCTATCTCTCTCCTTCTGTCTTCCCTGCCTCTCCCATGCCTTGCCTTTGTCTAAACTCTCATGTCATCTTTACTATTATCTCTCTCTCTCTCTCATCTCATCTCAGTACTTTCTTCTTTCTCCATCTCTTAGTTCCTTCTTTTCCATCTTCCTCCAACTCTGTTTCAAACCTTCTCTCTCTCCCTTCTCGTGTTCCCCCCACCCTTCTTTTTTCTCTCCCTCCCTCCTTCCTTTTCTACCCTCTTCCCTCTCTCCTTCCCTTTCCCCATTCCTTTGTTCGTTCCTCCATTTCTGTCTCATTCCCCTCTTCCCTCCTCCTCTTCCTCTATTGAAGATATGGGTTCCGATGATAGGGCTTCCAAATTACACTTCCTTCCTCCACTTCCTTCCTTCCTTCCTTCCTTCTTAATCAGCTTTCCTTCCTTCCCTTCCCTACATCCTTCCCTCTCCTCGCCTCAACTCCTTTTCATCATTTCCTCCTTCCCTCCCATACCTCAGTTCTTCCTTCTATCCTTCCATTTCTCCCTTCCTTCTTTCCCCTTTCTTCGGTCTTTCGTTTCTTCATTCAAGCCCTCCTTCATTTTTTCCTACTTTTCCTTTCTTCCCTCTACCCTTCCCTCTTTCCCTACCTCCCTTTCAGCCCCTCTTTCATATCCTTCCTTCATTATTTCCTTCTCATTTTCCCTGCCTCTATTCAACTTAATTATGTATATCTTTTTTTATATCTTCATTTCTTCACTCCAGTTTATATTTAATTATCTCTACACACCAAAAACTAGGGTAATTATCTCTCTCTCTCTCTCTCTCTCTCTCTCTCTCTCTCTCTCTCCGTATATTCTTCACATTTTTTTATTTTCCTTCATATTAAATTTTTTCCTCATTTAAAACTCTCCGTTCCTCATTCTCTCTCTCTCTCTCTCTCTCTCTCTCTCTCTCTCTCTCTATGACCTCGCATGGCATTTCTTACGCATTACCGCGACAAATTCCAACCCGATTCCCGATTCCTGATTCCCGGGACTGCTATCGAGAATCGGGGGGCGTTCCTGGAATACTGACGAGGGGAAGGGTAGGCCGTAAAGGAAGGGAGAGAAAAAGGAAGGAAAGGGAGAGAAACGGAGGAAAGGGAGGGGAAGGAAAGAGAGAGAAAGGGAGAGGACGGAGGGAGAGAATAAGAGCAGAGAGAGAGGAAGGAAGGGACTGTGTGAAAGGGACAGGGAGGGAGGAAGGGAAGAAAGTGTGAAATGAAGGGAGGGTAACGAAAGAGAAAGGGAAAGAGGAAAAAAGGGAGGAACTGGAAAAGGGAGAGGCAAAGGAAGGGTGTGGGAAAGGAAGGAAAAGATGAAGACGTAAAAGAGATACAAAATTTAGACAGAAAGAAAAGTAGGTGTGGAAGAAAGGATGAGAGAAGGATGGAGAAGGTAAGGGAGAGAAGGATGAAACGGATGGAAAAAATTAAGTAAGAGAAGGGAAGGAATGCAAAGAAACAGAAGGAAAAGGAGAGAGAATGAACGAATAGGGAGAGTGAATAAGAAAGAAATGGAATGAAGGAGAAGGGAGCTAGGTATAGACAGACAGATAAATAAATAGAGAGAGAGAGAGAGAGAGAGAGAGAGAGAGAGAGAGAGAGAAACAGATAAGACCAAAAAAATTCCTAAATGGAAGGGGGAAGGAAAGAGGGCGAACACTAGACCCCAGACACTGAAGATAAATGAAAGGAGGAAGAGGAGAAGAAACAGATAAACAGACAGGGAGGGGAGACAGATGGAGAGACGGACAGACAGACAAATTGGGGAGGGAGTGGGGAGGAAGGAGTGAGAGAGAGGGAGAGAGAGGCAAGAAGTGATGAATGAGGTGACATGAGGCAAGACTGATGAGGGGGTGGGGGAGGGAAAGGAAAAACAGGTGGAGAGAGCGTGGAAGGAGGCATGGAGGGAGGAGGAGGAGGAGGAGGAGGAGATATCGAAGGAAGAAGAAAAAAGGGCAAGTAGAAGAAGAACAGCAGATGAAAAAATCTTAAAAAAAATAATAAGGGAGATGAATAAGACTGTAAAGAAGGAAGACAGGAAAGTAAAATGAATTGGAGAGAAGTGAAATGAAGATAAAAAAAGAAAAGAAAAGTGTAAAGGAGGCGATGAAGACAGTGTGGAGGGATAAGTGAGAGAGAGAGAGAGAGAGAGAGAGAGAGAGAGAGAAATGTGACAATACCCCCGGCTTCCCCTCCCCTCCCCCAGCCCCCCCTCCCTGTGACCCCCCTTCCTTTTTTAACAGTAGCAAGTTGCCTGATTGCCAGACTGGAAATCTTTCTGAATTCCTGGTGCCTCTCTCTCTCTCTGTATCTATCTGTCTATCTATCTATATATATGTCACGACTGAGGGTAAATGGTGAAATACTGTAAAGCATGGATGGAATTCTCTCTCTCTCTCTCTGTCTCTCAAATCCCTGGCGAAGACCATCCTCTTAGACTGAAAGATACCGCAAAGCCTCGCAGATATCGACTACTTCTGGTGGTAGTTGTGGTAGACGTGGTAGCGATGGTGGTTGTGGGAGCTATGGTAGTGACTGTAGTAGTTATGGTAGTGATAGCTTTGCGAGAAGTATTGTTGTTAGTTGATGGTTGTGCTAGTTATGGCTGTGGTGGTGGTTGTGGTAGTTAGGACAGTGGTGGTGGTTGTGGTGATGACGGTAGATGTAGTGATGGTGGCATCTGTGGTGATGATGGCAGATGTGGTGACTGGTAGCTGTGGTGAGGGTGGCAGGTGTGGCGATTGTGGTTGCCGTGTTATTTGGGGTAGCTGTGGTGATGGTGGTAGTATTGATGGCGTGTAGTTGTGGTAGTGGTAGCGATTGTGGTAGGTGTGGTGATAGTTGTGTTGATGGCGTGTAGTTGTGGTAGTGGTAGCGATTGTAGTACGTGTGGTGAGTGTGGTAGTTGTGGTAGCGACAAAGCCCTTAATCCTCTTTTAATAAGGGTGAACACAGGAGTTAAATACCTTCACCTTCGACCTTATAAACCTCTAATTTTACCCGAGAGAGAGAGAGAGAGAGAGAGAGAGAGAGAGAGAAACTTCCTAATGAGCATGGTACTGAGGCTAAAAGACATCATGGTACTGAGGCTAAAAAGATATCATGGTACTGAAATTAAAAAGATATCATGGTACTGAGGCTAAAAAGATATCATGGTACTGAGGCTAAAAAGATATCATGGTACTGAGGCAAAAAGATATCATGGTACTGAGGCTAAAAAGATATCATGGTACTGAGGCTAAAAAGATATCATGGTACTGAGGCAAAAAGATATCATGGTACTTAGGCAAAAAGATATCATGGTACTGAGGCAAAAAGATATTATGGTACTGAGGCTAAAAAGAAATCATGGTACCGAGGGGAATAATGAAGGTACTTTCTAACACCTCTCTCCTAAGATGAGTAAAATGATCCGGCGGCAACGAAATATAAACAAGGTGGTCCATGTTTAATCCACTTCTTTCAGTTCCTCTCACACGGTTGATTTCTCGTGTTTTGTGGGGACGGCTCAGGCAGCGTGATCAAAGCCTAACCCGCATTACCTATCCATCCTATGCCCACAGCTACACCCACGCCCAAACCAGCAGACTGAGCCATCCTTGCAACACAAAAGATACCGCCAGCTGAGTCGAGTGAAACGCTATTTACCCATAACCTTGTCTATTTAATAAATTTATCACACAGAAAATGTTACGATATAGTGAACTCTTAAAAAAATATTCCTCTCAAACATTACCACGTAGCCTAAGTAGGACAGGAACTGATGCGAGGCTGAAGAGAGGAAGACCTACTACGAGGTGAAAGAAGAAAATGAAGTGCATGACGGAGAGGAAGACTGGGGACGAGGTGAAAGAAAAAGTACGAGTACGTGATGGATTGGAGGGATACGGTGGAGGTGATCAGTGTGTGTGTGTGTGTGTGTGTGTGTGTGTGTGTGTGTGTGTGTGTGTGTGTGTGTGTGTGTGTTACGACCCACTGAATTGGGTATCTGGTGTATATATGCATGATTTTGACCAAGTGAAAGCTACGGCCAGTTTTTATTTGCGTGTGTGTGTGTGTGTGTGTGTGTGTGTGTGTGTGTGTGTGTGTGTGTGTGTGTGTGTGTGTGTGTGTGTGTGAGTTGGCTGGGATTTTTTGTTCACAGTGCCATTCACGGAAGGTCGACTGATCACTCCTTCAGTGTGTGGATTAAATAGCCTAGCACCTAACTCCCACGCTCTTGATGAGGCAGTAAAGGGTTGGACGACAGACAGACAGACAAAGACAGGCAGGCAGACAGATAGAAAGACAGACAGATACAGACAGACATACACAATAGACAAATAGGTACTGTTTAACATAAGTTCCTAGTACTCATACATAGTCGATAGATGCATGCACACACTATAGAGGTTGACAGATATAGGTGAACTGATAATTTGTTGTAGATAATTAGGAGAGAGAGAGAGAGGGAGTGGGGGATTTTTTTAAGTTGAGGGTCAAAGAAATTGCTGAAAAAGACAAGAAAAAAACAAAAGGAAGAGAAGAGGAGGGAAGGAGAGGATGACAGGCAGAGGGAGATGGCGGGAGATGAAGGGGGGAAAAAAGCAGGACGAGCACAGAGGGAAGCAATGAGAGAGGGAGAAGGTGGGACTGAAGCGGGAGAAGGTCAGAGGGAGGGGGAGAAAGAAGGATAAGAGGAAGGGGAAGGGAGAGGGTGAAAAAGAATTGGGAGAGAGAGAGGATAAGTAGAAAACAGAGGAGGGGGGAGAACGCACGAAGAAGGGTGGTGAAGGGAGAAAGAACGAGAAATGGGAGGGCAGATAAGCAGGGGAGGTGAGGAAGACGAGAAAGGGGAGGAAGGGAGGAAGGATGAATGGGGGTGGGAAGAAGGATGAACGGGGGTGGGAAGGAGGATGAACGAGTGTGGGAGGGTGAGAGAGGATGAGAGAGGAGGGAAGGAGGAAGCATAAGAGAGGAGGGAGGGAGGATGTTAAGGAAGAAAAGGAAAAGAGGAAGGAAGGCAAGCAAAAGAACAAGGAAGGGAGGGGATATGAGAGGAGGATGCGAGGAGAGGGAAGGGGAGGGAAAGGGGGGAAGAAGAGAGATGTGAGAGGAGGAAGGGGAGGCAAAGGGGTTGGATTAAGAAAGAGGGAAGGTGAGGATAGGGGAAAGAAGAGAGGAGGAAAGAGGGTACGGAAGGAGAGAGAGAGAGAGAGAGAGAGAGAGGGGGGGGGCGAAAAAGTTGGGGAGCAATGCAGTCAACAAAATCACGAAGTACTGTATATTTAGCGAACTCATGCATTCACGGCACTCATTAAAATATAAATAAAAAAATATAAATAAAAAAGTATCAGCAGTACACACTGGGAAGAAATTGGAAAATGATAATCAGTTTGAACACCGGTCGATCTTTTTACTCTAACTTGGCCTTAAATTGCCGTCTCTCGTTTATCAGTGCAGAGCCGTACTAACAGATTAACACTATATAAGCGTTCTAGTGAATAACATTTGTGGAAAGGATGTAGAGCCGTAGCTTTGTCTTTTTCTTCCAATGAGCTACATCAAATTAGCTAAAATACAAATATCTGTGCAGGTTATGGTAAACGAAGTAAATTCATTCAGCCTGTCAATTCACACCACCCGACTGTCGCTTGTGAATGCCATAAATGTAAAGCAACAATTTTAGCTAAACAATGCTCGAACATTCCATAATGCTGCGTACTCAAACTTAATATGAAAAGTGATGGCGTGATAACGATGATGATTATGATGATGGGAACAGCATGGCGATGGTGACTGTGAATGACAGTGGGCATAATAATTTGAAAATATATCCACTGACAATAATGATGGTGTAGTGGTGATGATGGTGACATTTGTGATATGATGATAATTATAGTCACAATATCGATGACCGTGATTAGAGTTATGTGGATGATGATGGCCTACAGCGTGTTTACTCTGGCATGACAAAGATCCCATACCATTTCAGCTCGGTTGACGCCAAAGTGTAGTCAAACTGATTCCTTTAATTAACCAAGGAGACTCAATCCTACGTCATAACTACGGTGCATCGAATTTCATGCAATCAAGGACTTCGTATTCAAGTTGCAAATGTCTCAGTTCCCTTAAAGAAAACCAGACGGACTATAGTTGCAGTGACGCCACGGGAGTGATTATGCTCGGTGAGTGGCCCAAAACACAACCCACGCCTTACCTCACAACCCCCATACCACCCCCACCTCCCTCCCTCCTCATCCCATCCCTTCCTCTCTACCCCCACCATCCCACACTATATGCACCTCTGCCCTACCCATCCCTCACTCAACAACCATCAAAATCATTCAGACGAAGGCGGGATATGTTAATTCCTTCTGAACATACGTAATATTTAGGTTAATGATGAGGATTTTGAGATACATGCCTCATCATACCGCACCGCCCCTGCATCCCTCCCTACCCGACCCTTTCCTCATTATCCACCTTTATCCCTACCCATCCCTCACTCGCTAACCATCATCGTCAACCATGCGAAGGCGGAGCATACCAATCTTGTCCATCAAACGAGTAATTTCTATGTTAATGATAAAGATCAGGAGATAAGAGAAGGAATGATGAATGTTTCATTATAACCGTATCTTTTCACTGTTTCCTCTACCCTGCCATCACTCACTTATTGCACACTAAAATCGTCTATGCAGGGGCTGGACGCATCAATCTCATCCTTATTATTATTTATCTGGTTATTGATAAGGATGCTGAGATACAGGGTGAGATAAAAAAAAAAAATGCTTCGTTTCTCACCCTATTGTACTCTATCCACCTCTACCCTACCCACCCCTCACTCAGCTGAATAAACTATTCGAGGACAGAACACGCTAATCTAGTTCAAAACACCAGTATAATATAAAATCATGGCGAAGATGCAGAGACACGAGGGAAAAATACGCATGCATTGGCTGGAGGTAATTGCATCGTCCACTTACCTTAACTAGATGCGATGTTTTTATGGGCAGATCGTCCCCTTTTCTCCTAGACTCGCACAAACACCGATCTTGCTTTTCTTCCACTCGCACTTGCACCAATCTTGCTTTCCTACCATTCGCAGTATCTGGAAAACGACGTAAAACACTTCTAAGCACAAAAAACAGAAACCTATTCGTACGCGTGGCCGGACAAGCAGTGGGATGTAAAGAGTCTGGGAACTTGTTAAGTGGGCGGGGCTTAGAACGTGACGTCACGTGCCAATGAGCACATGGGATTATCTCATGAATCGTGCAGCTTCAGTTTTCGTTTCGCTAATATTATAAGGATGGGAGTTAATCTGATTCATTGTATAAAAAGCTTGTAAAGGAAATATAAAAACAGTCGGTGTATCTCCAGATCATACAAACTAGGTTCCTCTATATTATATGACTTGATTTGAAACACTAAGATCCGTTCGTATCATGTGTGGGCATCAGTGTGGTAAATGGATCGGCCGAGTCTGTCATTTTCACCTTAGCTTTGCCCAGATTTTCGTCTCTTTTCAGCTTACTTCATATAGGCGGGAGGCAGAAAAAGCAATGTTACAACTCTACATCTTTTCCGTAGCACTTCCTTATGACCAGCACCATATTCCAGTGTTACTCTGTTGTTACACCTCAGCATTCACGATGAAGAAATGACAGTTTTAGGCCAGGATAAGTAGGAAAAAAAAATACCGTCGTGGGTAAGGGACAATGCGAGGAAATGATAGTGAAGACAAGATGAACCGAATCACCATCCCTCCCTCTGAACCACTGCTTACTGAGTGTTTCGTCACAATGCTTCGAAACTGGCGAGTGGCGTCCTCGAACAACACAGGTGCCCACTGATGGTGTGTAGGGGCTCTCCCTCTCACACACACACACACACACACACAGTATGCGTATAAAAGGCGGCCAAAGCGCTTTATTAATCCTTGGTGTGTGTGTGTGTGTGTGTGTGTGTGTGTGTGTGTGTGTGTTATATTCGTCTCCAAAACGAGTTAGTTAAATCACTAATACGACCACTGTTGACAAAAGAAGATAGTTGAGAGGATGCTCTCTCTCTCTCTCTCTCTCTCTCTCTCTCTCTCTCTCTCTCTCTCTCTCTCTCTCTCTCCAGAAATTACTTTACGTTTCCATGAATATACTGCGAACATTCTTCACAATTTTCCACCACAGATAAAGAGAAAGCTAGAATGAAAATAGGCAGACAAAACTGCTACTTAAGGTCATACTGTCACAATAGACGCATCAGAAACTTCTTATCAAACTCGGTTAGGAATAAAACTTTGTCTCAGGCCCGTGTTTCCTTACGGTGCCCCTCATACACCTGTCCTTATATCTCATCGTACAAGAGAATAAACTGCAGTGGATGAGATGTTAAGATGCACACAAGAATACTGCACTAATATTCACATACTTTATTAACAGAGGGTAGTTCATCCTTACATGCTGGAACAATGACCTCTCTCTCTCTCTCTCTCTCTCTCTCACACACACACACACACACACACACACACACACACACACACACACACACACACACACGTCACTCACACACACCGACACCACAGCACAACACGATTCCGTATGCATTTCTCACCCTACTCCCCCAAACCCTCCCTCGCCCGTGCAATCAGGCTCTCATGGCGATATTTATAGAGAATCTTAACCATAAACAACTCGCCATAACACTTAACTACTGCTTATCACTTTTTATTTATTTATTTATTTATTTATTGTCTATCAGGTCTCTATACACTCTGCCTTGATTATGATGTGCAAGATACCTGTGAGAAAAGGAAAGCTATACACAATCAATCTTATACGAAACTGAAGGTTCAGAGAGGTTATAAATACGGCATTCAGTGGTACAGTATAATATCCCTCGGCCCTTCGGATCAGTCACCCTCAGATTCACAAACACACTTACGATTAATATCTCTCTCGTAAGTTTGGTTTTGATTTGCAGGAAGAAGTAGTGACAGATCTTTGCAGTCTCCTTACCTTGTTCTTACTAAATACACATTCATAACTTACGATACTTTTCTTCTCGTAACTAAGATTTGTTTTAGCACGAGGGACAAGACATGGGAAGATTTTGCACTTTTCTTGTCCTGATAAAAACATAAAACAAAAAGGAAAACAAAAAAGAAAATTAATATAGAAAAAGCAAAAATCCGAGTTCTGAAAGTGGACTATATGTAAGTCTGTAAAGTGATTCCCGCCTCAGGACCTGACTTGACCGTGAATAGTAGATCAGCCCACTGCCGTTCTATAAGCAATTTCTCTACAGCGCCGTTCAATTTTCTCTTCCTAGGATGTTCAAGGGAAGGAATGGAGTACAAAGGAAAGCAATCAACAACAGACCTATTTGTCCTTTCGTTCTTATACGAGATGGACCACAAATACGGCTGCACTTCCACTCCCTTAAGTGCTTTCTCGTGTGTTGTTGGGACGGCTTAGTCAGGGTTATCAGTAAATATCTTGCATCATAAATTCATTCTTTACCCTCCATGGTACGTCCACGCCCACATCAGCAGACTGAGCCGTCCCCGCAACGTATAACCTCAGGTTGGTTTCAAATGGGTGCTACCTACGGGCCAGCCTATATTATTTACAGGTAACCCCGATGACCCCTAACTAACCTAACTTAACCTACCTTAACTTAACCTGACCTAATCCTTGCACACTAACCGTACGTAACTTTACCTAAACCTCACTAGAAAAGAGAAAGTACCCATATCAGCTACAGTTTGGAAATATGGTGTAGGTCTATGAAAAGGGCATGTGTAGTGCAAGCCGGCCTCTACGACACACACACACACACACACACACACACACACACACACACACACACACACACACACACTAACGCCATATTATTTCCGCCTACACCAATTTTCGTTTAAGTCCCAGTTATTTAGAGTGGAGTAGGTGTGTGTACTTGCCAACCCCCCTCCCCCTCAACTCCAACTCCCCTCCCCTTCACCAACCCTCCCCCCCGCCAACCCCCCCCCCTTTGGCTGGAAATCAACAGCTCTTTTCAGGGGAGGATTATTAAAGAAAGTATGGTTGGGTGTTGCTAGGGGGTGCAATCAATAGTACCTACCTACCCCGCCTCTCCACGCACTCCTTTCCTCTCCTCTCTTCTCTTTCCTTCTCCTCTCTTCTCTTTCTTTCTCTCTTCTCTTTCCTTCTCCTCTCCTCTCTTTCCTTCTCCTCTCCTCTCTTTCCTTCTCCTCTCCTCTCTTTCCTTCTCCTCTCTTCTCTTTTCTTCTCCTCTCTTCTCTTTCTTTCTCTTTTCTCTTTCCCTCTCCTCTCTTCCCTTTTCTACCTTTCCTGTTTCCCCATTCTTTTTGTATTCTTTTTCCTTTTTCTCAGTGTTTTTTTTCTTCTCTTTCCTTCTTCTCACTTCCTTTCCTTCTCTCCTCCTTCCTTGACCCCACTTCCTATTACCTTTTCTCTCTTCCTCACTTCCATTTTCCCTTCCCTCTTCTTCACTTTCTTTTCCTGTCTTCAATTTCCCTCCTTCTTGTTCCACTAATTCTATCTTCTTTCCTCTTTCTCACTTTCTTCTATCTTTCTCATAGTCTTTTCCCATTCTCCTCTCTTCTTTCACCTTTCCTCTAGCTTCTCTTCTCATCCCTTTTCTGCTATGCTCTGTCGTCTCTTCCTTATCCACTCCTCTCCTCACCTTTCTCCGCTTGTATTTTCTGTTCTGTATCTCTTCATCCCTCTTTTTCCTCTCCTGTTTTCTCTTTCCTATCTTCCCCTCTATTTTCTTTCCTCTTTCTTCCATTATGTGTTCTTGCTTCCCTCTCCCCTCTCCTTTTCGTTTTCGTCTAGCGTTTCTTTCATCGCCTTTAGCTGTTGGATTTCTTAGGCTCCATTCGCTCTCCCACTCTTGCATTTTCCCCCCTTCGTTTCCACACTTCCTCTGTTCCGTTTATTTTTGCAGACGATTTCCCTTCCTCTCCATCTACCTCCTCACTCCCCCTGTCCTCACCTCTCCCCACTTCTCCTTCCTCAGCCTCTCCCCCACCATTTTTCTCTCGTCTGTTTCCTCTCATCTGTCTACGGTGTCTGTCAATCTGTCTGTCTAACTGTAAACCTGTGTATGTATGTTTGTATACCTGCCCGACTGTTTACCATAGCCCTCTTCCCCTTCTGTATCATACCCACCTCTACTCTGCCATAACCTCCTCCGTATCTTCCCCATCCCTTCTCCACTTCCTCTCCCTCCCTTAATCCTGTCTGCTCATTACCTACCCCTGTCTTCCTCATTTTTCCTCTTCCTACATCCCTTTCCCCGCTATTCTTACCTTCTTCTTTCATCTCCCTCTTTCCATTCCCTATTTTTCTCCCTTTTCCTCTTCTTACTCCCCTCCCTTACTTCTTCCTTTCATCTTTACCTCGTCCCACCATTTTCTGCCTTCCTCCCTTTTCCTCTTCCATCTTCCTTCCTCCCTTATTTCTTTTCTCCTTCGCCTCCCTCCCTCCCTTTCTCCCTGTTTTCTTTCTCTTCCTCTCCTTGCTTTCCTAGCTACTCCTTCATCCTTCATCCCCCCCCCCCCTGCTTTACCCCTCCCCTCCTTGTCTCTCCAGTCACGTCTCATTATCTCCCCCTTTCACCCCTTTCCAACCTTTCTCCCTTCCTATTTTTCCTTCTCTTCACCCATATCTCTCCCCACCCCCTCCCCTCTCTTTCCTTACCCATCCACTCTCTTCCTTGTACTGTTCCCTTCTATTCCTTCCCTACCTTTCCCTCCCATCCCTTTCCTCTCTCTTCCCTCCTACACCGTACTCTCCGTTCACTCCTTTTTCTTACCTTCCCAAACGCATTTGCAACTTTTCCCTTCCATCCTTTTCTCACCATCCTCATGCTTATCTATTCCCTCATCCACTTCCTCCCATTAATTTCTCTCTTCATTCCCTCTCCCTACTTTCCATCTTGCTCTTCTCCTCCTTCCCTCCTTATCCTCCCCTTCCCTCCTTATTCTCCCCTTCCATCCTTATTCTCCCCTCCCCTCCTTTTTCCCACCTTCTTCTCCTCCCTTCACCCCTCCTCCCTACTTCCCTCCCCTTCTTTAAACCCTACATCCTCCCCCCTTCCTTCCCTCTCCCCCTCCCCCTCCCCGCCCCCGCCCCCATGCCTCTGCCTGCCGTACTTTAGAAGGCAGAAAATCCATAAGGCAAAACTTCGCTATCCGTCCTTTTTCATCACGATGTTTGGGTGGCGAGAGCTGAGCAAGGGGTAGCGAGAGAGAGGAAGAAGTGAGAAAAGGCGAGGGAAGAGGCAGGAGTGAAGGAAGGGGGGTAGGGAGGGAGGAGAGAAGGAGGAGGGCCAGGGAGGGGAGGAGGAAGGAAAGGAGGGGAGGAGGAAGGGAAGGAAAGCAAGGGAGGGAAAGGAAGGGAGATGGGAGGGAAGGGAGAGGGGTAGACACTGTGGGTAGGAATGTAGGTATAAGGAGAGGGGAGGAAAGGCGTTGGTGGGTAGAGAGAGAGAGAGGGGGGGGGAGGAGAGGGGAGAGAAGGGGAAAATATGAGCTATGGAGATGGAGGAACGGAGGGGAGAGGGTGATGTAAGATGAGGAATGCATAGGTAATGGGGAGGTCTGCGAGAAGGTTGAATTTGGGATAGTACTCTGAAAAGAAAGTAATTTATAGAGATGGAAGGAAAGGCTCTGTGTGTGTGTGTGTGTGTGTGTGTGTGTGTGTGTGTGTGTGTGTGTGTGTGTGTGTGTGTGTGTGTGTGTGTGTGTGTGTGTATCCTGGGGCCCACCGTTTGTGTAAATTCCCTCGTCACCCCAATCTAATATTCTGAAAATGTCCTCCAGGCATGCAGCAGAATAATTTGGACAAAACTGTGTCTTTTGGGAACACCACTCTTTATTGGCACCTTATTTTCTGCCCGTCCTTGTGGAGCTATACTGACGCGGAGGGGGAGGGGGACGGTGGTACATTGGTTAGCATGTTCACCTCGCAACTAAAAGGACTCGAGTTCGATTCCTAGGCCGGCCAGACTGGTGGACTAAAAATGTTTTCCCCACGTCCCTGTTCATTCAGCAGTAATACTGGGACCAAAATTTAAAGCGACTACTGTAGGTCGTATGCTGAGAGAAGATTGAGACAGGAAAAATTTACAGTCTGCCTTAACCTCGCCCATCCAGTGACGTGTTTTTCATTAATTTTGTGCTACCGCCAGAATATTATACACAGATTAATTTTATTTCATTTTTTATTTATTTATATTGCTGCTTTCACATGATTCTACAGACAGTTTAAAATTATTTGCTTTCAGATGATTTTACACGGTTTAAGAGGGACGCTTCGAACTTAAGGGATTAAATACAGCCTTCGGTGGCACGTTCAGTAAGAAGATATTTCCCAAGTTAAGATATTTCTCAAGTTAAGAAATTTCCTAAGTTAAAAATTCCCCAAGTTAAGTAAAATCGTCTAGAGACAGCCAGAATAAAACAAGAATGGTGTCATCGGCCTGAAGGGACTAATTATCCTCGTGCTGTCGATACTCATAAATATAAGACTTCTTTATTATGCACTTCTGACTCTTTAGAAGTAGACTGATTTTGCTGTAATTTCCTTTACGTTTTACTTCCGAATTGTTTTGATCTCTGTCGTCGTTTTATCTAAAGTTAAAGCGTTTTTCCTGATCAAAGTAAGTCAGAGAAAGTCGAATCGATTATTATGCTCTCTCTCTCTCTCTCTCTCTTCACCCCTGCATGTATTAAGCTGTACCATCGCTCCCTCTCCCCCTCTCCATGTATGTATGATGCATGTACACTTCCCTGTGACTACGTGTGTGTGTGTGTGTGTGTGTGTGTGTGTGTGTATCGCGAGGAGATAGGGCCATGTATATTTATGGAGACGGGCTGGATATGTATGGGTTTCTTTGAAGGTAGGTAGGTAGGTAGGTAGAGAGAGAGAGAGAGAGAGAGAGAGAGAGAGAGAGACTGGAGGGAAAGAATGAGAGAAAAATGAGAAGAAAAACTGAAAGGGAGGTACTTGAAAGAGAAAGAATGAGAAAGAAAGGTAAGAAAGGCGAGGGGGGGGAAAAGTGTTTGACAGACTGAAAGTGGGAGGAGAACTGGAGAAGGGAGTGAGGGAGGAAATGAGGAAGGGGAAAAGGAAGAAGACGAAAGGAAGATAAAGGTAAAAGGGAGACTGACAGTGAGAAAGAAATTAAGAGGAGGAATGGGAGGGGAAGGAACGAAAAGGGCAGTGAGGGTGAGGGGAGACGGAAAGTGGTAGAATGTAAAAATAGAAAGAAACTGTGATAGGACGAGGGGGAAAGGAGGGAGAGAGGCAGAAAGACTGGATGGGAGGAAGACTGAGAATGAGAGATGGAGTGGAGAAGGAAGGGAAGGGGAGACGTGGAAGGAGGGAAATGACGGAAGGAAGGAAGGAAAGAGGAAGAAATAATAAACGGGAGAGAGTTGTAAGGGAAAAGGAGAAGGGTGGAAAACTGGACAAGACAAAGGATTAGAAATGATAAATGACAGTTCGTGAGAAAGAGTGAACAGTAAAGGTGAAAAAGAGACAAGAAAGTAGGAAAGGAGGAGACAGGGAGAAGACGGCAAATGGAAGAGCAGACGATGGCAGGCGACAGAGTTAAGAGAAAGTAAGGGAAGACGAGGAAAAAGAAAGGTGAAGTAGGCAGAATGAAAAATATGCTTAAAAGGGAGTAAACAGTGTGTGTGTGTGTGTGTGTGTGTGTGTGTGTGTGTGTGTGTGTGTGTGTGTGTGTGTGTGTGTGTGTGTGTGTGTGTGTGTGTTTCCTTCCTCTCCTTCCCCCTCTCTTTTCTATCAGTTTTTCCTTACCTTTTCACCTCATTTCCTCTTATTCTACCACTCTCCTTCTCTCTTAGTTCCTTTTTCACCCTTTCCTTTTCTCGGTCTTTTCTCCTTCATTTTCCTTCTCTACCATTTCTCCTTACCTCTCTCTGCCCATGCTCTTTCCTACTCCCTCGTCCCCTTCCTAATTTCTCATGTACCCCTCTTTCTTTTCTCTTACCTTTCCCCTTCCCCCTCTTTCCTGTTCCCCACCCCCTTATTCTTGCTTCCCACCCCTCTTTTATCACCTCTCCCCTTCTCCTACCCTCCCTCTCTCTTTACTCTCACTCTTCTCTCTCCGCCTCTCTCTCTTTTCCAGTTTTTCAGTCCTTAACTTTGACTCAGTGAATGGATACCTTAGTAGTAACCTCTCACATAGGGGAAAAAAAAACTAAAAAAAAATAAAAAAAAATAGCTTTGTTGCTGTCTGGTTTTCCATATACTCATTTGCACTCCCTCCCATCTCCATCCTTTTCTTTTCTCCTCCTTCCACCCCTTCCCTCTTCCCCTCCTCTTCTCATTCCTTTCCCCCCTTTTACCTTATTCTCCTTTGTACTCCCTTTCATCCCTACCCGTTCCCCTTCCCTTTCCCCTTCCCCTCCCTGCTCCCCTCACCCTCTCGTCTTCTCCTCCCTTCCTCCCCCACCACCCCTCTCCTTCTGTTTGTGTTCCATCCAGCTCAAGGGAGAGGAAAGCATGGAAGGAGGAGGGAGAGGGGAGAAAGAGGCAAGGGAGACAGGCGGGGGGGGGGGTTGTTCATTATCATACAAGTTAATGAATTTTTTAAGGCCGAGGGAGACGTCGCCTTTGAAGCACATGGAAGCGTTAAGGGAGATTCATTTCGTGGTTAAGGTAGGCGTGGGGAGCGTATGCAAATAAATCAAACGACGAAACTCTCTCTCTCTCTCTCTCTCTCTCTCTCTCTCTCTCTCTCTCTTCCTAATCTGAATAATATATGCACGTATTTTTTATGTTTTGTCGTCTGCTGTTGATATTGTGTTTGAATATTTCCAGGACTGAGAGGGGAAGGGTACTAGCTCAGTGAGTGAGGTTTCTCTCTCTCTCTCTCTCTCTCTCTCTCTCTCTCTCTCTCTCTCTCTCTCTCTCTCTCTCTCTCTCTCTCTCTCTCTCTTCATTATCATCATCAGGCGCTTGTGGTGATTTCCATTACGCGTGATTCTCTGGATGCTTTCCTTAGTATCATCTTTATCATCACCACCACCACCATCATCATCATCAACCATTCTCTCTCCCGTCGTTACAACACCCTCTCTAAAACCATCACACTAGTGCTCTGTTAGTTATCCCCGGTTTACCACAATACAGAGGGTGGGCATTTGCGTCAAATATGTGACATGTGAGGGTTGTTGAACTCTAGGAATGGGTCTTCTAATTCACGTCTGAAGTGAGGGCAAAGTGGGTGAAATAATAATAATAATAATAATAATAATAACAATAATAATAATAATAATAATAATAAGAAGAAGAAGAAGAAGAAGAAGAAGAAGCAGAAGAAGATGAGGAAAAAGATAAAGAAGAAGAAGAAGATGAGGAAGAAGAATATTATGAAGAGGAAGAAGATGAGGACGAAGAATATTGCGAAGATGAAGAAGAAGAATGATGATAATGATGATGAATTGAATCTCAGAACTTAGCTGACGTCTGTTGTGTGTTAAAACATTTTTAAAAATCTCTCTTCCCTTCTCCTTTTCCTATCCGTCTCCCTTTTCTCTCCTCTTTTCCTTTCTTCTCCCTCTCCTCCTCTCCCTCCCCTTCATCTACCTTATCCCTCTCCTTTACTTTCTCTCAATTCTCTTCTGGTACTGTTTTCCCTCTACCCCCCTTCTCCGTCTCTCTCTGTTTCCTTCTTTGTCTTTGCCTTATCCCATTTACTCTCCTCCTCCCTTTACTTTTTCTTCTCCCTCTCCCCTTCAGCTCCATCTCCTTTTCCACTATTTTCCAATACTCTTTCCCCTCTTCTGTTTCGTTTCCCCTACTTTCCTTCCTTTTTTAATGTTTTTCCTAATATCTCCTCTTCGTTAATCCCAAATACTTCTCTCCTTTCCTCTCTGTTTCTTTTGTTCTCCTTTCCTTATCCATGGAGTTTCTCTCTTTATTATGCTTTTTCACATTTTTCTCGTCTTCGTCCTTCTTCCCATTCCTCCTCTTTTTTTTTTTTTTTTTTTTTTGAGGGGGGGGGTAGGCTATTATTATTTTGTACTTCCTAATCATCACCATCATCATTTTTCTCCTTCGTCTTCCTGTACTATTACAACTACTATCATTAGTTCATTACTGTTACTATATACTACTATTTGCCTTGCTCCACATAGCCTATAACGTCATCTCTTTATTCCTCCTCGTCATCATCATCATCATCCTATCTCCTTGCCAACCCATCATCATCGTCCTTGACCATCCATATCGCTCCTCCTCATCTCTCTCTCTCTCTCTCTCTCTCCACACACACACACACACACACACACACACACACACACACACACACACACACACACACACACACACACACCTCATTCTTCTTCATCCATCTTTCTCATCCACTCTCATTTTCTCTGATCCCATTCCAGTTTTTCTTCAGCTTTATTCCCCGTTTATCATATTTTATCTCTCTTCCTCTCTCCTTTTGTCTTGATTCTTTTCGCTATGATTCACAATTTTCTTTCTCAGACTTACCTTTATTCCTTTCATTTTTTTCTTGTGCCTCATTCTTTATTGTTCTTGGTCTACACTTGTTTCGTAATGTTCTCTTTCTTTCTTAGACCTTTTCTTCTCTTAGTCATTCCTTTTTCCACAGTCGGCATCGCTTTCTCTCTCTCTCTCTCTCTCTCTCTCTCTCTCTCTCTCTCTCTCTCTCACACACACACACACACACACACACACACACACACACACACACACACATGTACATACTACTTACTATCCTTGTCGCATCTTCTTCTTGACCTTACGTGCAACCCCCTACGTTACTCGCTCGTATATACCATTTTCACTTCCATAATCACATTCATTTTATCTCTGTTGCGCCCATCAGCTATTCCCTAAATGTAACGTTAGCTTCAAGTGACTAAAGTGACTGACAAGCCCAAATGGTCTTCTGCAACCCAGGAAATCATTTACTTCGTTGGGTGGTAGCCATATAACCAAGAAACATGCCTGTTGGTCTAGTGGGTTAAGATGGTTCAACAGGATGTGACCTAGAAGGGTTTAACTCCGAGGGATTTGGTGTCTTGCTCTTATCATACCGCTCAGGGAATGGTAACAGGTAACTCTCCCCGTGAATGTCTGGACGGAGTAGCCTGTATACAAGCCGGACACTTTTAAATTAAGAGGCAATATAAAATTAGATAATGGATGGATTGCCATACCATCTAAGCACACACTATATCTCACGGATCTCCATACTTCTAACCCTGTGTGTGCCCTCCCCAGTCACAATGGTCAACAGTCCCATTTCCACTGTCCTCACTCCAGATTTTTCACACTCATGCTATATCAACTTTTCACGTTCTCAAGTCATTGTGAACACCACCACACTCTCTTTGCAGCCCTCGTGCATCCTCTGTGCTCAGAATCACAGGCTTTACACACACCAGCCACGATTCTTCTTTGCTCGACTCTTACTTTCCGCCTCCTTCTCACACGTCCCTGTATTTTCTGTCATGGCAACTCTTCCATGACTTCCCATCTCTCCATAACCAGCCCATCACCGCACGAATCATCTCTCAAAAACCCATCACGACAGATTCAGTACATCTATATTTACAAACACCTCGAAATTAATAGCACTAAAATCTGATGTACTTAAGTTTCGCCATTTTAACCCCGTCAGACAAAGAGTTTTCTCCGAGGTTGAAATTGACCGGAATAAGAGAAGTGACGTCATCGTACTGAACTGGTTAATTATCAATTTTAATATGGGGTTATCAACGATGATTTCAAGTTCCTGGATATAATTGTGTTTCTATATGTTTATTGGTATATTTCAAGTTTAAACACTCTAATCTGGAATCCTGTGTGTGTGTGTGTGTGTGTGTGTGTTAAACCTTCTCTCATTCTCCTTTCCCACCATCCCTTTCTCTCTCCCTCCCTCACATACCAACTTATTATTAATTCTCCTTCCTCCCCCAGTCCCCTCCATCTCTGTGCTCCCTCCCCTCCCCCCTCAACCCCCTCCCTCTTTAAATTTCGAGAAAGTAGGGTGAAAAAACGTCTGGTTGTGGCCTCGGGGAAAATGGCGTCGAGAGATTAATTTCATGGTAGAACTCACCCTTCATTCTCAAGACAGTGCTGGGGAGGAGGGAAGGAGTGAAGGAGTGGAAGGGAGAAGGAGGGAGGGGAAGGGAAGGAGAGGGACAGGGGTAATGGAAAGTGCAAAGGGAAGGGAGGGGGAGGGGAGGGGAGTGAAGAGGACAGGAGTGGAAGGGAGAGAAGGGGGTGAAAATGGAGAGGACTGGTAAGGAGGGAGAGGGGGAGAGAAAAGAGACGGTATAAAGGGGAGGAAGGATGAAGGTGACGAAGGGAAGAGCAACGAGAGAAAGATGGAACAGGAGGGAGGGAGAAGAAGAGATGAAAAAGGATAGAAATGCAGAAGGAAAGAAGATGGAAAGAGGAACGATGAAAGAGAAAATGGAAAGAGACGATGGGGAAGGAATGTAATGTATAGTGAAAGGAATAAGGGGGAGTCGAAAATTGGTGGTTTAGGACGAGGGTAAGGGGGTAAGGGACTAAACTGAGGAAGGGGTAGATAGGCTAGGATGGGGAGGGCGGCTGGGGAAGGTGGGAAGGGGGAATAATGGCTAGAGAGGAGGAGGGGAGGAAAGTGGGAAAGAAGAGGAGAGGAGCTAAGCGAGGTGAGTCTAAGGGAGAGTTGGGTAGAGGGAGTAGTAAGGAAAATGGAAGGGGAGTCTAGGGAGAGAGAGGGTTGTGTAGATGGAGGGAGGGGAGCATGGAGAGGAATAAGGGAATAAGATTAGGTAGGAGTCTCGTAGCTTGGAGGGTCAGATGTTGGAAGTCGTGGTGGTGACGGTGGTTGACGAATGTAGTAGTGCTGCAGATGATGGTGGTTGTGATGATGGTGGCTTTAGCTGTGGCTGATTGTGACTGTGATGATGGTGGTTGTGATGATGGTGGCTTTGGTTGTAGATGATGGTGGTTGTGATGATGATGATTGTCTGTTAATGTCGATAATGACTCCAGCTGTATATGACGATGGTTGATAATAAACGTTCTGATTGTAGATGCGGTGGTTGTGATTACATGATAGTCGTTGTGCTAATTGTAATATTTATAAATCGTGGTGGTGGTGGGAGTAGTGGTGGTGGTGATGGGGGTAGTGGTGGTGGTGGTGGTGGTAGAGGGGAATGTGGTGGTAGTGGTGGAGATTTTGGTAGTGGAGGTTGTGGTGATAGTTGGGGGTTAAAAGCAATCTCCGTTAACCTCTTCAGTTAGATTATTTTTTATGTTGTTTTCGTTCCTACTGCCAAATGATCTTATTCAGCTCAGTAACCGCCTGTAGTGAATGAATTAATACCTATATAATAGTTAAGACAGGAGTAATTCATGGTAACATCTGAGTACTGTTAAAGACGAATAAAAATACATAAGAGAAGAATGTAAGGAATTAGATGAATGGGGGAATCAGTAGAAATGAAGAGGACATTTTAACAGATAGAGAAGGACGAGGAATGCCAAATTAGGAGGATGAAAGGAAGGGGAGGAAAACGTAATGAGAGAGAGAGAGAGAGAGAGAGAGAGAGAGAGAGAGAGAGAGAGAGAGAGAGAGAGAGAGAGAGAGAGACTGAGCTGGGCGACTCAACTTCACGATTATAATTTAATTCCGGGTTTTTTATCTAGCTATTCCACTCTCTCTCTCTCTCTCTCTCTCTCTTTCTTCAATCTTTTTTCTCTTCCTACCCCATGATTTCCCTGATTTTTTTTTTCTCTCTCTACCTCTTTCCCTACATCCGGCTCCCACTCTCCTTGCCTCTTCATCCTTCTTCTTCTCCGTCGACCCCCCCACTCCCCCGTTCTCTCTCCTATTCGCTGTCTCCCTCTCGTTCACCCTCCCTTTCCCCCCTTTCTCCCTTTCAATTCCACTACCACTCACTCTCCCTGCATTTTTTACTACTTCATGCATTTTCACAAGTCTGGCATATTTCGCCTCACTTTTACTCTCTCTCTCTCTCTCTCCAAAATAATTGCCTTTCTTGTCCTGTTCGTTTTAATTATTTTCTCATACACGCACATTCCCTGATCCTTCACCCTCTCTCTCTCTCTCTCTCTCTCTCTCTTTCCATGGCTTACTATCTCATTTTGTTCATAAAATCTCTTTCCATCCCATCCCTTCCTTTTCCCTCCTCCATTCTTCCTTGCATGCTTCTTTTTCCCATTCTCTTTTCCATCTTTTTTTTCTCCCTCCGTTCAACTCCTTTTGGTTTCTCATGCTTCCTCTCTTTCTCCTCTCTCCTATCCTCTCTTCCCCTCTCCTCTCTCGTTTTATCCTCTTCTTTCCTCTTTCCCCTTGCCTATCCTTCTTTTCCTCTCATCTCCTTTCCCTTCTTACATCTCCGTACTTTCCTGTTGATTCTGTTTCTACTTCCCTTTTCTTCTCTTTCATCATCTTCTTTCCTGTTTTGTTTATTTCCTCTGAATCCTCTCATTCTTCAGTTTCACCTTTTCCCTCTTCTCTTCCTTTCTCTCCCCTATCCATCTCAACCTCTCTTCTATTCTCCTGTCATCTCCTGTTCTCTGCTTTTCTCTTTATATTTATTTTTTTCTCTTCTCTTGCCACCCCCATCCTCTCCTCTACTCTGCTCTACTTTTTTTTCCTCTTCTCTCTTCTTCTCTGCTCTCCTCTACTCTTCTCTCTTTTCCCCATCCTCCTCTTCCCTCCCTTCCACTTCCCTCCCCTCCCCTCTCCTCCCCTCACGCCATCTCTCTCCCTGACTCTCCCTCCCTTTCACTCGCAGTTCCTCTCTGTATATTATTTACAATCCATTTCTCTCTCTCTCTCTCTCTCTCTCTCTCTCTCTCTCTCTCTATTTACTTTATTATTCCCCCTTAATCCTTCCACTGGAATAGTTAAACTTGGGCAGTTTAATAAAGCCAACAAGAAGCTTTTTCGTTTAGCTGATAAGAATGGAAGTAGTGAAAAATAAATACAAAATGAAATAAGTAAATAAATAACACAAGTAAATGAATAAATGGCTTGGTTAATTATTTACAGTATTCAGGTATTTTATGTCAGGCTTGGGACTGGACGAAATATTTCAGGCTTTATCTTCTTTTCTTCACGGTTAAAAGAGTGATTAATTTTGTGGGTGGGAATTAGTTTGCCGTTCCAACTGACGCGAGATCGAGCCCTAGCAAGGACAGGGAACAGTTTAGGGATGTGAATGACCTTTAAAAAGTGCGGACAGATCCACCACAAGACCCACCAACATGTCATTGAAAAAAATAAACATAAAAAAACAAATGCTGCTACTATCACACCAGCCTTGAACGAAAAAGTCCTAGCGTGCATTTTTTACGGCCCATGAGAATTAGTATCCATGAGGTGACATGTGAAGGTATTTGGCACATATGGACTGCTGAACCTGAAGACCGAAATGTGCAAGCTTTTACCTGAGTCGGATAGGCGAAAAATAAAAAGTCTACGCTTTATAATCATTTAACTAATTTTCCGAATGTGTTATCAGTATTAAGGCTGAATTACTTTCGGGGAACAGTAAAGCCTGTGTGGTCTGTCAGTCAAAGCAACAACTCTCTTTCTCTCTCTCTCTCTCTGCAACACTCCCAAACGCTCCCCCACACTCTTTCCTTTCTCGGTCACATTTCCAAGCTATTTCTTCCAATCCCGTTCTTTTTCTGGACACACACACACACACACACACACACACACACACACACACACACACACACGAGACTCAGATATCCTCTCTCTCTCTCTCTCTCTCTCTCTCTCTCTCTCTGATACACAAATACACACACACACACACACACACACACACTTTATCTTTCATATCTTTTCCATCTCTCACACACTCACTCACTGACAACCCCCACTCCCTCTCTCAGCCACTCCCTCCCTCCTCTCTCTCTCAGACACACACACACACACACACACACACACACACACACACACGCAGTTCCACACTCGCTTTTTTCATTCCTTTTCGCTCTCACTCGCTCCGATACACAATTAAAACTTTCTCCATCAAAGTTGTGAGGTAAAAACAGGCCGAGAGCAGAAAATATGGCTCTAATCCTGAGTTGGGTGACTGACAGACGCATACCCTTGCTTCCATGTCCCCCCCACCACCGTCACCCCCAAACACCTCACACACACACACACACACACACACACACACACACACACACACACACACACACACACACTTTCGTCCATCCGACCTCTTTCTCCCCTGCAAACTCTCAATGCTTTTCTACATTCCTCCTCCCTCTCCTCCCTCCCTTTCCCATCACACCTCTCCCCACTCACACACTCCCCAAACCCGCACACACTTGCTTCCATCCTCCCTTCTTCCCTTTTGCTCCCTTTTGCCCCACCCCGCCTTCCTCCCTTCTGTGTTTTCATGAGGAACTGTGGGCCATTGTATAAAAATGTTTCCTAGGTCTTGTTTCTCAGTTTTTTTCCCTGATTAACTTTGGTATTTTCTTGTCTTTTATTTCTACCTTTTCATTATGGACACAGTTGAGGTAAATAACACAGTAGACGGTTTTAGGAAATCTCTCTAAACTCACAATATTAACTCGAGTCTTCATTCCATTACTCTAAGACTGGATCTCCTTACAGGTTTAGAGAGGTCTGTGTGATGTGTGTAGCTGGGTTATGCTATATATATTCCTTTCTTTTTTCTTATCATTTTCTTCTATTATTTCCTCCATCCCCCTGCAGCTCTCTCTCTCTCTCTCTCTCTCTCTCTCTCTCTCTCTCTCTCTCTCTCTCTCTCTCTCAGCTCTTCCTTTCCTCTTGTTCCCCTCCTTTTAATTCTTATATCTTCCCTTGTCCCTCTACACTTCATTCATTCTTGTTCCCTCATCCCTTACTCTTCCTAACTCCATCCTTCCCTCCATCCCATTCTCCATTTCTCTCCTTTCCCAGCTCCTTATTCCTCCTCCTCGCTCTTCACTTTTCCATTTCTGTTCCCTTTACTTTCCCCTTTCCCCTCTCCTCTCAACCTTCCTACTTTCCTTCTCAACCTCTCACCTCATTCCCTCCTCCCCCTTCTGTCCTTCCTTCCATCTTCCATGATTCCTTTCCTTCCTTCTCTCCCTCATTCCTTTTCCTTCTCCCATGTTCCTCTTAACTCCACCACACTGTCCCTTTCATTTACCCTTGCTTCCTTCCTCCCTCCTTCCCAATCTTCTCGCTTCCCTCTCCTGCCCATCCTTCCTTCCTTCCACTTTCCTTCAAGCCTCCCTTCCTTCACTTATACTTTCACAATCTCCCTCCCCCCCACTCTCCCTTACCTTCTTCCCCTTTCCTCCCTCTCTCTCTCTCTGCATCTTCCATCCATCCTCCCTTGCTCCTTTTATACCCCCATAATCTTCCCCCCCTCCCCGCCTACCTCTCTCTCTCCTATCCTCTTATCCAGCCTCAACGTTTCCCTTCATCCCTCTCTTGCCCACTCTTCTTTCCCTCCAGCTTCCTTCCATTCTTCCTTGCTCCCTTTATACTCCCTCACCCTTTCCTTCCCTCCACCCTTTTCCTTCCCTTTTCCACTCCGCCCCTCCACTCAACAGTTTGTCTCTCTCCCTTCTCCGTTTCCCCTCCCGCTCCCTTCCTACCGCTCCCCTCCACCTTCCGTTCTCTCCCAGACATTCCCCTCTCCCTCCCATCCTCTCCCTTTCCCTCTCGACTTTTCCCCTCGTCCTCCAGCGCCCTCCCTCTCTCCTTCTCCCTCTCCCTCCTCCCTCCCTCTCCCTCCCTCCACTCACCAGCCTTTCAACCCCACCCCGGCCGCCGTCAGCTGTCAAAAATTCCAGCATTCCAGCTTTGCCAGAGCCGAGAAATTCCAATATGGCGGTGTTTCTGGCTCATTCCCGAAGTTTTGTTGCTTATTACCGAGTTGGGATGTGACGCGCCGGGGGGCATGGGGAGTTGGCGGAATAGAATCACAAGGGCGGAGGTCTAGAATCACAAGGAAGAGGAACAGAATCAAAAGGGAGAGAGCTAGAATCACAAGGGAGAGGGCTAGAATCACAAGGGAGAGGGCTGGAATCACAAGGGAGAGGGCTAGAATTAAAAGGGAGAGAGCTAGAATCACAAGGGAGAGGGCTAGAATCACAAGGGAGAGGGCTAGAATCACAAGGGAGAGGGCTAGAATCACAAGAGGAAGAGCGCTAGAATCACAAAGGAGGAGGGGTAGAGTCACCAGGGAGAGGGCTGGGTACGCCAGAGAAAGGCTAGAATCATTAGAGAGGGGGATAGAATCACTAGCGAAGGGGGCTGGATCACAAGGAAAAGGGACTAGAATCACCAAGGATGGGGGCAAGGATCATCAGGGAAGAATCGAGTATCGGCGAGGGGGACAAGAATCGCAAAGTGGAGGGCTAGAATCATCAAGCAAAGGGCTAGATCAAAAGGGAGAAGGTTAGAATCACCAGATAAGGAGCTAGAATCACAAGAAGGAGGGTTAGAATCACCAGGGAGGGCACTAGAATCACCAGGGAGGGCACTAGAATAACCAGGAGACTAGAATCACGAAGGGGGGAGGGGTATTTCCTGTCTTTTCCATCTGTACATCACTCTCACACAAATGCAGTTGCTTCCACACACATTTTTTTCTTTAATCTTTGTTTTCACACATTTTTCTCTTCTCTGTTTCCACACTTTATTCTTCTGTGTTTACTGTCTCTCTCTCTCTCTCTCTCTCTCTCTCTCTCTCTCTCTCTCTCATCAACTCTGCTTCCATGAGTTTTCTTAGCTGGGGTTTTATTTTTTTTTTTGGTCGCCCTTTTGGGTTGGTCCTTCCTTGTTTTATTTTCATTGTTGTAAAGGTCGGGTGGACAAAATCCGATAACCACAATATTCAAAGAGAGAGAGAGAGAGAGAGAGAGAGAGAGAGAGAATAATGTTACACGGACACAAACTTTAAAGGTCTGCGTGGTGGCTTGGCTTTGATATTAATAGACAGATTTACGCTCTAATTGAAGCTCAAAGCCAAAATAATGAGAGAGAGAGAGAGAGAGAGAGAGAGAGAGAGAGAACGCTTCTATCTCTGCGTGTTTCGCCACAAAGTGTAAGGGATCAGCTGAGTCACTGCGTTTCTTTCACTCTCATTCACTCCTTTTTTATCCCCCATTCGACACTGTAGTCACATTATCTCCTCCTGTCCTCCCTTCCTTGTTCTTCATTCCTCTGCTCAGTGTTCATTCGCCCTTATTTTTCGTTCTTTATTCTGTTCTTTTGCTTTCTTTCCATTCACTTTTATTTTGTCATATTTTGCTCTTTCATTCGTTCAACACTATTCCCATTCTCTCTCTCTCCCTCTCTCTCTCTCTCTCTCTCTCTCACTCGATACCCTCCTCCATACCTCGCCTTATTTTCAACCTGCTTACACTCCTATTTCCCCTCTTCTTTACCTCCTTTACTACATCCTACAGATATCATTAATATTTTGTCTCATCCCTCCTTCTCTGATTCCACCGTTCATTCTTCTCTGTTTTTTTTTTCTTTTTTCCACTCCTTTCTTCCTTATTTTCGTTTACATTATTTTTCTCACATTCCTTTCCTTTCTTCCTTCATTGTTTCTTTCATTCTGCTTTTTATTTTTTTTACTTTTACCTCCTGTCCTTACGTTATTACTCATTTTTTAAATTATCTCTTCCCTCCTTCCTTCCTTCTTTCACTGCCTTCTCCTTCTCTGTATTTACTTCCATCACTCATTCCCGCCTTCTTTCTCCTGTTCTTTCATACTTGTCTTCTTTACCATCCTTCCTTCTTTCTTTCCTGTCTTTTTTCACTTATTCGCGCACATTTCCTCCTCTCATTTCCGTAGCTTCCTTCTTCTTTCATTTAATTTTTCTTCTCCTTCATTCCTTGATTTTCTTTCCACTTCATTCTTTTTTCGAGTTTTTTTTTTTTACATTTCCTCATTCTTCCTTCTATTCCTTCCTTGTCTCTTCCCCACTCATTGCTTTCCTCTCCATCTCCTTTCTTTCTTTCTTTTCTCTCTCTTTCTTTCCACATTACTGATACCCTCATTCTTTTATCACCTCCTTCACTACCCTGAGAAATTCTTAAGGTACCAATTAGAAGACGAAGCATAATGGATGATGAAGGAGATGGGGCAGGTTAGAATGAATAGAACGAGAAGAGAGAGAGGAATATGCTCTCTCTCTCTCTCTCTCTCTCTCTCTCATTATTTTCCCTCTCTTCCTCCCATCATCCCCTTCCGTGCCTCCCCCCTATCATTATCCCTCTTCGCTTCATTACACCCTTTTCCTTCTCTCTCTCTCTCTCTCTCTCTCTCACACACACACACACACACACACACACACACACACACACACACACACACACACACACACACACACACACACCATCTATCTATCTAACCATTTTTCTATCCACACACACACCATCTACCTCTCTAACCATTTTTCTATCCATGTATTTATTTACGTCTGTCTGTCTGTTTTTGTCTTTTTGTCATTCTACCTGTTTATCTGTTGCTCTCTCTCTCTCTCTCTCTCTCTCTCTCTCTCTCTCTCTCTCTCTCTCTCCAGCACAACAATAATTACGGGAACTGCAATTTCTCATAACATATATTTTTTTGTCTCTCCCTCCTTAACGAATTGCTCAATGTAAGTTATCTTCACGAAATTGTTTTTAGTGATGTGGGGGGAGGAGGAGGAGGAGGAGGAGGAGGAGATACAGATAAGAATGAAAAGATGAAAAAACAAGAACAATAACCACAATAACAGTAATAACAACGGCAGTAACAATAACAGCAATGACAACAATAACAACAACAGTAATAACAAACTGGGTCTAAGGGGAATGAAGAGTAAAAGAAGCGACACAAATAAAGGTAGACGAAAATTATTATATGATGGCGAAGAACGGAAAGAGATAATGAAAGCAGAGGAGAAGATAAACTTGGAACAGGGAGAAGGGAGAATCGGGAGGAGGAAAATTAGGTTAGTTAACTCCTCCTCCTCCTCCTCCTCCTCCACTGCCTCCATCTTCTTTCCTTCCATTATCGTTCTCTTTTGTATCATTATTATTTTGCTTACGTTCGTGTTCTCTACATAATTCATCACACTCATACACCAGTCTATTTTAATGCTATCACTATCTATCTATCTACCTGTCTTTGTCTCTCCATTTATCTTTCTCTCCCTGCCCCTCCTCCCGTTAAAAACTAATGTAATTTCAGCCATTAGTCAACAAGGCAATTTAACCCTCTCTCTCTTGTTTAACTCCTCACAGGCCAGTAAACCCGTGAATTAAGTAGCGGTGGGTGAGGGGAATAATAAGGCCCACACGCTAGCCTACCATTATATAGGGGGCCAATCTCCGCCATTTTGGCTGCATGCACCTATACGATTACAGAAGCTTTTGGAGCGTATGCGACTTCTTAAAGTCTAGTGTAACTGTGAAACTTTCCACGACTTCATTAGTGGCTAAATGCAACTTACAGACGCTTAATTATGCAAGACGAAAGTCGATTAGCTTCAGGAGATTGGGCACAAAATGTCGACGCTGGCCAATTTCCCGCCAGAGGGCCTCCCGTGTTTACCTCTTAAAAGAAAACGAGTCTCACCAGCGAGCACTTCCATCTCACATAATCCTTACTTTAATTTGTTAATTTCTGTTTTTCTGTACTTAGCTTTTATGTTTCTGAATATTTTTACTCATGTCTTCCTGCTTTTATCCCTCTTGTTTTTTTTTGTTTTTTTTCCAGAGTTAATTACCGGTGTTGTGTAGTTTCTTTTTCAGTATATTCCTGTTTTACACGTTAACCTCTCACCTATGATGACGCCATTTATATTTTAGTCTTATTACCAACCCACCATATCATTTTGCTTAGGAGAGGTCTTTCAAATCGCAAGGTTTATATTAAGATGTAGCCTTCATAAACCCCCCCTCATGACGAGAAGTCTTTCCTAAGTTGAATAAAATCGTCTTTTGGTAGAAAGAATAAACTAAAAGGTCATCGTAGTGAACCGGTTAATATTTCCCAAAGTTTCTTTCGTTTTTTTTCTGATTTTTAAAAAGTTTTTGCCAAATATAAAATTAATCGTGTCTCCTTTGATACTTTCCATATTATCGACATTTCTCTCTGACTATTTCTTCTATGTATAAAAATCATGCTTCTTTGTGTTTGTTTTCCCCTCATTCTTCTTTTCGCAGAACCCATCCATGTTCGTACTCATTTTTTCCTTACTTTCCCGATTTCATTACAGTCATGGCAAGATTACGAAACTCATTCTGTGGGAGTATTATTTTCTGTCGATTACGGTATTCATGTTTTCGTTATATTATTTCTGTTTACTGGGAATATATCTTTTTTTTTAACCATTCCCGTTTGATTTTATTACTGTTGTCAGGAGTTAGCTCTGTTTTACAAGTTATCTTTAGTAGTTCATTTGTGTTGCCCCGGGTTTATTTCTATTTATTCTTAGGTTATTCATATTATTGTTCTATTCATGTTATTCAGCATTCATTCAGGTTAACTCACTTTATTTAAGTTATTCAAGTTTATTTCTGCTTAATTTTACTTTATACGTCTTATTCTTAGCTTATCTCTGTATATCGTACACTTCAGTTGACTTATTCTGAATTTAATCATGGTCTCTATATTCTTAGTCTGTCCAAGTTATTCTAAGCAATTTCTTGTCTATTCTTACTTTATTCCTGTATATTCTTAGCTTATTCTTCTACTTTCTCAGCTTATTCCTCTATATTCTTAGGTTATTTCTCTTCATTCTCAACTTCTTATCTAATTAAGGTAAATATTGTCCTGTTTTTGTTTTGTGAATATGCAAATACTAACAGGTGCACTGCTGGAGCTGCAGATTAGCTACGTCAATCCTAATTCAGAGAGAGAGAGAAGGAGAAAGAGAGAGTGAGAGAGAGAGAGAGAGAGAGAGAGAGAGAGAGAGAGAGAGAGAGAGAGAGAGAGAGAGAGAGGGGGAGAGAGAGAGAGAGAGAGAGAGAGAGCAATCGACTGGCTAGGTAAGCTGATAGAAAAACAGGTGCAGATTGGTGAAGAGATATACCTGTAGAAAGATAGATGTAAACGGAAGTAGAGACAGATCGATGGCTAAAAACGTGTGTGTGTGTGTGTGTGTGTGTGTGTGTGTGTGTGTGTGTGTGTGTGTGTGTGTGTGTGTGTAATGGGTTTGTTTTGATACAGCTAATGCCCTTCCTGTATGCACCAGGGATTTTCTGACTATGAAAAGATTTGGGGTTGTATTTTTTTTTCTTTTACCGGCAGGAGATATTGGGAATTTCAAGAGGATTTTATTTTTGACCACGGTTTTCTGACAGTCAATAGATTTTCTGAAGGCCAATAGATTTTTTGACTATATGTGATAATCTGAATGTCCTTAGATTATTATTTTTTTTTTTCGTACGTGATTTTCTGGCTGTCGACAATTTTTTTTTAGTCCGTTTCATTTCCTTCTGACAATGATCCACAACATCTTTCAGCTAAGTTAATGGTCTGGTATAGTTAGACTGAAGGAAAAAAAATTGAATTGTAACCAAGGAGACTCATCCCTACTTCGTATTTCTCACCGAATTTCATACAACTACGGCTTATTATTCAAGTTGTGAGAGTGATCCAGTTCCGACAGATGAAAACAAACTGACATCAGTTGTAAGGTTTTTTATTATTGAGGATTTCTTATTACAAGGAATCTTCTACCTGCAAATACTGTGTTCAGATTGTATATGATTTTCTGACGGTCACGTGGTCTTACTGTATCGCACTTCTGACTGGTAAGAGATCTGACTGTAAGAACTTTCCTGACTACAAGATCTAACTGGAGGAGATTTTCTGAACAAAAATACGTGCTGACTGGAATAGATTTTCTGACTGACGAGGGATTTTTCTTATTGACATTAGATTTTTTTAATGTCTAAGGATTATTTGCTGTTGCTTAAGGATTTTTACTGTCAAGAGATTAGGCGTTTTCAATTACAGTAGTTTTTATTCATGGGATTCTCTGACTCCTGATAGTTTCTGATTCTCTGATGAGGTTGGGAGTTATTATTGCCGGTATTTTTTTTTTTTTTCATTCAACCTGCAAATCACAAACTTAATACATCTTTATATAATCTATGTAAAATAATTCAGCCAGTAATACGGAAAGAGACATGGAGAATAAAATGACTGGCATGTTTGGACTTTGGTGAGGCTATGGTTATGGATGTAGTGGTGGATGTGGTTGTGGTGATGGCTATATTTGTGGTTGTGGTGGTGGTTGCAGTGGCAGTAGTAGTTTAGGTGGTGGTCATGGTGATAGTTATGGTTGTGGTGATTTCAAGGGGAGCTTTGGTAGATGGGCTACAAAAGAGCTTAGTAATAGTTGTAATATTAGTTATGGCAGCTTGTTAGGAGTAGCAGTAGTTCTGATGGTAAATGTGGTAATAATAAACAACATTGTACAACCACTATAATTATAATACTTGTGATAGTGGTAGTTGTGGTAAATGAGTGGGGTGTAATGGTTGTAGTGGTACCTAATTTGGCTGCAGCGGTTTGAATGGTAGTAGCAGAGGTAGATGAGCTTGATGTAGTGACAGCTGTGGTAGCAGCTGTGGTGGCGAGTTAGGTGCAGTGGTAGACGTGGTGGTAGTTGTGGTAATTGGAGTGGCACCGTAACAATGATAGTGGTAACTGTGATTGTAGTGACAGTGGTAGTTATGGCAGTAGTGATAGAGGTAGTTGTGGTAGATTTGATGAATACAGTGGTAGAAGTGATAGTGGTAGTTGTGGTAGTGGTGATGGTGGTAGTTGCAGTAGTGGGGTGAACTAGACCACACTCGCCCCTTCACCTCAGCCCGTGTGACTGACTTGCACGCAAAGGGGGGGAGGGTTAAAGAAGGGATGTAGGGCACAACCCCTCTCTCTCTCTCTCTCTCTCTCTCTCAAGTAATGGTCCTAGTTATATATGAGAAAAACCTATAAAGATAACTGAGTATTTATTAGCTTATTTCCCTGTTTATCATATTTATCACTTATTTACACATTCATCTTATTCATTCTCCTTCTGTTAACCTATATTTTGGGCCATTTTCTAGTTTCTTGTTGCTTTTACCAGACGATTTTATTAATCTTAGGAGCGCCCTCTGATACTGAAGGGGCATTTCAAGAGAGTATATAACCCCTCCAGTTCCAGATCCTTTAAACTGAATGAAATCGTCTGAAGATAGCAAGAACAAAGTAAAAAGTTACCTCCTCAAGCTAAAGGGGTTGTGTCCGTGAATTACGTACTTTAAATATACAAAAAAAAACAAAAAGTACTGAGATGGTCTGGCCAAGAGGTGAGAATGGAGAATAAAAGACTGACCAGGAGAGTATATGTGAGTGAGGTGGATGGGAGAACGGAGCATGGGAGGCAGAGGATGAGACAGACAGATGTGATGAAGAGATATTTGAGAGAGCGGTGTGTGTGTGTGTGTGTGTGTGTGTGTGTGTGTGTGTGTGTGTGTGAGAGAGAGAGAGAGAGAGAGGGGGGGGCTCGTCCATTTCGATATACTTGACCTTGAATCTTGTTGACCCACGTGTCCTCACTCAACCCCACACAAGCATCCATCTAGCAACATCTGGGCTCATACTAAGCTGTCTATCTATCTATCTATCCATGTGTCCAGATTTATATATGTGCCTCTCTCTCTCTCTCTCTCTCTCACACACACACACACACACACACACACACACACACACACACACACGTTTCCTCCTCCCCTCCCTATCAGTCTCCCTTCTATCAAAATGGGGAAAAGTCAGGGGTTTTATAGATCTCAAATATCAAAGCGTCCGTCCTTCTATATCTTACTTTGCTATACTATCCCTCATCAAATTCCTCCTAATCAACTGAATGGATCCTAGACAGCTTTACTGCACTTTTTATTAATGTATCAGACTGGGGAGATGGATAGGAAGCCTGATTCCAAAGGGTCGGCTTTCATATAATAGCATCTTCACTATTTTTTACGGTAACTTTGTCTCCAGTGGACCTTTTTATTTTTTTTTTTAAGGAGTAATTTGTTGTCTAGTCGTACTCTGTCTATTGAACATTCACTCCAGTTTGGTTTTGATGTTGCCAGAGTGAAGATATACAAGTAATCTTACAGCTGAAGCCGAAGAAAGTGAATGAATATGTGCCCCGAAATCCACCTTTTCCCTATAGTCCTGTTACTTTAAACTGACCCAGATTTTTGTCGCTTTGCAGCTTTTTTCATGTTGCTCACTGACAGACTAAGGCAATGCTGTTGCTTTGTATTTTTTTCATAGCACTTCTTCTAAATTAGTATCATATTCTATAGCTAATGTCTTGTTAAAGCTCAATATTCAAGAAAGGGAAATGGCAATTTTATGCCAAGGTGGATTAAAAAGGGTATAATAATGAACTGATCCACAACATTCCTCATATGACACCACACGGGCGCTAACACCCTTAATCTCTACGAGTATTGTCATGGGCTGGCCTGATCTCGTTCCTTGAGGGTGTGATGGCATTAGCGGGATGTTTTTATGCCTGCTGAATGGTGTTTATGAAAGAACAGTGTAATCTTCAGACACAGACCTCTCCTAACCGGAATGTAATCGTTTGCCGGTAACACAAATAAAATGCCTTATATAATTGACGTTCTTTACTAGGCTACTTAAGTGACATCCTTCTCCCTACAGATGCAGTCAACATTCAGATCCTTAAACTGTTCCTTTCTGCTCATACTCCTGAGGATTAAATTAATGTGCGTTCTTTTCAAACTACAGCTCACTCTCCTTTTCATTCTGCCATTGCTATCCCGCTGCCTGTGCACTCAGCAGCATCGGAGGCGTAGGGTTTGAATAATGCATGTCGACTACGCTATGCTTAGTATGGCGACATTCACATACACTAAGTCCTAATGTTCTCCCTGACTACGACGCGCAACCACTGAAGTTTCCCTCCAAGTCCCTATTTTATTTTTAAGTACGGGCATACTAGGGTAAAGACGACCTCACCCAAAGGTCTCGTGGTCGCTCTGGGTAACGTCTTCTGCTGTTGCCAGTTAGGGAGGACTGGGGGAGGGAAAAGATGGGCGGGTGGAGGGTGGGTGTCGTGGGGAGAATGAAGTGGTGAGGGTGGGGGAGGAGGGGGTGAGATGGTGAGGGCGGGTGGAGTGGGTTCTGGGGTCACCAAGCTGCCTCCCTTATCACTCCTCTTATTGCCTCTCAGAAACACACCACCGCCACATCACACAGCCTAAAGAGAGTAGTGGCTTGTGTGGTAGTAGTGTTGTACTGGTGGTGAGGGGATTGGTATCGGTGGTGGTGGTGGTAGATGTGGCGGTGTTTGTGGTGGCTGTTAGTGTGATGGTAGTTGTAGTTGTGACGGTACTGGCTGTTGTATTTGTGGCAGTGGTAGTTATAGTCTTGGTGGTGGTAGTGGTAATTGTGGTGGCAGTAGTGGTAACTGTGGTGGTGGTTGTGGTAACTGTGGTGGTGGTGGTGGTACTGGTGCGTGTGGTGGGAGGTGATAACAGTGGTCATGGTGATGGCAGCTGAAGTTATGGTACTGGAAATGGTAACAGTGGCGGTGGTGGTAGATGACAGTGTTGTAGTACATGGCTAGCAGCTGTAGTGACAGTAAATGTTGTAGCTGTGGTTGCTGTTGGTAGGGATAATGTTGTGGCGATGATAATGGTTTTCGTACTGGTAGTAGTGGTGGTGGTAGTGAGTACTGTAGTAGCAGTGGTTGACGTTAGTAATAATGATGTGGATGTGTTACTGCGTGCAGGAGTGGAAGTGGCTGTGGTGCTGTGTTATAGTGGTGGTTGATGGTAGTGCTTTTGTTGTGATGATGATACTGCTTATTGTAATGGTAGCAGTGGTAGTAGTGAATGTTGTAGTAACAGCACTGTGGTAGTGAATGTAGCAGTGGTGATGATGGTAGTAGAGAGTGCTGTAGCAGTAGTAGCAATCGTGGTAGTGAGTGTAGAAGTAGTGGTGGTGGTCGCAGTGCGTGTTATTGTAGTAACCACAGTGGGAGTCAGTGCTGTAGTAGAGATATTTTTGTAACAATAGCGTAATAAGTTTTCCACTGCATTTCCCACATTACAGACATTTGATCAACGCTGCTATGTAACTCGAATAAGGCCAACTGTAATTCACTGAAAACTGTAACTAGATCCATCATTCACGCTGCAGAATACTCAGCACTATTTTACACACCAGTCATATATTTCCCTAGTCGCAAGCACACGTGAAGAGTACGTCTGAAAAGAGGAAGTAACAATTATTTTAAAGTCAGTAATTAGAGTACGTGTTTTATTTTTTTCTCTCTATACTAATTTCTTTCATCCAAGGAGTTTATTTATTTATTTTTTTTTTTTATTCCTGATGTTGGTAGACGGTTTTATTTACAAGAGTCCCCCTGGTCGCGAAGGGGTTTACTGAAGGTTGCATCCAGACCCTTCAGTTCGAAAAGTCTCTCAAGGACTGAATAAAATCGTCTGGACAGCAAGAATAGAGAATGTACGGTACATTATTGCAGTAAGTGAATTAATCTATATACGAAAAAAAAAAATGATTTCTTGGTTAAATGTTTTTAGTTTGATTTTTCTTTTTGTTCACCCCTTCACTACGATGACGTCTTAAAATTCATTCTTGCATCCGCTAAACAATTTGTTATTCAGATTAGACAAGGCATCATGTAGTAAAGGGATTAATGGATTTTTTTTTTTAACCCCTTTGGTCTCTCTCAAATAAAAATAAAATCTGGAAGTTGCAAGATTAAACTGAAATAGAGACTGTGATCAGCTCGGTAGAGGAGGAGGAGGAGAAGAACGAGGATGAGGAGGAAAGGTAGAGAGGAAGAAGATGAGTAAAATGTAGTTCCAGTGGGAGGAGTACGTACAGTGGTGGTGTAGCTGTGGTTGTGGTAGTTGGAGTGTGGTAGTTGTGGTGGGTGTATCTGCGGTAGTGACGAAGGTAATGGTATTGCTGCTGTAGTTGTGGTAATGGGGACGATTATAACAAATATGATGATGATAATGATGACTGTGATAGTAACGATAAAGAAGATGATGATAATGATGATGCGCAGTAACGATAAAGACAAAGATGATGATGATGATGAAGATGACTGTGATATTAAGGATGAAGACGCTGCTGCTGCTGATGATGCTGAGGATGAAGATGATGATAATTTACGATAACGATTAACACTCTTGCAATACATTCCGTGTCAGTAAAGAGGGACATAACTAGAACGATACAGATGATAAAATATAAACACAAATAACGAAAAGCCAGCATTAGTTAAGGAGAAATTAAAATGTATATATATTTTTTCACGACCCTGGATAAATACTACTGCTAATAATGATGCACATATATAATTAATTAACTTATCAGGAGGCTGTATGTGGAGGCAGATGAAAAAATGCCATTCTTAAGTCGTGGGAATTAATTAAGATATGGCCTCTAGGGAGTGGGAGGGAATGGGGGAAAGGAGGAGACAAGAAGGAAGAAAGAAGAGAGGAAGGAGAGACGGAGGAAGAAAGAAGAGGAGAGACGGAGGAAGAAAGTAGAGGGAGGAAGGGAATGAGGAGACTGAGAAAGAAGGACAGGAAAAGGTAGAGAGATGAGGAGGAGAATAGGTTGGGAGAAGAGAAGCGGTAGGGAGGAGGAGGAGGAGGAGGAGCTGAATCATGAAAAAAAAAAAAGTCGCAAGTAATAAAAGTAGAAAAAAAAGATGAGCCTCGACTTTTCCATCAAATACCTCGATTCCGGAAATAAAGGAAATGAAGTCAGGAAGTGAGGAGGGAAGGAAGGAAGGAGGGAAGAGAGAAGGGGGGGAAGGAAGGAGAGGGAGGGAGAGAGGGTAAACAGGGGGAGATGGATAGATGGGGAAAAAAAAGGATAAAGGGAGAGTGGGAAACGAAGAAAGACCAAAAAAGCGAAAGAAGGAAGTTGGACAGAGAGAAAGGAAATAGAAGGGATAAGAAACACAATAAAGGAAGGAAGGAAGGAAGTTCATAAGAAGTGAGGACCAAGAGGAAATTGTATCAGGAAATCAAGATAGAGATAGGAAGAGGAAGAGGAGAAAAGAGGGAGAAAGGGAGAGGAGGAAAGAATATGAAAAAGGAAGCTGGCAGTGAGAATAAAATGAAGTAAAAAAGAAAGGGAGGAAGGAAAGATGAAAAAGAAAGAACGAAAGAAAGAAAGGAAGGAAGGAAGTAATGAAGTGGTGGATGAAAGGAAACTGCATGGAGAAAGAAAGAGGAAAAGAATGGGAGAAAAAAAAAGAAAACAAGAAGTTTGTGAGAAAAGAGAAAAAGTGAGAATTGTATATCAGGAAGTAGGAGGGTGAAATGGAAGGGAGGTGAGAGGGAAAAAAGCGAGGAAGAAAGGAGGAAAAGGAAAGAAGAAAACTAGAAACAAGGGGAAGGAGAGAAGGAAAGTAAAAAAGAGTGAGAAAGAAGAGGGGAAAATAATATTGGAAGTGAGGGGAATAGAAATGGGGGAGTGTGACTGAGATGAAGGGAGGGGAAAGGGGGAAAGGAGGATAGGGAGGGAGGAAGGAAACCGGGAGAGAGAGAGAGAGGAACAGGTGGAGAGAAAAAAAATGGATATGAGGGAAGGGAGAGAAGAAGAAAGGAGAGAAGAAAGAGAGGAAGGAACATGAGAAAAAACAAAAGTTAGGAGGAAGGAAAAGAGGGAGATGTGGCGGGGAAAAGGAGGAAGGAAATCTAGGCAGGAAAATAAGGCAGACAGAAAATATGGGAAAAGCAGGAAAGATGATGGGGAGAATAAGAATGAGTAGAAGAGACACTGGAAACGATGAAGGAATAACATGTAAAAAGAGGGAAGGAAAAGTGAAGAGAGACAGAGAGGGAAGTTTGTTGAAAAAATGGAAGGAGGGGAAGAAGGATAGGAGAGGGAAGTGAAGAAGGGTGGGAAGAAGGAATTGTAAACAGAAGGAAGGGAAGAAGAGAGAGAGAGAGAGAGAGAGAGAGAGAGAGAGAGAGAGAGAGAGAGAGAGAGAGAGAGAGAGAGAGAGAGAGAGAGAGAGAGAGAGAGAGAGACAGACAGACAGACAGAGACAGACACTGAAAATAAGAGGGAGAGGGGAATGAGGGAGGGAATAAGTGGAAGTAATGGAGGGAAGGGGGTAGGGAGGGAAGAAGGGAGAAGGAAGGAAGCATCCGGGATAAGGAAGAAGATGAACTAGCAGGAAGCAATATTTTATCACCCTCCTTCTAGTTATTGGCTTCTCCTTCCTCACGCTCTTTTTCTTCTTCCTCTTCCTCTCCTTCCTCCTCCTCCTCCTGCTTTTTCTTCTTCTTTTTCATCTTCTTCCTTCATCTCATTTATTCTTTTTCATCTTCTCGTTCTTCCTTTCCTTCGCTTTATTTCTTGTGTCTTTCCTTCCAACCTTCCTTTCCTTTTTTTTTTTTTTTCATCATAATCTTTCATCTCTCTCTCTCTCTCTCTCGTTCATCACAATCGTTTTTTTTTTTTTTATTATTATTTAATGTACAGTGAAAGATCATCTGGATACGAAAGGCCTATAAAATGCTGTCCCTGCTTAGCAACGACCCCTTCTTCATCCTCCCACGGTACTCCACATGTTTCAGACACTTTCCCTCCTCTCTCCCTCGTTGTCGATCTCCCTCTCTTCTGCTCCTTTAAATCATCCCACTTTCATACACCCTACTGATCAATCCTCTCTCTCTCTCTCTCTCTGAAACCACAGGGCAGGATCCTAATCATCATCACCATCGTTTCCAAGTATTTAAAAAGCACCTGTAGGGTCTGATAATATGAAAAAGGAGAGGCACTAGAATGCTGTCCACGTTTTACCATATTCAACAAGACAAAGGACACCTACGATGGCTGCACCCACCCTAACTGCCAAAAGTGTCCTTAGATATATCCGACACACCCCAGACATACCCCAGATGTACCCCAGACATACCCCAGACATAGCCCAGATACACCCCAGACATACCCCAGATACACCTCAGACATACTCCCAGATACACCTCAGACATACCCCAGATACACCTCAGACATACTCCAGATACACCCTTGATATACCCCAGACACACCCCAGACATACCCCAGATACACCCCGACATACCCCAGACGTACCCCACATACACTCCAGACATACCCCACATACACCCCAGACATACCCCACATACACCCCAGACACACCCCTGACATACGCCACATACATCCCAGACATGCCCCAGATACACCCCAGACACACCTCAGACGCCCCTGGACACGCCCAAACGCATATGAAACTCACAACCGAGATCCCCACGCCTTAAACTCACTCCCATGTGTGTCAGATATCATTCTTTCAAGAGATACAGTGAGTGAGTGAGTGAGTTACTGACTGAGTGTGTGAGTGAGTGACACAGTTAGGGACACAAACTGAATTTTTAACCGCCCCTGTGAGCGCGGCAAAATCCTTGAAACTAAAAAGCTGCTGATCCGAATATGAAGGGGGTGACTTTTTAAAAATAATCACGAGTGGCCTTGCTGATATTAATAGCGCTGGGGACTCGGGCTCATTAATATTTTAGTTCGCATATTCTCCCCTTGACATTAAATTCCATGACCGTACACTCTGCCTTCCTCGCTCCCTCCCTCTCAACCCTTTCTCCCTCATTCCATTGGACTATTCCCCCTCCCCCCTTTCCTCTCCCATTTTATTTCTCCCCCGTTTCACCCCATTCACTCCAACCCCCTATCACTTCTTCCTCTTTATCCTATAGCTACTTCTCTCTCTCACCCCAGTCATTTCCAGCCTCCATCCCTTTCCCCCTCAGTCAGTTTTTCGTCTCTCACTCAACCCACCCAAACCCCTTCCTATTTCTCTCTTAGTCATTTTCTTTTTTATCCCTCTCACCCATAACCCCAACTCTTTGCTTCATTGCTCAGTTCCTCTCCTCTCACTCTCTCTCCCTTGCCTTCCAAGTCATTTTCCCCCATCCCACCCCTTTCACCTCCAACACTACCTCCTTCTCCCTCGGCTTTTCCCACCTCGCCTCCAAACCCCTTCTCCTACCTTTTTCTCTCCGATTCAGTTTCCCTCCCTCTCACTCTACTCAAATTCCACCCCTTTCTTCCTCACTCAGCCTTCCCTCCATTCACCCAACCCTCACTCCTTTCTTATTTAGACAACTTCTCTCAAATACTACGCACCCCCAGCCCCCAACCACCACCCCCTTCTCCCTCACCATTTCCTCCCTCTCGCCTCACTCAACCCAAACCCCACCCATTTCTCCCTCATTCCATTTCCTCCCTCCTACCCCACTCACTCAACCTAAACCCCACCAATTTCTCCCTCATTCCATTTCCTCCCTCTTACCCCACTCAACCCCAGCCCCACGTCTTTCTCCCTCATTCCATTTCTTCCCACTCGCTCCACTCTCCCCAACTCCACTTCTTTCTCCTTCATTGTATTTCCTCCCTCTCACCCCAACCTTACCCGTTTCTTCCTTATTCTATTTCCTCTCCCTCACTTCTTTCCTCCAACTCGTACCCTTTCTCCCTCGCTTAATTCCCTCCCTCCCCTCCAACCTCACCCCTCTCAGTCATTCCGTTTCCATCCTTCAAGCTGCTTTTAGGTCGTTGCGTACTCTGTTTGAGGGTTTCCTGGCTTGTTTGCTAAATATTATGCGAGACAGACAGCATGAAAACAGGACCCCTTAGACTGACTTCATAGTGTTACATTTTCGTTCTTTGTACCTAGTATGACAAACAAACAGAAAAGGAAATAGTTAGGCAGATAAACAGAGAGAGATAGAAGTAAATATATGAACAGACAGACAGCACTTCATTTCCGACACCCTTACTAACTGTACCACATCAGTTAGTGGAACACAAATCTACATGGTACCCTGACATCTCTGTCACTACCATCAATTAGCAAAAGAATAAATAAATAACATAAAACGAATCAAAGCTTACACATGCTTACAAGGACAAGACTGAAGAAACGTGACGTAACACCATTTTCAACACCCAAATCCATTTTTCGTATCCCAATCCATTTTGCCACATCCTGACTCTAACCATATGCTTTTTTTTTTTCCTCATTGCAGGAGGTGAGTGAAAAGGAAGAGTGGCTGTGCAAAGTGTCCTTCCATCCAACTCACCACTAGGTCGGGATAAGTAAGTGCCTAGTGAATAAGAGGAGAGGTTGTGTAAAGTGTGGCCGTGTCTCTCTCCACCCACTACAAAGGATGGAGGTGAGTGAAGTAGAGTGGTTGTGTAAAGTGTAGAATGTAAAGTGTAAGGTGTCCTACTCACGACCAAGGCAGGAGGGGAGTAAGTAAGAGGAATGACTGTGTAGAGTGTCCTTGCATCCACTCACTACTAAGGCGGGGTAAGTTGGTAGCCAGTTCTTAATGGGCCTCTTACGAGTTTATATTCAGACTTCCGGGATCCTTGTGGACCTCTTAACAGAAATACAGACATATACACTACATACATACACGCAAACATACATACATATAGATACACATAATCGTAGAGATAAACACACACGCACAAGTATGCATTGTGCTGCTACCCTATTCATAAAATTCTGTAAACATAAGATGCCTTCCAATTAACAAAAAGTTTCAGGTGGACTCTCTCTCTCTCTCTCTCTCTCTCTCTCTATTACATAACAGTATTATGTGTACGTCACAGAATGTTAAGTCTAACACCGAATCACGCACCCTACATCCACCCACATGCCGTCCTCTCCACCACACCCACCATACACCCCTACTCTCTACACCCATCCGCACCTTCAACACACTCTCAACATTCCTACCATCTCCACTAACCAATCCACCCTACTCTTCACTTACTTCCACCCTCTCCACTCACCCCACCCTCTGAACCCACCCCACCCAATCCACCCATCCCCTCCTGTCCACCTCCCACTCCACCCACCCTACCCGAACATAACACCCCCCACTCAACCTCAGCCTCCCCACCCCTTCCATCAACCTTCACCCTCTCCACCCTCCCCACTCCTTCCACCCACCCTCACCATCTCCTCGACCCCCTCCAGGTCTCCACCCCACCTTCCACCCTCTCCACCCCCCCTCACACTCTCTCCCTCCCCACCCCTTCCACACATCCCCACTATCTCCTCGACCCACTTCACCCACCCCCACCCCCTTCCACCTTCCATCCCCCACCTCTCACCCCCCCTTCCACCTTCCATCCCCCACCTCTCACCCCCCCCCTTCCACCTTCCACCCCGTATAATCATGTTTACCTTCCCGGATTGTCTTCTCGCTTGAGAGGGAGAAAAAAGTATTAGAGGAAATCCTGTGAGCTCTCTCTCTCTCTCTCTCTCTCTCTCTCTCTCTCTCTCTCTCACCTTTTTTTATCTTCCTTTCTGTCATCCCCCGTTACCTGAAAAAACAAAAAAAAATTATGAACACGATATAATACGGGCTTTACTATTTTTAGATGATCTCTCTCTCTCTCTCCTTTTTTTATATTCGCTGTGTCACCCTCCCTTACCTGAAAAAGAGAGAAATTATGAACATGATTTAATATGGGTTTGCCTTATCTGCTAGTGCTACTTTTAGATACTCTCTCTCTCTCTCTCTCTCTCTCTCTCTCTCTCTTTGTGTGTGTGTGTGTGTGTGTGTGTGTGTGTGTGTGTGTGTGTGTGTGTGTTTTCTTATTATGTTCTTAATATTCTGTAATTACAGAGTGTTTCTGTCAGTAGTAAAGCTGGGCCACTTACAAAGGAGGTCGCGGGTCTGTGGGGGTCTGTTTTTCATTGTATCTCTCTCTCTCTCTCTCTCTCTCTCTCTCTCTCTCTCTCTCTCTCTCTCTCTCAACTATGTCATCCCATTTTCAACCTCCTAGACCCCTTTCCGTTCCTCCTACCTCTCTCCCTTCCTTTTTTTCCCTTTCAGTCATGTCTTTCCAAATCTTCTCCCTGCACGTTTTCCACAATATTTCGTTAATATTCTTCTCACATCATTCCCTCCTCTTAATGCTATCGGAACTCTGTCTTTCCCTATTTCGTCCTATCGTGACTTTCCTATTCCCTCATTCCCTTATCTGATCTTCGCCTGTCTGTCTCTCTCTCTTTATCTTGTTTCTGATCAGTAAATCCCCTGACCCCACTTTATTTCTCTCTCTCTCTCTCTCTCTCTCTCTCTCTCTCTCTCTCGGCAGTGAATACAAGAGTAAATATGCATTTTGATATATATACAGTGTATGTATATGAGTCGACAGGAGTAATTAGACATGTCACGTAGTAGAGTATGTGGTCAGATATATAAGTTCTGGTTACGTAGGAAGATAGGTAGCTGAGTATTTAGATATAAAGATATAAAAGTCTGAAAGATAATCTGGTTACCTGACTGAAAAGTACCTACGCAGATGAAAAATGTATGTAGTGCATATACTGAGTTATAAGCTAATTGTACTGGTGGAAAAGAAACACACACACACACACACACACACACACACACACACACACACACACACACAGGTATGTATCGGTAGTCAGAGATAGATAGACAGCTATAAAGTCACGAATATAGGTAGGTGTGTAGGTATATGAACTGGTATGACGCGCGTGTATGTATTCTGATATGTAGGTAGTTTGGTGCGTATGTAGGTCGGTAAGTAGGATGATCCCGGCTTATCTCAATAACTGCCTAATTAAATTGCGCTCCGACAGGCTCATCCCTCACACCTGTCCATACGCCACCTGTATTTGTTGTTGTTGCTGTTGTGGCACCAGTGTTGATGCTTGTGTTGTGGCAGTGTTCGTAGTCTTGTTACTTTGTTTCTGTGGTGGTGGTGGTAGTAATGCGGTTGTGTGATTCTTATTGTTGTTGTTGTTGTTGTTGTTGTGGTGGTGGTGGTGGTGGTAGTGGTGGTGGTAGTAGTAGCGGTGTTGGTGGTAGTTGTGGTGGCGGTGGTAGTTTTTTACCTGTTTATACTGTTATCACTGTCACTGTTTGTTATTATCAATGCTGTTACTGCTCAGATAATACTGGTGTTGATACAGGTACTGGCTGATACCAGTAGAACTACTGGTGTTGTTGTCGTTCTGTTAGTGGTGGTTTTTTGTTGTCCTGGTGCCAGTGGAGGTATGGGTTTTGATTCTCTTGTTGTTGTTGTTGTTGTTGTTTGTGGTGGTGGTGGTGATGGTGGTTGGGTTGGTGTTACTACTATTATAGGTTATTGTGCTGTGTTTGTTATCGTGTTAGTGGTGGTGATGTTGGTGAAGTTGCAATTGGTCTTACTTAAAACTTCTTTCTTGTCCCTCTGATAATGGCAGTGTGGGGGATAATACTGTTGTTTTGTCAACGCCATTGTTGTTTTTGCTATTATATATATATATATATATATATATATATATATATATATATATATATATATATATATATATATATATAATTTGTTATTGTTGTTCATATTATTCTACCACGTTGTTTTTGGCTTGCTTTATCTGTCTGTCTGTATGTGTGCTTGTAACATTATGGAAAAACTATTGGATGGCGATGGACCAAATTTGGAAGAGCAACTGAGGACCTTCAGAAGAACAAGTGATTACATTTGGGGCAAAAAAAGGGCAGTGGTCAAGGTAGAAAAAGGGGACAGTACTGCGAATGCGGAGGTTGCGTTCTGTGAGTGCTCTTCATGTTCTTGTTTTGTTGTTGTTGTTGTTATTGTTGTTGTTGATGTCGGTGGTGGTACTGATGTTTGTGTGGTGTATGTATTATTGTTGATGCTGTGGTGGTGGTGGTGGTGGTGGTGTGGTTATTGTTGACAGTGTTGGTCTTCCTTTCTATTTTTGTTGCCATCAGTATTAAAGATTGAGGTGTGGAAGCTGTTTTTATTGGTTTTTTACATTTTTTATTATAATTTTATACTTTTTGCTATGTACACTTTTTTGTTATTACTAATGTTAATGTTACTGACAGTGTTGATGCTGCTTTCATTAGTGTTTTTTATTTATTTATTTTTTTTGTTATTGTGGTTCTTGTTTTTAATTGTTATTCAGTTATTGTTCTGTTGTGCTGGAGTTCTTGTCATTCCTGTGTTTGTTAGTGGCCCTGTAATATTTATGTTGTTGTCGAGGCCTTCCCTTCACACTGTTATACCTGTCTGTATAGTGCTGCCGTTATTGCTAGTGCTGGAGTAGCGTTATTGCTTTTATTTTCGTTATTGGTGGTATTATTTTTAGGGTTTTGTCTTGTTGGTTATTATTGATTATTATTATTATTATTACTAGTAGAAGTAGTAGTAGTAGTAGTAGTAGTGACAGTATTATTACTACTACTAATGGTACTACTACTACGACTATTAGCAGTAGTAGTAGTAGTAGCAGTAGTAGTAGTGACAGTATTACTACTACTACTACTACTAGTGGTACTACTACTACGACTAGTAGTAGTAGTAGTAGTAATATCATTATTATTGGCTTGCTACGAATAGTAATGGTGTCAGCTGTTTCTGTTAATGTTATCTTGTCCATTAATATTATTATTATTATTATTATTATTATTATTATTATTATTATTATTATTATTAATATTACTTTCATTATCATTATTATTATTCATATTATTTTTATTATTATTAGTGTTCCTATTAGTTAATGATATTAATTCCGTTACTGTTGTTCTGACAGTCGTCGTTATTGCCCTTGATGTTATTGGTGTAGTTCTTATTAGTGTTGTTCTCTAGAATGTTACTGTTATTGGCATTGTCGCTGTTATTGTTGTTGTTGTTATTGTGAGGGAGCACTAAAGTAAACACGGCCTCCCGCCTCGCCCTGTGCATAGTTCCCGTTTTACGATCTTGTTGCATTTACTGTGGAAAGAGAGAGAGAGAGAGAGAGAGAGAGAGAGAGAGAGAGAGAGAGAGAGAGAGAGAGACAGAGACAGAGAGAGACAGAGAGAGAGAGAGAGAGAGAGAGAGAGAGAGGGAAAGGATGCTATGAAAAGACCCTGAAAAGATGAGACGAAGATATCAGGGCAAAGTAGAGGGAGAAAATGAAAAAAAAAAAAATAAAGGGAAAAAAGAAAGAATGGGAAGAGGGGGCGACGATGAGACATAAAGGAGAGAAAAAAAATGGAGGAAGGAGAGGGAGGAGATAAAAAAAGGGAGAGAGAGAAGGGGACGAAGATAAAGATAAAAATCAGGAGGAAGGGAGGCACGAAACAAGAGAGAGAGAGAGAGAGAGAGAGAGAGAGTCGAAACCACACCACACCGAGATCTCCCTTAGCGTCGGCACCGAATTAGACAGCTGGGCCGCGATCTCTTATATGTGAGGGTAGGAATGCCAATAGTGGAGAGAGAGAGAGAGAGAGAGAGAGAGAGAGAGAGAGTGTGTGTGTATAAATCCAAAGCATGACGAAAACTTTAAAATATACAAAAACTACATTATTATCCTCTCTCTCTCTCTCTCTCTCTCTCTCTCTCTCTCTCTCTCACATTTCACACCTTCATAAAGATTCCTCGCGACCCTACATGTCTCGACATTAAATTCCAATATCCTCTCTTATCTTCGTCCCCTCCCCATTTTTTTTTTTCTCTCTCTCTCTCTCTCTCCTCTTTTCCGCTTTTTTCCCTTCTCCCTGTCTTTTCCTTATCTAATTTTCCTCTCTCTCTCTCTCTCTTTCTCTCTCTCTTGCTGGTAAGAAAAGCAGAGCGAGTGCGGATATAAATAGTTGAGGGCATTTTTTTTTTTTTTGGCTGCTGAGTTCGTTTCTCTCTCTCTCTCTCTCTCTCTCTCTCTCTCTCTCTCACACACACACACACACACACACACACACACACACACACACAGCTAAAAATCACATCATCTGCACGCGTCCGAAAATGAAGCACGACTCAACGCAAAGGAAAACACGTAATCAAAACATACTTTTTCTGAGGCCTCACATTAGCTATCGCATCTTTACACTCACGCACACTCCCCGGACGTGAGAGGGGGTCGCACTGGGCTTGGTTTTCCTTGTCTCTTCTTATGCTTTTGCTATTTTCTGTTGACTTGGCCTAGTATTGCAATCTCTCCTTTGTGAATACTGAGCGAAATGCGAGATTTGGCATGAGAATATGGTGCTAGTCATGAAGAGGTGATATGGAAATTGTACAGAGCTTCGGTATTGTATTTTCCTTTGAGAGAGCTACGGAAAATAGGATGCAGAAGCACGAGATTTCCCGCCAAGTTAAGATGGACGATCTATAGTAATTATAGTAAGCACTGAATAAAAAAATAAATACATAAATAAATAAATAAAATAACCTCTGAATGTTGAGTACGCGAGGGCAGACAATCAGTCTTCGCTTGGTTGCCATCTTCTAGAAAAAGACCCTTAGATTTGCGTTTACATCCAGACCCCTGATTGTAGTGGTGGGTGATGAGGGACAAGAAGGAAACATACTTTGTCCTAGAATCTGACCGGCCCCAGAACCGTAGTCGGGATTCTTCCACTGACGGGTTAAATGCGCCAACCAGTGTATCCCCTCAGTGACGTAAACAAAATCATCCTGACCACTCCTGATGATGATGTTTGATTACAGAAACGAAGACAAAGGAGTATAAACGAAGCAAACAGGAACAGATCCACCAGTCCTTAAGGGCTTCTTTGTTACAGGAGAGGATATGACCAGGGTAAACAGTAGTATCAATAAAAACAGTAATATGGATAATGTAGTCGTAGTAGTAGTAGTAGTAGTAGTAGTAGCAGTAGTAGTAGCTGTTGTTGTTGTATGAGGAGGAGGAGGAGAAGGAGGAGGAGGAGGAGGAGGAGGAGGAGGAGGAGGAGGAGGAGTAGGAGTCGTAGTAGTAGTAGCCTTGATGTACTGTACAAACACATGAATACAAGAAATGGAAGAAGAACAAGAAAGACGACGAAGAAAAGGAAAGCAGAGAAGAAAAGTCTGCCCTTGCCACTGTTCAATACAGCCAAAGCTGGCATGCAAAAGTCAGGATGACCATGCATTACTGACAAAACTATCATGGAAAATTTTAAGAGGAAAGGACGAGTGACGAAAACATGACCTGGCCACTGGAATGCCATATTATACAAAACATAATTTATGGTACTAATATGTTTGTGATGAAATTATATATTCATTCTCTATTAAAGTGAAATGATGGGAGGCTGAAAAAGAACCTAAATGTAGTGAAAGTGGAGGCGTACATGAGGGAAAGTGGCTTGTACTGCCTGGAGAAAGTGGAAATAAGTGGCGTTAAAAAGGCTGAGGGACATTATATATCTGATACTATTTTAACTGAACTCGTTCAATTACACATAAGCCAAAACGTAGAAAAAAAAACAATTATAATCGGTATACGATGAAAAATTACTAAACCTCCAAATAACCGAATAATAAAAAGCTACTGCCGGTGAAAATTAGGCTCTCTAAATTAAGTCCTTGGACTAGACATACGGCAAAAGCGAGAATATATATCACCTGTCCTCGTTATATGGTACGTCGAAAAATGACAACACAGTGGAAGAATTTATTATGGTAGTTGCTTCCGGTAAAAATTAAGCTTTGTAGATGGACTCCTTAGAATAAAACATGTGGGAGCAGAAGGGAAAATAGTCATTTCTAGTCAGATTACGTTAAAAAAAAGTAATAAATACCCCCAAAACGCGATTTTATTCATCACTTGTAATTGGTATACACTGAAAGAATAATACTGAACACCAAGAATAACTGACCACAATATATTCTCAGGTATAATCGGTATATACTAAAAAAAAAGATTACTGAGGGGCTAACAGAAATGAATATATTACTAGCATTTCCTGTGAGAATTAAGCGGTGACTGCCTGGATTTCCGCTGCAGCAATATTTACAGGCGGGAGTTTGTTTGGTTACGTGCTGAGTCTGAAGTCCCTGGATGCTTATGCTTTTACCTTCTCTGTATGTTCTCCCTGTTTGTGTTTGTCCTTCCTGTTTACCTGTTTGTGTTCCCTGTTCACCGCTTCAATCCGAGGACGTCATATCTGTTCGTGCCATCTATATACTGTGCCATTTTCTTTTTTTTCTTTTTCTTTCTTAGCTAGGGAGAGGTTTATGCTGGGTATTTTCTCTGTCTGGGTTTCCTGTTTACCATCTCAACCCGAGGACGGCTGTGATATTTTACTCTTACGAACCCTAGATCATTTTATCCTTTTGTACGTTATTTATGCAGAATATGACGATGCTTGAAGGATTTATATAACACAAAATAGGAGGGTAAGGTGAAAAAAAAAAAAGGCCAAATAAATAGCTAAGGAAAAGGTGTTAGGGAGCTTCCTCAACCGGCAAATACACAGGTCACGGTTTTTGTGTTTCCCCTTATCCACTTCAGGCATGGGTCGTCACTTATATCCAATTCTTGCTATATCTAAATAACTTGCTTGAGCTTAGAGGGTTTTTTCTAACTGGGCAGGCTAGATACAGAGAGGGTAGACACAGCCTTCTTTAACATCCTCCCATATTCACTAAAGGAGAGATTTTCCCTAAGCTGAATAAAATCGGCTGTTGGAAGCTAACACAAAATAGGAGAAAAAAGATCAGCCATCACCGTTTAGGAGTAGGTGAAAGATTTACCCCTACGCCTTTCCCGCACAGAATGTAAGTAATGAGGTTCAGTTTATATCATGTCCGTGTGTGATACGCTCATGTAAACTGCTCAGATATTTAAGATGATGATGTATGAATAGCTAAACCCTGTCGTGCTCGGGATAACTCTAGCACTCTATTCCAGCTGACGCCAGACGATTTTATTCACCTGAGAGTGAATGTAAGGGGCTGAGGGTGTTAATATTGTTACCATTGAAAATCTTATATTATAAAAAAAAACACACACACGTCCTCTGTTCAAGCTAACGCCAGACGATTTAAATCAACTGAAAGAGACCCCTATGAGCCTGAGAGTGTTAACCCCTGTACTGCAAGAGGTCTACCCACAGCTGAGCAAAATCGTAGGGGGGTAGCAAAGAATGAAAATTAAAAAAATAAGTCACCGAGTTGCGTGATTAACGACATGTTGGCTTGTGTGTGTCAGGGTTTAGTGAGAGAGAGAGAGAGAGAGAGAGAGAGAGAGAGAGAGAGAGAGAGAGAGAGAGAGAGAGAGAATAATAATAAAAAAAAACTACAAAGAAGGATGAGACAGACTGACAGAGAGAGACAAATGTGAATAAATAAATATGGACAAAGACAAATAAAGAAAGGGAACCGGACCGAAAAAAAAATTCGACAGATAGACGTACAGACAGACAAAAACAGACAAGTAAAGAAACAACAGATCTGCATTTTCCTCTGCTTATGACCTCCAGTCTTTTAAATGCAATGTTTCAAGGGATCTCGAAATGAACAGAGCTTGATACTGGCTCTTTTGTTCAGTTATGGAAAGGTAAGGGTTTTGTAGAGTTCCAGCCTTTGTTTCTTGCATTTAGGAACAAAAATTAAGGCAAAATGGAATGCGGATAGATAGATATTGATAGATAGACATAATATAGGTAGGATGATAATAGATGCAGTGTACACATACTAATAAATTCTAAATACTTTCATACACCGACAGGCCTACAGATGGACAGAGACTGATAGAAAGGCAGATAAAGAGACAAGAGACCGAAAGAAAGAGACAGACAGGACGACTATCAGACATATAGAAAGACAGACTAACATTCGCTGTAGATAGGTAATTAGACAGATACGGATAGACAGATAGATACAAAATAGATACCGTACATAGTCACTAGTAAATCCCAAGTCCTTCCCTACTGCTGTCTGTAATGATTCGGGTAATGGGAGGCTGCATGGGTTAGGGTGTTGTTTACTGCGCCCCCTTATTGCTGTGTGTGTGTGTGTGTGTGTGTGTGTGTGTGTGTGTGTGTGTGTGTGAGAGAGAGAGAGAGGGAGAGAGAGAGAGAGAGAGAGAGAGAGAGACTACTGAAGAAACCAGAGTGAGGGAGTAAGAACAGTAGAATAATCTCTCTCTCTCTCTCTCTCTCTCTCTAACTCTCCCTCAAAGCTGACTCCGCCGAAAGAGCAGTGAGGGGCGGGCGTGGGAATATTAACTGGTGTGCTTCTGTCCATTCTCTCTCACTCTCTCACTTTCTTTTTTTCTCTCTCGTTTCTTCTCATTAATTTTCTTTCCTTGCAGATTATTTTTCCCTAGAGTCAGGAGTCAGGGGAGGATGTATGATTATGAGAGAGAGAGAGAGAGAGAGGGGGGGGGAGAAGTTAGAATAATTACCGAAAAATTAATATCAAACGGAAAAAACGCAAAATATTCAAGTGCCTGGAGTTAAATGAATCAAGACAAAAGGACGAAAGAAAAACGAATGGATATAAACTGAGGAAAAATAAATAAATGAGGAATAATAATGAAAAAAAAAAAAAAAAAAAAAGGAATGATAGTACAGAGCGAAACATTAGATAGGGAAGGGGGACGTAATACGGAAAAAGCAAAAGAATGATGAAAAATTAACGCAGTCCTAAATAACGAAAGGGAAAAATGAGAGAGAGAGAGAGAGAGAGAGAGAGAGAGAGAGAGAGAGATTGCCCTGTGGGAGTGTAGCAGAATTTTCCGTGTCCACTCCCATTTTTCTCCACTCTCTCTCTCTCTCTCTCTCTCTCTCTCTCTCTCTCTCTCTCTCTCTCTCTCTCTCTCACTTTTGTTAACACCCTCACTCTTTTGCGCTATGTCTCGCCACTTTTTCCTCACTCTCTCTCCCAGTGCTTCCCTTTTTATTAAGTTCAGTGCTTGTTAATTTATTGTTTTGTGGTTTGCTGTTACATTATGTTTGCGATTATTCTCTTTGCTTTTCCGTGTTTGTTTTTCAGTGTTTTTTTTATCAATATACTTGTTTTCTTTTTCACTTTTCTGTTTAGGTGTTTTACTGTTTTCCTTCTCTTCTGTATTATCTATCTGTCTATCTATCTATATATTTATCTATCTACGTATGTCATTTGACTGTGGATCCAAGTATTGATCTTTCTATCTGCCAATTTATCTTTTGTCTCCTTATGCATAATAATTCTCTCTCTCTCTCTCTCTCTCTCTCTCTCTCGAAACTTTTATCAGGCTGAAGAACTTGACAGCCAGAGAAAGTGAGAGAGAGAGAGAGAGAGAGAGAGAGAGAGAGAGAGAGAGAGAGAGAGAGAGAGAGAGAGAGAGAGAGAGAGCACTGAGCATTTATGTACCTTATCCATGAGCATTGATTCACAGCTGATCCTTAAATTTTCCAGAAATATTTGGCCATCTAAATCTTTCATCACGATTACGTCTTATTCTTGCTTCAGACGATTCTCTACAGCTGAGATGATGGCGTTTTACTTAGTTTTTCCACCTCCAGACGATTTAATTCCTTGGGAGAAATCTCTTGGGGTGAAGGGATTTACGCGACCACATAATCCATACACACGATAAAGTCTTGATATTACTTTACTGTCACTGCCTCCAGACGATTTGATTCAGCTAGGGAGGGGCAATGAATGGATTTTTTGCAGGCTATTTCTGTGGCCTCCAGCTCGGCCAATCCCTCCCAAGCTGATGTAATTAGTGTTGAAAGTTGCGGTTGATTGCCTCGCACGATGTTTGCGTTGAAAATAACATCGAGTCTAATGAGCAACTGGATATCCCCACCCTCTCTCTCTCCCTCTCTCTCTCTCTCTCTCTCTCTCTCCTTATTGTCTGAAACTCTCCCGAAAAAAACTGAAGCCTAAACTAAAAATAATGGAAAAAGTCGCCACCAAATTAAAATCTATTGTCCACAGAATATCTATGTATTCAAGAATTTCGTCTCGCCAAAAAAGCTTATAGGAGCAAAAATTTCAATGTTAAAAGACTGTGAGTGTGTGTGTGTGTGTGTGTGTGTGTGTGTGTGTGTGTGTGTGTGTGTGTGAGTGTTGTGTTTCTTCTTTCCCATTCCTCTCTCTCCCTCCCTCCCTCTCTCTCTCTCTCTTTCTGTGTGTGTGTGTGTGTGTGTGTGTGTGTGTGTGTGTTTCTTCTTTCCCATTCCTCTCTCTCTCTCTCTCTCTCTCTCTCTCTCTCAAAACTTTCCAGCAGCACCAGCAAATATAAACCTCTTTTCCAACACTTCTTCCTATGCAAGAAAATCTAATGCTAACCAAAAAGCCTATCACTCAGCGTCTATCGCGAAACAGTCTATCTAATACTATCTATCGGGAACCAGGAAGTAGGTCATTTATCTATCGCGAGCCTGAAAGTAAATCGCGTAATATCTATCGTGGCAAAAAATTACCTGGATCTATTGTTCAAAATTTATCGCTTATGTCTATCGACGACTCAATATCTATCGCGTACATTGTCTTCCGGTCACTGTCTATCGTTTTATGTCTATTGTGATAAAGTTATGTCTATCTATCTCGTTCTGTCTATCGAGGAGTGTGTCTCGTGTCTAATTTCTTATCTCGAAGTGTCTTTACCGTAAGTCTCTATCTTGTAAAGTGTGTCTCGTAAAGTGTCTATCTCGTAAAGTTTCTATCCCGTAAAGTGTCTATCTCGTTAAGTGTGTCTCGTAAAGTGCCTGTCTCGTAAAGTTTCTGTCTCGTTAAGTGTCTGACTCGTAAAGTTTGTCTCGTAAAGTTTCTATCTCGTAAAGTGTCTGTCTCGTAAAGTGTCTATCCCCTAAAGTGTCTCGTAAGGTGTCTCGTAAAGTGTTTATCTCGTAATTTGTCAATCTCGTAACGTATCTATCTCGTAATGTATCTATCTCGTGAAGTGTCTATCTAGTCAGGTGTCTGTCTCGTAAAGTGTCTATTTCGTAACGTGTCTATCTCGTAATGTATTATCTCGTGAAGTATCTATCTCGTCAAGTGTCTGTCTCGTAAAATGTCTCTCGCATCGTCTGTATCTCGTATAGTGTCTGTCTCGTAAGGTGTCTATCTCCTAAAGTAACTGTCTCGTAGGGTATCTATCGCCTCAAGTGTCTATCTGGTAATGTGTCTATCTCGTGATGTATCTATCGCCTCAAGTGTCTATCTGGTAATGTATCTATCGGAGTGTGTATTGAGAACAGGTAGGCCTATAGTAGCCCCGTGCCCAGCGAACAATGGCCCTTTTTACCCCAGTAGGCCTAGGCTACGAGGCGGCAAAAAGAGGAGGGGGAGAGGTAGGAAAGGAGGGGAAGGAAGAGAAGGACGGGGAGGGGGAAGGAAGGCAAGGATGGGAGGAGGGAAGGGGGATAAGGGGAAGGAAGGGGAAGATGGGGAGGAGACAGGGAAGGAGGAGAAGGGGAAGGAAGTGGAGGATGAGGATGTCAAAGAAGGAAGGGGAGGGGGAAGGAAGTGGAAGATGGGAAGGGGAAAAAGGGAAGGTAAAGAAGGAGGGGGAGGGAACAAGGAAGGAAGGGGAAGGGAGGGAAGTGGAGGATGGGGAAGGGAAAGGGAAGGTAGCGGAGAAAAAGGGAGCCAATGAGGGGAGGGGAGGGGAAAAGGAAGGCAGTGAAGGGAGGGGAGGAGACAAGGAAGGAGGGGCAGGGAGAGGAAGTGGAGGATTGAGAGGGAAAGGGGAGGGAGGCCGAGGATATGGAGGGGTCAAGAAAGGAGAGGAAGGGGGAAAGGAGTCGAGGATGAGGAAGGGGAAGGAAGTGGAGAATGGGGAGGCAGAAAGGAAGGCAGGAAAGGGAGAGGAGGGGACATGGAAGGAAGGGAGGGGGAGGGAAAGGGAGTATGGGGAAGGAAATGGAGGAGAGGGAAGGGAAAGGACAACAAACAAGGGAGGGAAGGGACAAAGAACAGAGGAGATGGGGAGGAAGTAGAGGATGGAGAGGGGGAATGGAAGTCAAGGAAGTGATGGGAGGGAGAAGAGGAAGGAAGAGGGGGGAAAAGGGAGATGAGGGAGAGGAAGATGAGGTAGGGGGAAAAGAGGGAGGAAAGGAAAAAAAGAAAAAAGAAGAAAATGCGGGAGGTAAAGGTAAAAGAGGAAACGGAAGGGAGAATGGGAAAAGGCTATATCTGGGAAAGGAAAGGAGGTTGGGAGCAAGGGGAAAGGGAGAGAGAGAGAGAAAGAGAGAGAGAGAGAGAGAGAGAGAGAGAGAGAGAGAGGAGGTACTGGGGGGGAAAGGGGAGAGGATACGATGAAGAGTAGGGACAAAAGAAAAGAAGCGCGAGAGGAAGATAAAGGAAAAAATGAAGGTGAATGAGGCGAGGGACGCAATGGACAGGGGGAAGACGAAGGAGGAGGAGGAGGAGGAATACAAAGGAATACAAAGGAGAGCAAACAGCAACAGACGTTACAGTCCGTTCGAAGCTGCTTGTTACAGAGTAGACTATGATTGAGAGATCTAATTCTACACGCTGAAGGAGAAGCATAGTAAAGCAACAAGGCTCCCTTCGCCTCCAAACCTCCAGTTGAAACTGGCAGGAAAAAAATGAGAAGGACCACCATGGAGCATGGAAAAACTGACCAGGAAATTTCATAGGAAAGACTGAAAGGGAAAAGTTACATTCTATAATACTTTATCTATAAGTGACCAGTCTGAATAACTTGAAAGATAAAGAAATAAAGTAAATGAATAATCAAATAAATAAATTGCTACGGCATGACATTATGTCCGGGTACGCTGAGTTAACGGGGCGTCTGTAGACACAGTAGGAAAACGTAAAGTGTGGATGTTCACGGGTAGTGCGGCAGCCTTGCCTGGCGCTTTAAAGGTAGGCAGCAATCAATCAGGCCCCAGCTCCGTTCACTTCACTGAGACAAGGAACTTTCCCATGTGGGACAAATACGAAAGTTACCCCCTGAAGCAGTGATCTTTTGTACAATTAAAAAAAAAAAAAATCCCAATGGTGGTCACTTAACCAACGGGGACCCTCAGTGATCCACAGCCCATCACAGGTCGAAAGTAAGAGCAGCGAAAGTTAATACAGTGCAATCTGTGCAGATCCTAGTCTGTGTTTATACTACTTTAATTGCATTTAATAAAATGAAAAACATATAATGACGTGACGCGATACTGTAAACGGGTACGTTAAGTTTATGGGATGCCTTGTAGACAGGAAGGGAATGAACTAACGCGTTGCTGGTAAAAGTAAGGTATTGGGGCAGAAACAGAGTCACGTGAGGATTCTTGTGCGAGGAGGAGGAGGAGAAGGAGGAGGGAATGTTTTCCTATCTTCACACACACACACACACACACACACACACACACACACACACACACACACACACACACACACACACACACACACACACATCTACGCACCTGCAATACCGAAGAATACATGTACTGGTTAAAAAAAAAAAATCGCAGATGGAAACAGATATTTTGGCACGCACGCAGAGAAGCACACACACATATATCTACGCGGCTACATATCTTTGTTTTTTTTCCGTTTTCTCTTCTTTTTCTGACGATGTTTTTTTCTTTTTTCAACTCTCTCTCTCTCTCTCTCTCTCTGTTTATATATATATATATATATATATATATAGTATTTTCTTCTCCTTTTTCTACGTCTTTCCCTTCTCTCGCTGTTCATCTCTCTCGCTTTCCTTCCTCTCTCCATTCAAACTTTTCCCTTCCAAATCCACCTCCCATTTCAGAAGAGTTTCCTCCCTATTGCCTGTGTTGTGGTTCTCTCTCTCTCTCTTTCTCTCTCTCCACATTTGCAGTAAGATGTGTGTGATCTGTATATATTCTATCTACTCTCTCTCTCTCCCTCCTAATGGAATACAGTAGCTACGATATAATACATTTCCACCGACTTTCCACCCTCGCTATACCTTTGCCTACAGGAATTTCCCAGTGTAGGCTATTCTGTAATTTTTCCAATCTGTTACTCGGCCGGATTTTGTTTTGCCAGAGGGAAAGGTAGGTAGGTGGTGAGCTTTTGTTTTTCTATTCTTTTTTTTATACCTTTTATTGAGTAGGAAGTAGCAGAGAAAGCTTTTAGTGATCTGTTAATTTACTCAACCCTTTCTTTTTTTTATTCTTGTTTTTCCCTTATACTCTTATCTCCCCTTTCACGTTATTTTTGACTTTTTTTCCCCTGTTTCTCGTTATTTTTTGTTCTTCCTCATCTCGTTATTTTTTTACTCCTCCTCTCCCCGGATATTTTTCATTCCTTTCTCCTCCTCCTCGCTATTTTCTACTTCTTTCTCCTATTTCTTGCCGTTTTTTACTCCTCATCTTTCTCGTTATTTTTCAGTCTTCTCTTTGTCGTTATTTTTCACTCCCCTTTTTTCTCGTACTTTTTACTTTCTCCTCATTCTCTATTTTCATTCCCTTCTCTTTTTCGTTATTTTCTTGTCCATTCTCTCCCTTTCGTCCTTTTCCTTTTTCTTCAACTTCATTATTTACTCGTTTCTCTCAGTCTCTTCCTCTCCTGTTTCATCTCCAATCCCCTCTACTCCATTTCCTTATCCCTTTTCTCCGTTCCTCCTGTAACTCCTTCTCTTGCTTTGATATATTTCCCCTTTTTCATCTCTCCTTCGTCTTCTTTCCCCTTCTCTCTCACCTTTCCTTCTCCCGACTCCCCCTCCTTTTTTTTTTTTTATTTGTTCCACTTTTTTATTCTCTTTTTCCAATCTCTTTTCCCCAGCCCACTAAGTTTCCCCACCTCTATTTCCTCCATTTTTTTTATTTCTTCATTTCCCATTCTTCTCTGTCTGTAGCATTTTCCCCAGCTTTATTTATTCCCTCTCCCTCTCCCTCTCTCTTTCTCTCCCTTCCATTTTTTTATTTCCTCTTTTCCCATTCTTTTTCGTCTGTCGCATTTTCTCTAGCTTTATTTATTTCCTCTCTCTCTCTCTCTCTCTCTCTCTCTCTCTCTCTCTCTCTCTCTCCCCCCCCCTACCTATCTGTCTATCTGTATCTTTTTCTTCTCTTCCAAATATCTTCCCTCCCTTTCTTTCCCTCCGTACTTCCCACTTCAACTCTTTTTCCTCTCCTTTTCACTTCCCTTCCTATTATTTCTTGCCTCTTCTTTCTTTGGACAATGTACAATAAGTTTTTTTTTTCTTCTCTGTTTCCTCTTCTCATCCTTTCCATCCATTCCCCCTCCCCCTTTCTTTCATCTCCCTTCTCTCTTGCTACTCGTCTCTCTCTCTCTCTCTCTCTCTCTCTCTCTCACACACACATCTTTCTTTCCTTCCCTTCTCCCCATCTTTTCTTTCCTTATGCCTTTCCCTTTCTCTCCCTTCTCTTTCTTCCTCCCTTCCTTCCCTTTCTTTCTTTCGATTCTCCCCCTTCTCTCCCCTGCCTTTCTTCACCACCATTTCCCCCTTTCCTATCCTTCTATCTTTCCACCTTCTCTCCCCTCCCTTTTTCCTCCTTCTTTTCCCCCTCCTCTCCTCTTTTACCCCCATTCCTTAACTTCTTCCTCCCTCTCTCCCTTTCCTCCCCTAACATCAGAAGTCATTCTTTATCTCTGTGACTAATCCTAGCCTAGTCTGTCTGTCTGTCTGTCTCTCTCTCTCTCTCTCTCCCTCCTCTATTACTCTCCCTTCTTCCCCTCCTGTCTTCCATTCTTTCCTCCTCTTTCCTCCTTTCCTCAATTATCTCCTCTTTCCTCCATTCCCTCCCTCCGTCCCACCTTTTCTTCTGCTGCCCTCTCCTTTATTCTTCCTTTTCTCCTCTCACGCACTTTCCTGCACCTTTTCTCTCTCTTCATTTCTTACACTCTTTCACTCCCTCCATCCTCTCCCTTATTCTACTCTCTCCTTCTTTCAGTCTCTCCTTATCCCTCCCTTTCTTCCATTCCCCTCTTTCCTTTTCATCCACTCTTTTCCACTCTCTCCTTTTCGTTCACTCGTTCCTGTAAAATTACCATGATAATTTTACCACACTGCTTCGTGGTACTCTTCAAGTTTTCCTACCAACTTTGGCTGAAAGGATGGGTACGTGTGTGTGGGGAAGGAGGGAGTTCATTGCTTTGGGCTCCGTATTTTAACAATTTTCAATACGGTGGCGTCTTATTTTTTCAAAGTTTGTTCTGGCTGCTACCAAGAAGTTTTATTCAGCTCAGGAGAGCCCCTCAGGAAGAACGGGTCATTGAAGACGTCCTTGCTAAACTGTGCAATATAGCTGAGGCGTTGCAAGAATTCTGTGTGTGACGTCAACGTAGCGAAAATGTAAACTTCATAAAATAGCTACAATAGTCAAACGAAAGGATGGATCTGTTGCTGTTTGTTTGCCTTTGTACACCCACATCCTTTTCCTTCCCTTCCCTTCCCATCCCATCTCTTTCCTTCCCATCCCTTCTCTTTCCTTCCTTTCCCATCTCATTGCATTCCTATTTCACTCTTCCTTACTCTTTTCTGTCTTCTCTTCTCTTCTTTACATCTACATCCATTCATTCCCTTCACTTTTCGTCATTTCTCTTCCCTTCCCTTCCCTTCTCTTCCTTTCCCATCCCATCCCATCTCAAACCTAGTCCATCCTTCCCTACTCCTTCTCTGCCTTTCCTTCCCTTTCGTTTCTCCCCTCTTCACTTCCTTCCCTTCCACACATCGATAATATCCCCATCTTTACGACCCATCACCACCATCATCATCTTCCCCTTCATCACTTCCCCCCTCGCGTCTCTTTATCACATTATGCGCGTCCCCATTTTATTTTATTGTCCCTATTTTTTTCCCCTCGTTCACATAAGCGATATTATTTTGGGGGTGATGGTCATGTGCCCCTCTCTCTCTCTCTTTCTCTCTCTCCCCTTCACTTTGTTCCTTTTTCTTTCTTTTTTTGTTTGCTACAGGCATTCGTCCCTTTTGGTCATCTGTCTCTATTTCCCTTTGCTCCGCGCTCTCCAATATTCTCTCTCTCTCTCTCTCTCTCTCTCTCTCTCTCTCTCTCTCTCTCTCTCTCTCTGCATATACAAACGTCTTACATAGTCGCTTTGTTTACAGAATCATTAAGGAAGTCTTAAAATAACACGCTATATTAAGACCATTAAACTAAGTGTAGTTAGTAACTTGTTTACTCTCTCTCCTCCCCCCCCTCTCTCTCTCTCTCTCTCTCTCTCTCTCTCTCACAAACACACACACACACACACCCCTCCCGTCTTCCCTCACTCTGTCCCTGCTTCTTTCACTCTTTCTTACCTTTCCTTTTATTTCTTTTTATTGCTTTCTTTCTCCCAGTTCTCTCGTTTCCCTTTCTTCTTTGCTGTAACCTGGACAATCTCTCTCTCTCTCTCTCTCTCTCTCTCTCTCTCTCTCTCTCTCCAGTAATCCTCTGTTCACTTCTGACCGTCCTCTCCCTACCTCCTGTGAATCCATTCTTCCCCCCTCTTCTCCCCATTTGCCTCCCTCCTCCCATGGTTTCTTTCTCTCCCTCTCTCCCTCTTGCTTACTCGTTCTCTTAGCCCCTCCCTCTTCCCTACTCGTTCTCTCCCTCTACCCCCCTTTTCTCCCTCCCCCTCCACCTCTCCCTTCTTTTCTTCCCCTTTCCCTGCTCGCCTTTTGTCTGAGGGATTGAGGCTTCAAACAGGAAACCCACAAACCCACACACACACAGACACACACACACACACACACACACACACACACACACACACACACACACACACACAGGGACACGCAGACACTCACATTAAGAGGACAAACATCCACGTTGACTCTCTCTCTCTCTCTCTCTCTCTCAGGATAAAGCATTACTGCCTGCATTGCATCCCTCTTCTCTTTCCTCTCCATCTCTTCTTTTCTCCGTACTTTCACTTCCTCTTTCATTTCCTTCCTCCCTCCTTCCCGTTTTTTTCCTTCCTCTCTCCCACCCTTCCTTCCCTTTCTTCTTTCCTTGTTCCTAATCTCTTCTTCCTCTCTCATTTACCCTCTCTTTTCCCTCCACCCCCCCCCCTTCCTTCCCTCTGTCTTCTTTCATTCTCCATCTAACCCACACATTCCTTTCTGAACACAGGTATATATTTTTCTCCTACCATCTCTTCTTTGTTTTCTGTTCATTCATTTTCTTCCTGCAACTTCCTTTCCCAATTCATTTCCCTTCCTCTCCCTTTTCACTCAGTCCCATCCTCTCCACATCCCCATCTTACTTTCCTCAGCCCTTTCTCTGTCCCTTTCTCTTATCTCCTCCTCCTTCTCCTCTGCGTCTCCCCATTTCTCTTCTCTACATCTCCTCCCCATGCTCCTCAGAACTTCCATCTCCTTATCCTCCATCTTTCATCCTCCCTCTCAAATTCTCTCCCCCATTTAGCCACCCTCTCCCCTTCCTCTTCAAACTTTTATCCTCCCCTTTCTCAAACTTCTCCTCATACTTCCTCTTGTTCTCTTCCACCTCTCACCTCTTCCCTCTTTCTTCTTTTATCCCTATTCCTCTTTCGATTCTACCTCCATCTCTCCTCCTCACCATCCACTTTCCCCCCCACTCTGTTCTCCCTCCCTCTCTGTCCTACTCTTCCTCCACACACACACACACACACACACACACACACACACACACACACACACACTAGCTCAGACAATGGGACAGTTAATCTCGTCTCTCCTGTGGCTCTTTGTGGCTTCATGTTTATCCTTCTCTCTCTCTTTCTCTCTCTCTCTCTCTCTCTCTCTCTCTCTCTCTCTCTCTCTTTTATCTTACATCTTTCCTCTTTCTTTGTTAGCTGGTCTCCCTTTACACTCACGTCACACACACTCTCTCTCTCTCTCTCTCTCTCTCTCTCTCTCTCTCTCTCTAAGGGGGTTAAGGGGATTTTTTTACGGAGCTGGACCTTTGGTATTGTTGTGGGTAGAGAGTGAGGGGCAAAGAAAGAGGAAGTGGAGAGAGAGAGAGAGAGAGAGAGAGAAGGGGGGGGGACATAAGTGGTAGTGGTGGAGAAAGATGAGGACGGTAGATAGAGGGTGGAAGGGAGCCAGGGAGACGGTGAGGAAGATAGTGAGGAAGAGAGAGAGAGAGGAAGAGTGAGGAAGAGAGAGAGGAAGAGTGAGGAAGAGAGAGAGGAAGAGAGCTAGGAGGAGATTAGAGGAGGGGGAAATGAGGGAGGAAAGACAGACATGAGGAGGAGGAAAGAAGACCTATGGAGAAGTGATGGGAGAGGGAAGGAGAGTACAGCAGTGAAGATGGTGGAGGAGGTGGCGACCGAGTAGTTAGTGGAGTGGTCTGCTTCTCCTAAGATCCCGGGTTCGATCCCAGCTGTAGCGGGGAATAATGTGAGGCTGGTAATATCCTTAAAACAGTTCACCATCAGCCTTTAACCTTTTCAGGCCAGGGGGGGTCTTAACTACAGGTGTCTTAGTTTCCTAGACTGAAAGGACTTTATTTAGGTGTAAGTTATTGATGTATAAGGGATAAAAACAGTCTCTGGTAACTCATATGGCCTTTGACTGACTGGATTGAATGGCAAAGGATTGAAAGATCTGACTGACTGACTGACTGAATAATTGGTTGACTGGTTGATTGACTGATCTGAATGAAAAAGATTAACTATCCTGGCCAGATTATTCAGCTTCCGTGCCTGATCGTCGACCAATGGTTAAAGAAATCGCCGGGATTATTGTGACACCAGCTTTAAATTACACCCCATATCGTAGCAAATATCAGTATGACCGGTTTGTATTAGTAACCAAGTGGTGACATGTGCTAAGGCGTAGAGAGAGAGAGAGAGAGAGAGAGAGAGAGAGAGAGAGAGAGAGAGAGAGAGAGAATTTATCATATGATCCATAACTAATTGAATACAGTAATGCAAATAGAAGATTCATTAATTCATTTGTTTTTCTTTTTCATTTTCAGGTAAGGGAGTATACGCTAAAATGAGGGGAAGACGATAAAAAGTGTGTGTGTGTGTGTGTGTGTGTGTGTGTGTGTGTGTGTGTGTGTGTGTGTGTGTGTGTGTGTGTGTGTGTGTGTGGAGAGAGAGAGAGAGAGAGAGAGAGAGAGAGAGAGAGAGAGAGAGAGGAAATAGAATGACAGCCTCTTATTCTCTCACTTTCATTCTAAGTTTACCCAATGTATTATTCAGTGCCACTCACTCGCAGCACTCTCTCTCTCTCTCTCTCTCTCTCTCTCTCTCTCTCTCTCTCTCTCCGACGCCTGCCGTGGTAATTTACGAGTCGTGTGGATGCCGCAACAAATTGGCCAAGCGTCACCCACGAGGCGCTTGTGGTCACTGTCTGGTCGAGAGAGAGAGAGAGAGAGAGAAATCTTACCTCCATTCTTCTCAAAGCCTCCTACACAACACCGTCCCTCATAACACCACCCTACCTCACCCTCCATCTTATTCTCATTGTGCGTCTTCTTCCAGGAACTCCTTTCTTACACACTCTTATGGTCAATCCCTCACACACATTTTCTACGGGGTGCCTTTAATTAGCCTAATGGGGGGGAAAGGAATGGAAGGACGATTTTTTTTTAACCCCTCTGACGACGACGGAAATCTTAAGTCTCCTCTTCTTTCTACCGCCAGACGATTTTATTCAGCTTAGAGGTGGCTCACGGTCGTCTCGGTGATAAAACAGTGAGGATAAATTGAGCTCAAAAGAATGTGCTAAATAAAAAATAAAAAAAAGCATATTATTCCTTAGTTTACTTCATTATTTCATTTTCCTCTTACTCTTTTCTTTCTTCCTTCAATCACGTACGCCTCATTCCTTCTCAGTCCCTCCATCCCTTCCTTCCGCATTTTTTCCCCTCCACTCTTACCTCTCCTTTCTTTCCAATTTCTTTATTTTATCTCTAAACCCACATTTCCTTCATCTCTCTCTCTCTCTCTCTCTCTCTCTCTCTCTCTCTCTCTCTCTCAGAACTGATATAATTACATCATGCACTACAAGAGGAGTCTTTCAAGGATCAATAGGTCTGTTGTTTCCCTAAATTCCTAAGCATTTCCTTACAGTTCTATGCATTCCTTATTTTTTTCTTCCTGTCTCTAAATCACTTTCTCAATAATCCTTCCCCCGCCTTTCTTGTCTTCCGCTCATCATTCCTCTCTTTTATCTCTTCCCTTCAGCTCCCCCACACTTCATCTTCTTTCCCTCGCTTCCGCTCTCTTTTTCTCTCACACATTTTCACTCTATTTTTCATCTGTCTTCCTTCTCCCCACCCTGCTCTTCGTCTCTCTTTCTCTTCCTCCAGCTCTTATTTCTTTCTCCTTTCTGTCTTCTGTTCTCACCACAGCTTTCCTCTTTTCGTCTTTTCCTTGCTGCAATTATCCTCTCCCTTATCCTTCCTCCCTCTTCTTTCTCTCCATCGCTCTCTTCTATCTCTACACCGTCTTTTCCCCAATCCTTCTTCTTTCTTTCTACTCTCCTCCCCATTCTTCCTCTGTCATCTTCTTCTTCCTCTTACTTCCTTTCTCATTCCCCTTCCCCTCCTCCCCTTTTCCTTCTTTCCCTTTCCCTTCCCCCAGCTATTCTCTCCTTCCGTCCTCTTATTCTGTCCTGTTTCCTCTCATCTCTCCTTTTCTCAAGTTTTCCTCTTTCTTGTCTCCTTCACCCTCCTCCATCCTCTCTCATCTCATTGAACCATTCCTCCACCCTTTCCTTCTTTTTTTCCATCCTTTGTTTCCTTCTGTCCAATAAGCGACCTCACGCATTTACTTGTGAAATCAGCAGAGATTTTTGGGGCGCAATAACGTACATACAATATTAATAGAAACAAAGGGATTAGAGTCAAACACTTGTACTGAGCATAATCAACTACGGCATAAATATCAGGATGCACAAACAATGAACACTATTACAAAAATATCACGGTGCACAAACAACGAACACTATTACAAAAATATCACGGTGCACAAACAATGAACACTATTACATTAATATCACGGTGCACAAACAATGAACATTATTACTTATCACGGTGCACAGTTAATTAACATAACTACAACGTGTAATAAAACATCAAAACTTTGCTGTAAAATTCACAATAGGTGGTGCTGCTGAAAAGGATCACGCTACGCCTTATTTGAAGACCCAGGCAATTGGAAAATAATAAATCTTAATATGAAGATGGGTTTAATCATCGTCAACGTTACTAAGAAAAGATTACCACGCTGGTTGTGCTCACTGCCCACAGCGACTGATACGTGTACTGTTAATACTACCATGACATGTCCCCACAATTAACATGTATGGTGGCAATGGTCGTACTAATGCCTAGACCCAAATTTTGAAACATTTTTCCCTGCCGTCTGTTAGTTTAATCAGAAATTCGCTTTTACAACAAAATTGCCCATACCGTTTAATTATAGTGGTCATTATTTTGGGTACACTCTTATGTATAGGATATTTTTAGAAATCTTAAATGGTAATAAAATTCTGATTATGACTACGATTGAAGTTTTCTTTCTCATTTTCTCTTCCTTCCTCCCGTCTCCATCTCTTCCATGCACTATTCTTTCCACTCTCATTCCTTTCTTCTACTATTGCTCCCTGCCTTCCAAACTTCAGGGTAGGAAGTCAAGTAGCACTTCATTCATGCACCAATTATCTCTTTCATTCTTTCGTTCTTCTGAATACTTTTCTTCATTGTACCATTCTTTCCTTCCTTCCTTTTTTTCTACTTCTTAATTACTTGCTTTTGTTGTTTTCGTTACTGATGCACCCATTCTCTATGATTCTTTTCCTTCTTCCTTTTTTCGTACATCCAACTAGTTTACATTCATCGTTTCCTTTTACTTTCTATTCATTTCCCCATCCATACTTCACGTCTTACTATTTTTTCTTCCTTCTCATCTTACTCTCATCATTTCCTTTTCCTCTTCACTTTTTTTCGATGTGTTCTCCTTCCTTTCATATTCTTTCTACTAACATATATTCTATCCATTCTCTTTCCACCCATCCTTTCATTTTCCTCTTCTTGTTTATCGTCCGCCCTATCACCCACTCGTGTCGCGTACACTTTCCTGTCTCCTGTTTAATTACATTCATCACTTATCTCTACTTTTTCACTGCAACTACTTCTTCATTTGTTCACATTTTCATCACCTACTTTTATTTTTTTCATTCTACGTAGTCTACTTCCAGTGAACCTTTTCTTACTTTTGCAACACATTCCTTTATGCACCCTCCCTTTCTTGTCTTCCTTCTTCCTTCCCATCTTGCCTCCTTAATTCCTAACCATTCTCCATCTACCCATCGTTCCTCTCTTTTTCCTTCATCTTCTACTTCCTTTATTTTTCTCCTTCTTCAACTTACGATTTCTACCCATCTTTCCCGACATGCCTTACTTCTTCATTTCACCAGGTTAAGCTATTCGTCCTAACACTCATTCCCTCTTTCCTACCGCCTTATATATTCCTTCCATCTTCCTTGTCTGCCTGTTTCTTTGTCTTCTTTTAACATTCATCCCTTCCTTCTTCATTCCATTGCACTGTCATTCTCCATCTTTTTGTCTATATTTTTCTGACATTTCCCTCCTTACTGATTCAGATTTATCCTTATCTAGTTTCACCTACTTTTCCATCATCAATCTAGTGTCCTCTCTTGCTTTTTTCCCCCCCTTCTCTTCCAAACTGCTTCCGTTCATCTTTCTATCATTTCCTTTATTTCGTTCATACATTCTTCCGTTTTCCTTTATTCATTCCATCTATGCATTCATTTCTATTTTCCTTCCTTCTTCCCTCTCTGTTACAGCATCTTCCTCTATCTCCTCTTCCTCCTCTTTTTCTTCTTCCTGCTCTTCCTCTTCCTCCTCA
>NC_137049.1:29332269-29344769 GCF_032717465.1 Coenobita brevimanus | reverse complement strand
AGTTAGGAAGAAAGGTACGTAGGCAGGCAGGGAGAGAGGCAGGTAGTTAGGCAGAGACAGGCAGACAGGAAGAGGCAGAGAAGGAAGTTTGGCAGAAAGGTGGGTAGGAAGACAGGCAGGTTGGCAGTCAGGGAGGCAGAAAGCAAGTCAGGAAGAAAGATAGGTAGGCAGGCGAGGAGAGAGGCAGGTAGACAGGCAGAGAGACAGACAGACAGGAAGAGACAGGGAAGCATAAGGGAGACAGAGAGACTTTGATGAAGGCTTGTGAGAGGAAAGAAGAAAGTGGGAAAGAAAAAGACAAAGTTAGGAAGAGGACGACGAAACAGGAGGACTGGAGAGAGAGAGAGAGAGAGAGAGAGAGAGAGAGAGAGAGAGAGGACGGAAGGGGGAATTAGAAAGACAGGGAAGATGCGAGGGAATGGGTGGAGAGGATAAAAAAATAAAGAGAGAGAGAGAGGAACGGGATGGAGGAAGAAAAAGATAGGGCGAATAAGGGGTGGAGGGAAGGGATTTTTTTTACTCGCTTTAATCCCGTAAAAAATATTGTGCGTAACACCCACTTCGGCTTATACCTAATCAGAATGTATTTAAAATTTCTCCTGGAATAGAGTTACAAAAAAGGAGAAAGCGAGGGAAGGCGGGGAGAGGGAAGGAGAGAGGAATGGGATGGAGGGAAGAGGAGAGTATAGTGTGAAGACAGAAGGAGGGAGGAAAAAAGCAGGAAGGAAGGAGAGGAGGGGGATAAGAGTTGACGAGCAGAGGGAGAGGGAAAGAGGAAGAAAGGGAAGAACAGAAGGAGATAAGGAGAGGAGGTGGAGAAGAAAATGGGAAGGAAGGAAGGGAGAGACAGAGTGTGGAGTGGAGAGAAGGAATCGAGGATGAGCAAGATATAGAAAAGAAAGGAAGAAGAGAGGGAGAGGAAGTGAGACAAATAGAAGTACTGGGAGGAGCGAAGGGGTGTAAAGAGAGGCAAGTGATAATTATAACCACAGATAGAAAGGGAAAGCGATAAAGAAAATTAGGAGAATGAAGAGGATTGGATAGAGAGGAGAATGAAGGGGAGAAAGAGGGGAAAGAAGGAAGGGAGCGAGGGAAACAGAAGGAGATCAAAGGGAGAAAGAGGAGTGGAGAAAGACACGAAGAGAAAGGGATGGAAAGTGAAAGAAATGAAGGGAGGGAAAGAAGAGGTAGAAAAGATAGACACGGCTGGAGAGAGAGAGAGAGAGAGAGAGAGAGAGAGAGAGAGAGAGAGAGAGAGAGAGAAGGGGGGGGGAGGCACGTGACATGACCAGACTGGTGTGATGACAACAGCTGACGAAAAATTGACCACAAGGGAGAGAAGAAGGGAAAAGTGCGAAGAGAGGGAGGGAAAGAAGGAAAGCTGCGATAAGGAGGAAACCAAGGAGTAGAGGAGAGGAGAGGAGGGACGGGGGAAAGACGGAGAAGGGAGGGAGAAAAACATGAAGAGATTACGAGAGAGGTGGAGGGGAGAAGAGAGGGGAAAGATGTAAAAGAGAAGAGAGATGGAGAAATTGGAGGAAAAAGGGGGAGATGGAGGAAGGCGGGTGAGACTCGAGAGAAAGATAGGGATGGAGAATATACAGGTAAGGATGGAGGAGAGAGGGGAGGATGGAAAAGCGATAGGGAAGGATGTAGGAGAGACGAAGGACGAGATGGGAAGACAAGGAAGGATGGAGGGAGGGATGGAGGACAGGCATGGAAGAATGGAGGAGACAGAAGGGGAGGAATGAAGGGAGGAGAGACAGGGAGGGACAGAGGACAGACAGGAAGAGATAGATGAGAGGGATGGAAGAAAACAAGGAGGCAGGGTGGGCTGGAGGAAAGACAATTAGGAACAAGAAGAAGGAACTGAAAGATGGAGTGAAGAGAGAGAGAGAGAGAGAGAGAGAGAGAGAGAGAGAGAGAGAGAGAGAGAGAGAGAGATGAAGGACACACGAAGAGATGGAGAGAAGGGCTAGAGAATACAGATGAGGGAGATGGAGGGACGGAAGTGAGAGAAGTATAGAACTGGTGAGAGTAGAGAGAAAAAAAAGGGGGGGGAGAGAAAATTGGAGAGAAGGAAATAGGGCAATCCAGTAAAAGACAAAGACAGAATTCGGGGGGAAAGGAGGAGGGATGAATGTAGGGAAGAGAGGGAGAAGACATGATAATAAAGCGAAGGGGAGGGAGAGAAGGGAGGGAAGGAGAGAGAGAGAGAGAGAGAGAGAGAGAGAGAGAGAGAGAGAGAGAGAGAGAGAGACAGACAGACAGACAGACAGACAGACAGACAGAGACGACCGAAAACGGAGAGGAAAAAAAAGCGGAGGAATGGACAGAAAGGAAGGAAGAAAGATGATTTAAGTCCTTCCAGTTCCCCCCTCTCTCTCTCTCTCTCTCTCTCTCTCACTCTCTCTCTCTCTCCCCTACATCACACAGTTCCTACTCACAATCCCCAGCACTCCCTCTCCCCTTCCCTCCCTGTCTATCCACTTCCACTCCCTTCCTCTCTCCTTCTTACACTCCCTCCCTCTCTCCCTCCGTCGCTTTTACTCCCTCCCTTCCTCCCTCCCCCTCCATTCTCTCTCCTTTCCTCCCTGCCCTGTCTCTCCCTTCTCTCCCTTCCCCCTGAACGCCCTCTTTCAACTGCTCTGACATTCTTAACGCGCTGATCTCATTTCCCTCTGACGTAGGCAGTCGCTTCGGAGGCTGGGAGAGATGAGGGAGCGAGAGATGAGAGAGGGAGGGACGAGAGGAGGGAATGGAAGAGGGAGGGAGGGAAGAGAGAGGGAGGGACAGGAGGGAAAGAGGAAGGGAAAGTGTGTGTGTGTGTGTGTGTGTGTGTGTGTGTGTGTGTGTGTGTGTGTGTGTGTGTGTGTGTGTGTGAGAGAGAGAGAGAGAGAGAGAGAGAGAGAGAATACGAAGGGGAAAACGTAATATAAGTGAGATGGAGGGAGGAGAGGGATGCATGGAGGAAAGAATGGGAAGGAGAGAGCTGGTAGATAAGTGAAAAAGGAGAAAGGAGGGAGAAGAGAAAATAGAGGCAGGAAAAAGAGGAAAAAGGGACAGAAACAGGATAGAAGAGAGGATGTGAATGGATAGAAATGAGTGATAAGAGGGAGAGAGAGGTGGCACAGACAGAGCAAGTGGAAAGAGAGAAAATAAATAGGAAACAAAAGGATGATAAGAGACGGAGAGAAAAAGAAAATGGGAAGAGAGAGAGAACTACAGGGCGTACAAAGGAAAACAAACAGCAACAGTTTTATTGGTCCTTTCAAGGCTGTTTGTTTTAAGGAAGGCTATATCTAACAAAACTATTCTGTTGAGAGAGAGAGAGAGAGAGAGAGAGAGAGAGAGAGAGAGAGGAGGCAAAGTCAGTGAGGGGAAACAGGCGCTACTACTCGTAAAGTGAGGTAGGGAGGAGGGGAGAAGGAGGGGAGGGGAGAAAGAGGGAGATAGGGAGGGAGGGAGAGAGTGGATTCGTAATGGAGAAAGTTGAGAAATAGGGAGAGAGGGGAGCCGAGAGAAATGGGGCAGAGAGAGAGAGAGAGAGAGGGGGGGGGGAGGGAGGGGAAAGAGAGTGAATTAAAGGGAAAAATTTACAGAACACGATTGATACACGTACCACACACACGAGGGGAAAAGAGGGAGAGGGGAATTGCGAGGGGCTGTCTCTCCCCACCATCCTAGAGAAGGGACAAGAGGGGAGGGGGAGGGGAAAAGGGAGTGAAGGGAGGAAGAGAGGGTATGGGGGGGGAAAGAGGGAGGGTTAGAAGGAAGAGATGGAGGAATAGGAATGAGAGTATGGTATCAGGTTATGAAAATGTACTGAATTGGAGAGAGAGAGAGAGAGAGAGAGAGAGAGAGGCTACGGTACAAAGCACAAAGGAGTACAAAGGAAAACAAACAGGTCCTTTGACCCTGGTAAGGCTGCTTGTTCTAGGGTAGGATATGGCTGTGGTATCCTTTCTTTGACAGTATGAAAAGGATAGTAAAGCAGAAGAGAGGGGAAAAGAAGACGCATGGGAAGAGCACGGAAGAAAAGCATACAGGAAGGGAGAGGAAAATGACGAAGAAAAACTGAAAGATGAAAAAAAAACAGGACTGTGAAGTAGAAGGGAAGGGAAAAGACGACGAAAAACAGGGGAAAAGTAAACGGGAAAATACAAAGGAAGGGAAAGGAAAATGCAGGAAAATGAGAGATGGAGTAAAGGACAGTAAAGTACGAGGAACTGAGAAAAAATAAAGTACAAAGGTAGAAGAAAGGGAGGGAGAGGAAAAAGAAAATGCGAGTAAGAAGAGGAAAAATAACTGATTTAAGATAAGTTTGAGGTGAAAAGAGAGGATGAAGGAACATAAAAATAAGATAATCGAGACTGAGTAATGGAGATGAGAAGAGATGAAAAAAGGAGGCTGGGAGAGAACTGGAATGGAAGGACTGAGAATAGAAATGAAGGGAGGGATAAAACAGGCAGAGAGCGAGGGAGGGAGAAAAGTGCAATGGTGTGAGGGAGAGAACTGGAATGAAGGGGGAGGGAGACGAGAAATTAAAGGATGGAACAGAAATGGAGGGGAAGAGATTGTAAAGAGGAAGAGAGAACGAGAATAGCTGAAGGAAAAGAATGGGAATGGGGGGAGAGAAAATGACAAGAAAATACAAGAAAATAAAGCAGGAAAAAGGGAGAAAACTGATGGAAAAAGGGAGAAAACTAGATGGAAAAGAAGTAGGAGAAACACGGGAAGGGAGAAAAAGAGAAGGGGTGGACACATGAAGATTACAAGATTGAAAGAAGGGATCTGAGAAGGAAGGAAGTCAGAGAAGGAGAAACCGTATACAAAAGGAAAACAAACAGAGAATTAAGAAAGAGATCAAAGAACAAAGGGGAGGAAGAATGTGACCCTCTGTTTTGAGAGAGAGAGAGAGAGAGAGAGAGAGAGAGAGAGAGAGTAGGAGGTAAAAGGAGTTAAGAGAAAGGGAGGAACGGGAAGGGGGAGGGAGACGGGGAGACGGGGGGGAGGTAGATAGGGGGGAAAGGGAGGCCCATGCCAAAGGGTCGGTGAGCGTGAAATCATATATATAGACACAGGCTTCAATTGAGAGGCCCACCCTGTTGTATTCCTCTTGTATTCCTCCTGTAGTGAGTTAGATGAGAGTTATAGGAATGGCTGTAGTTGTAGTGTAAGTGTAGTGGTGCTGTGGTGAGTGCGATGGTGGCCGGAGTGGGTGTGGTGAGTGGGAGGGGTGTACCTGAAGTGGGATGGTGGTTGTAGTAGTGGTTGTAGCTCTAGTCGTAGGAGTGTTGTAATGAGTGGCATGGTAGCTGTGGGAATGACTGTAGTTGTAGTGATGTTGTGAATGGAATGGTTGTTTTTTTGAGTGGACGTAGTTGTGGGGCTGCTGTTGTGAGTGGGACGGTAGTTGCAGTAAAGGTTCTAACTGTAGGAGTGTTTTCGTGAATGGGATAGTAGCTGTGGGAGTGGTTATTGTTGCTGTCGTGTCGTAGTCAGTCGGATGGTAGCTATGGCTGTAACTGTAGGAGTGTTATGGTGAGTGGGGTGGTAGTTGTGAGAGTGTTACAGTGAGTGGGAGGGTAGATGGAGTGGCTATTGTTATAATGGTGCTGTGGGACTGTTGTAGTAAGTGTTTTAATTCCTACTATGAGGCTTTTCTCTTATCTTTTATTTTTTTCCCACCACCAGACTAGTTTATTCAGCTTAGGAGATATTTTTCATTTCGATGGGAGCCTTATCATCCAGGGAACTCTCCTCCGCTAAATAAAATCTTTCTGTTGCGGCAGGAGTAAAATATCGAAAGACATCACCACAGTGAAATGATTAACCCTCTCAGGATCTGGACAGCTCTAGTAATCTATTCCAGCTGAGGCCAAACGATTATGTTCTCCAGGGTGCGAGTTATAAGATCCTGAGAGTGTTAACTGTGTGGATGTGTTGTGATTGCCGTGGTGTTGTTGCAGTGATGTTGTACTGTTGTCAGATTTGTTTATTTTTTTTTTAAGACCTTAATCAAGAGCAAGAACCCGTTTCCGAGATCCGGTAGTCCAGCCACAACACGCAAGCAAAACTACGTCACACACCACCACACTGGCACTAATACCTACCATCCGTATCAATCTCATTTAAGTGCCGTCGTGGCGTAGTGCTGTGAAAGGGAAAATGAAGGTTGGTCTCCCGGTGAAAGAGTCCTAATAAGACCAACGCGTAACAACACAGTACCACCAATCCTGCACCAACACACAGCACCATCACTGACATCAGCACGTGACTGTACAATATAACACCACCACAACCACATGACACCACCACCACTACCACCACCACCACAACTACAACCACCACCTCCACCACCACATGACACCACCACCCCTACCACCACCACCACATGACACCACCACCACTACAACCACCACCACCACATGACACCACCACCACTATCACCACCACCACAACTACAACCACCACCTTCACCACCACATGACACCAGCACCACTTCCACCACCACCCCTACCACCACCACATGACACTACCACCACTATCATCACAACATGAGATCAACACATGATACCACCACCTTGACAAGCACGTGCCACGGACACCACCACCAATAACACCATTACCAACACCACTGCCATATGACACCACCACCACTACCATGTGACACCATCACCACTACTACCAGCAAATGACACCATTACCACTGCCATCACCATATACAGCAACACTACCACCACATGACACCACAGCCACGACTACCACCACCACATGACACCACAACCACGACTACCACCACTACATGACACCACTATCACTACAACGCACCTCACCACCACATAGCACCACCACCACCAAAACAACAACAACAACACAACACCACTACAACAACCACATAACACTATCACCACCACCTCCCCCACATAACATCACCACCACTACCACCAACATGACACCATCACCACCTCCCCCACATTACATCACCACCACTACCACCAACATGACACCACCACCACATAACACCACCACCACCAGCACATGAGGAACGGGGAAGGTAAACTCCAATTTCAATTAAGCGGGTAGAAATTTAGCTGAAAAAGGGGGCGATGCAATATGGAGTAAACCTGTGTGATTGAGGGCGCGAGGGGGCCAGTCAGTGGAGTTAGGTAGGCTGTAGGTAGCACGGTAGGGAGGCAGAAAGGTAGGTAGGACAATTAAGAGGAACTGAACGTTTGTAGGTAGGATAGTAGGTAGGTACGTAGGTAGGAAGGTAGGCACAACAGTAAACGAGTACTGAATGTAGAGTGCGTCGACTTTAGGGCCGGTAGGAAGGTAGACAGTGAAAGGGAAACTGAATGCTGGTATGTAGGTAAGTAAGTAGGTGACTCTACACTAAGTGACAAGCTAAATGGTTCCCTGCATTCCGGGAAACCATCTGCTGGGCTGAGTGGCTATGATACAACCAACGAATGAATGCCTGGTGGTTTACCGGATTCGGGCGCTCCAACCGGATGTGGCGTATCAAGAGTCAGTTCCAAGGGGTGATTGGAATTTACAGTTCACACATTGCTACTCACGAAACAGTAACTGGTCTCTCTCCTTTAATGTCCGGAATGTTGCCTAGCTCGGGGCCCCCACGACGCTGATGGGGTAATACAGAATTAGATGATGGATGGTTGGATAGTAGATAGGTAGGTAGCTAGGTAGGCAAGGAAGCAGGTAGAACAGCAAGGAGAAGGCACTGAAGTAGGTAGGTTGGTAGGAGGCAAAACGAGAAGAAAATGAACGGAGGGTAGGCAGATATGTAGACAGGCAGGTTGCTTGGCCAGTAAAAATGTATGTAGAAAAGTTGGCTGACAAGTTGGCTAGACGGACGGTGCCGCAGGATATGGATGCACAGTGGTAGGTAATGAGGTAGGTAGGCTAGAAGACAGGTACAGTAATGGTGAAGAATATACTGTAGTGTAGGCTAGGTTGGCAGGCCGGCAAGTAGGTAGATAAGTACTAATATATGTAGGGTAAACAGGTATATAGAGTAGATAAGGCAAGTAGGTACTAATATATGTAGGGTAAACAGGTATATAGAGTAGGTAAGGATGTAGGCATATCAACGAAGTAATGCAACAGATAAATATGTGAGTGTGAACAGGTAAGACAGTAAACACATGTACGCAGACAAAGCAGTTGATAGATAAGTATATAGGTGTACAGAGGAGTATCTAAAAAATACAGGTAAGAGGAGGCCTATTGGACCATAACGACAGGAAGGCTTTCCCCACCACATCACCCGGCAAAAAATAAAAATAAAAATAAATAAATAAATAAAGATAGGGAAAGTGCAGAAAAACATCATGCTTGTTCGAAAGAACAATTATGGTAATTTTTCTAGGAAAGGCAGAAAAGGAAAACTAAGCACTATGTAATCACAAATATAAAAATATGAAAGAAGAGACTCCACAATAACAGAACGTTCTCATATGCAATCGTCTCAGTATCGTCAGTATAAACGTCAACTTGTAGGTATGTAGGAAAGCGGGGTTTGTAGGACTGTTAGGTGGGTTAATAGGGCAAAGCAACAGATAGGTAATTGAATACGTATAGAGCTGGTTGGTAGGGCAGTAGGTAGGGAGGAGGGCAGGCTGGTGTAGCAGTGAGTAGGAAAGTTAGGAGCAAAAGTTTGGAGGTGGAAGAGGGAAGGTGAATGTATGGGGACGGGACGAGAGAGTCAGGCAGGTAGGAAAGCAGACTGGTAGAAATAGATGAATGAAAGAGGAGAAAGTATGGATGTAATAGAGGAAGACACCTGACGTAAGAAAATAAACAAAGATGTGAAGAGTTGCACTGGTACATATCCACACAGCCTGCACAGACCTTACGGGCCCAACAAGGCGATCCACCTTTAACACTGATAGCATTATTTACACCCTGGTTACAGAAGTATAAAAAAGACAATACAGCAAAAAGTTCCCTCCTTCACCCTCTACACCATCAGACAAAACACCATACAGGAATACATGGGAAGCAACACCTAGCAGATCTAAACAAATGAATGTTGTTTCACAGGGAGGAGAATGGAGGATCAGCATGGAAAAACTGAGCACAATCGCGTGGCAACACTACGTAATGCAATATTCACTTTCTTTACTTGAATTTTTTATTTGTAGGCATAGAACAAGAATTTCAGTTTCCATCAGATTACACACACGCACACACACACACACACACACACACACACACACACACACACACACACACACACACACACACACACACACACACACACACAGGGGGAGGGGGGTTTACTCCGGGCAACAACCATAAATCAAGAGTTGTCCTTTGTGGCCAAAATAGTGACAGCTAAACAAAACAGATTCCAATGCCTCGTAACATGCGTTCTGGAGCTAAACTATGTGCATCTAGAACCGAATGATGTAGGTAAGTCGGCAGGTAGGCAGAAGTCTGAGTAGGCAGGGAGGTAAGTAGGCAGAGAAGATAGGTAATGAGACAGTAGGCATGTAGGTAGATACACAGGTAGGTATGCAGAGGTTGGTTAAAATGTAGGCAGACATTGAGGAAGATGGGCAGGTAGATAAGCAAGTAAAGAAAATAGACAAGTGAGCAGCAGATAAACAAGAAAAGCCATAAATAACACGGGATAACGAGGCATGGAGCTTTTGACATTAGGATAAAAAACGGAGGAAGGAAAAAATTAAAGGAAAACAACAGGAAGGTGGAGCAAAGAGCGGAGGTATATAGGAAAAACAAGAGAGGGTGAGGGAGGGGCAGGAAGAGTACAACAGGAGGGAAGGGGAGGGGAGAAGGGGGAAGACAGGAGGGAAGGGGGAGGAGAGGGTAGAAGGGAGTGGCAGGGAGAGGGAGGAGGAGGAGGAAGAGAGAAGGTAAGGGGAGGGGGAAAGGAGGAGAGAAGAGAGAAGAGGGAGGGGGAACAAATGGGGGAAGGGGGAAGGAAGGGAGAGGGAAATGGGGAGAAAAGGTAAGGGGGTGGGAAAGGTGGAGTGAGGAGGGAAGACGGAGGGGGGAAGGATGGTGAAAGGGAGAGGAGACAGGGAGAGGGAGAAGGAGGAAAAGAAAAGGTAAGAGGGAGAGGGAAAGTAAGATAGAAGGGGGGGGGGCAGGGTCAATGTCTGACCGAATCTCATATTAATGTGTAGTGTTCTGGAAGAAGGGAGGGACCGGGAGGGAGGGAAGGTAGGTAGAGATGGAGGGAAATAGGGACGATAGGTAAGGACAGAGGGAAAAGAGATGGGGATGGTGGAGGGTGGGAAAGCAGATTGTACGAAGAGAGAGAGAGAGAGAGAGAGAGAGAGAGAGACAGACAGACAGACAGACAGACAGACAGACGTAAGAAGGGGAAGAAAGGTAGGAAAAGAGAAAATGGAAGAAAAGGAAGAGAGAGAAGCAGTGCCTCCTGTAAGACTTCTATCCTCCTCCTCCTTCTCTCTTCCTCCTCCTCCTCCCCCTCCTCCTCCACTTCCACTTTCCGCCCTCCTTCTTTCCCTCCCATTTATCCCAATAACCATTAATCACTCTCTTCCTCCTCTTCATTCATCTCAGTGCTTCTCTTTCTCCTCCTCCTCTCCCCCTCCTCCCTTCTCCAGCTCTTCCCTCTCTGTATCAAATCTTCCCTTCCTCTACTTCATTCATTTTCTTTCTCTCTTTCCTTCCATATTTTCCTTCCTTTTTTTCATTTATGTATTTCCTCACCACATTCTTTTTTCATTATTCTTTCAAATTTTTTCTCCATTCATTCCTCTGTTCGCATCCTATTCTCCCATTTGTTGTTGTTCCTTCTTCATTCATTTCCTTTTTGGTTTTCCTCTTTCATTTTATTTCCCTTTCTTTTTCCTTAGTGTTTGCTGCTACATCCTTTTCCTCTCTTTCCCTCTTCTAAAATCCCTCCCTCCCTCCTTTTCTCTGTCTTTTTTTCTTCTATCTTTATTTATCATTTTCTTATTCGTCTTTCCTTTCTTTCTTCCTTTTCTCCTTCTTTCACTTTTCCTTCTTCCAACGTGTTCGTCTGTGTTTATTTCCCTCTGCAGTTTTTCCTCTTCACTTCCTCTCGCCTTCCCTCCCTCCTTCCTTCCTTCCTTCCTTCTCTCTTGTTACCATTTCTTCTCCTCTTCTCTCTTCTCTTCTTTTTTCTGCACTTATCCCTGTTCACTTCTTCCCTTTCTTCCTTCCTTTCAATCTTATTTCTTCCCCGGAGCCTCTCTTCTTTCATCGCTCTCTCCTTCCTTCGTTCTTTAATTTCTCCCTTTCGTCTTCCTTCCTATCTCCTCCCACTCATCTTCCCTCCCTCTCTCACTCCATCTTTCATTTCTCTCTTAAGTTTCCCTCTTTTTCCACACACTTCTCTTCCTTCTCCCTCCCATCCTTTCTTCCGTCTTTCTTTTCTTTTCTCTCTTTCCATTCTCTCCGGAGCGATTTTCCTTCCTCCCTCTTCCTTGCAGCTCGTTTCTCCCCCCCCCTCTCTCTCCTCTACTTCCCTTTATATATCTTCCTTTCTTCCCTCTCTCCCCACACGCTTCTTTCTTTCCCTTGTTTTCTTCTGTCCTTCCTTTAGTCCTCCTTCCGTCTCCCCCCTTCCTTTCTCCTTTCTTTCCTCTCCTCCTACACGCATCTTTCTTTCCCCTGTTTTCTTCCTTCCTTCCTTTATTCCTTCTTCCTCTCTCCCTTTTCATTCTTCCTTCTCCCTGCAGCCATTACCTTCCCTCACTCTTCCCTTTCTACTTTCACTTCTTGTATTACTATTCATCCTTTTCTACTTTCACTTCTTGTATTACTATCCATATCTTCAACTACCAGTACTAGATACCATAGTTATAGTCTTCACTGTAACAAATAGCCCAGAAAGATACCATTAAGCCTGTTGTTGTTTGCCTTCTTTTGTACTCCTTTGTATTCCTTCCCTCCCTCCTTCATCCCTCCCTCGCTGCATCTGTCAGACCTCCAACTACCCCATATCTTCTCCCTCCTTCTTTTCTTCTTCCTCTTGCCCCCCTCCTCCCCTTCCATTAATCTCTATTACAAGATTCCCTTTCTCCCTCCCTCCCTTCTCCCTCCTCCTTTTCATTCTCCCTACCTTCATTCATCTCTATTACCGCCTCCCTTTTGCCTCCATCACGTTATCCCTTTCTTGGCTGCATTCCTTACCCTTTGTTTGCTCCCTCACCCTTTTTTTTTCTTTCTTTCTTACTCGCGTTCTTCATTTATCAAGGACTTTACTTCTTAGCTTACTTTCTTTTATTCATCTCTCTCTCTCTCTCTCTCTCTCTCATAAATAAGGTCTGACCACCTCGAAGGGATCTCATGGTCTGTGTGGTCTTGGTATCTGAAATCTCTCTCTCTCTCTCTCTCTCTCTCTCCATCCGTCCTTTCCCCCACCTTTCCATCTACATTCTTCCTTTTTCCCTTCTTTTTGTATCCTTCCTTCTTCCCTGCCGTCTTGTGCCTTTCGTTCCCCTCTTCTTTTT
>NC_137049.1:29277269-29327269 GCF_032717465.1 Coenobita brevimanus | reverse complement strand
CTCTCCATTCTCTCTTCTCTCTTCCTTCCCTCTCCCTTTTTCCCTTCCTTCCATCTCCCCTTTCCTCTTCCTTTTCTACCTTCCTGTTACTACCATACCCTTTCTTCCTTCCTTGCTTATGCCTCCTCCCTCCCCCTATAACCAATATCCCTTCCTCCTCTCTTTCTGTCCTCAAAATCCTCCTTCCTTCCTTCTCTGTCTTTCTCTCGCTTCTTCCTTCTCAAACCCTTATTCTTCCCTTTCTCTTTGGTCATCTTCCATCCTTATTCTTTCCTTTCCTCCTTGCCCTCCTTCTTCCATCCTCGCCTCCCTCATGATCTTTTTTCTTACCTCGCCCTCACTGCCCTTCCTCCTTCCCTCTCATTATCCTTCCTCTTCCACCCCCTTTTTCTTTCTCTTCTTCATCCCTGTTTCTTCCCTTTCTTCCCCAGCCTCTGACCTTCCCCCTCCCTGCCCTTCCTCTTCCACTTCTGCCCCCGTCCTCCCTCCCTCTCATCATCCTTTCTCTTCTTTTCTTGTGCTTCCTCTTCCTCTTCCCGTTCTCCCTCTTCTTCCAGCCTCCGTTCCCCTCTTCCTTCCTTGCCTCTTCCTTTGTCCTTACCCCTTCCTTTCTCCTTGCTCCTCACCCCCTGCTTTTCCTCCACCTCTTTTCTTGTCGTCCTGCCCCCTCCCTCCCCTCCCTCCCCCCTCTTCTTCTTCCTTCCCCCTCCTTACACCCCACTACCTTCCTCGTCTTTCTCCCCCATCCTTACCTCCCATCCTCCTCGTCGCCCTACCCTCTCCCTGCCCCATTCTTTGCCTCCCTACTACCTTCCTTGTTTTCCTCACCCCTCCCTGCCCCTCCTCACCCCTCCCTGCCCCGTTCTTTCCCCCCACTCCGTCTTCCCTTTCCCCGTCCTAGCCCCCTAAGACAAACAGGAGGCTTTATACACCAGTGGTCAGACCAGACTCCTGTTCCCACCGCTGTTATGACGTCGCTCAGGTAGCAGCTTGGTAGACAGGTAGACAGATGGAAAGGTAGGTAGATAGACAGGACGTTAGGCAGATACGTAGGTAGGGTGGTAGGCAGGCAGGTAGATAGGAAGAGAGATGGGGAGGTAGGTTGATAGGACGGTATGTAGGCTGACGGATGGAATGGATGGTAGAAAAGATGCTAGCTATGTAAGGTATGTAAGTAGGCTGATAGGCAGACCGGATGATGGGAAGATAGATGGGGAGGGAGGTAGGTAGGTAGGTATGTGGATGGGATGGTATACAGGTTAAGAGACAGGGCAAGACGTGTATCGGTAGAGAGAAAAGTAGAAGGAAAAGGTAGGGTAACAGGAAAGTAGATGGAAAGTTAGAGAGATAAGACGGTAGGAAAGGAGGACGGGAGGTAGGTAGGTGGAAAGTCAGAAGAATAGGTGAGCGAAATGGTAGGTTGATGGGAAAGATCGTAAGGAGGGAGATGAGTTAGGTGGTTGGTTGGTTGGTTGGTAGGTAGGTAGGTAGATAGGTAGGTAGGCAGGTAAGTAATAATGAGGCTAGACAAGAAAGAAGGTACGTGTATGCAAGCAGGATAGTAACTGGCAATGTGGTTAAGTAAAAGGGTAGTTGGTAAAACAATAGTACAGACAGGTAGGTAGGTAAGAAGGTAGGCTGTCAGGTAGCTAGATTACAATAGGCAGGCAGGCAGGCAGGTAGGTAGGTAGGTAGGTAGGTAGGTAGGTAGCAATGTTCCCTGTAAGTTGCGTGCCTGCGAGACCACATTTAATTATTATTCCCACCACAAAAAAATTTTACACTATGAATAAACATGATAGGCAAAGTGACCAGTTTTTCATTCCTTCAGTTTTTTCTTTTCGTTTTTTCTTTTAATTCTTTCGGCTGATTTCGAACCACTGGACCAGGGTATGATATTTTTTTTTATTTCCAGGCTGGACTGCACATGGCTTCATATAACCGTAAAGGTGATATTACTAGATTAACTGAATTTTTATTATTTCACATAGGTTACTGAAGGCAAAGTCAATATATCTTTGTATTAGTCACGGGAAATTATATATAAAGTGATATTATACTTCGTTCCCTTCAGTCTGGCGTAAAACTGATATTTCTCCATCTTGAATGCTGAGAAATAACAAGAAACTAACACTAGAACATGATACTAGTCACGAAGAAGTGCCATAGAAAGGATGTGCAGCCTTAACACTGTCTTTTTCTGCCGCTGAGCTACGGGAAATAAGCCACAAATGGACGGAATTTCGGCCAAGTTAAAATGAATGACCTATAGATACAGTAAAATCTAAAAATATGCTACGATCAAATCTAAAAAATACACTTGTACTAAAATCAATATGACTCCGGGAAAAAATCATGCTCTTCGATATACTAACTCACAAGGAACTATGAGAGTGGGAAGGAATATCATATAGGAAAATTGGTAGAAGGTAAGTGGGAAAGAGGAAGGTAAGCAGGGAAATGAGTCGATGTACAAGTTAAGGAAAAAGGAAGGACGAAAGACTGAAACATTGTAAGATAAATAAATAGCTGTTGGTAAGTAGACTGGTAGGTAGATAGGTCGGTAGGCAGGTAGGTAGGTAGGTAGGTAGGTAGGTTGGTAGGTAGGTGGGTAGGCTGGCAGGTACTGTAGGTAAGCAAACTGGAAGTAGCCTAATGAAGTGAGTAGGAAGATGGCTGCCAGAAATACAAACAAACGTTCCTACACACACACACACACACACACACACACACACACACACACACACACACACACACACACACACACACACACACACACTGCCTTCCAATATTCAAACGCACACGCTCAAACACACATATTAGCATACACGCAATTTGCACATACACGCTCTTCTCTCTCTCTCTTTGTCTGTCCGTCCGTCTGTCTGTCTGTCTGTCTCTCTCTCTTAGAAGACCGAACGTTTTGTTTTCACGAATGAGAGAGAGAGAGAAAGAGAGAGAGAGAGAGAGAGAGGGGGGGGGGATGCCGCTGACAGATGAGTACAAATCAGAAAATGAAGAAGTTAAAGACGGTAAGAAAGCTAAGGAACGAGAGGAGTGAAGAAGGACTAGCAAAAAACACATGAGAATGGACGGGTAGAATAAATGTGGGGAAATGTAATGGGAAAACTATAAACCAGACATCTAACCCCGTAATTGTCCTTCTATCTACCATCGTTACCTTTTCTTCCCCTTCTTTCATTATCCTTTCCTTCCTTCCTTCCTTCTTCTTCTTCCTCCTCCTCCTCCTCCATTCCTAAAACCCATCTTTCCCTTTCTGTCTATTTCTTCTTGCTTCCCAGTCCATTTTCCCCCTCCTTACTCCACTCTACTCTCTTCCCCTTCACCCACTCCACCTCCCTTCACCCTACCCCTTCCCTATACTCCCTCTCCTCCCTTTCCTGCTTATCCCTCCTCGCACCCTTTCCTCTCCTAGACTCTTTCTCCCCTCACCTTCTCTTCCCCTTCTCCCCTCCCTCCCCTTGACTGTGGTTCCCCTCACCTTGCCCTCCTCTTACCTCCCCCACTCTCCCCTTCCCCTCTCCCCTCCTTGTCTCCCCCTCCCCTCCACCCACTCGCCTAATCTCCCTTGTCAAAAACTGTAATGAATTGTGACACCGAGGGACACCAAACTATTTTTTTTTTTTTTTCCTTTTTTTAAACATTTTTTGAGGGTATTCATGGAGTTATTTCGGCTGTATTTCGTTGGTTTATCTGTTTTTTATATTTGTAGGGGGAGCGGTGTGTGTGTGTGTGTGTGTGTGTGTGTGTGTGTGTGTGTGTGTGTGTGTGTGTGTGTGTGTGTGTGTGTGCACTGGCGTGAAACTTTCAAACGCATTTATATTTCGACACATTAATATGCATACAATTTCACACACACACACACACGAAACCTTCAGTCTCTCCCCCCTCCCTCCTTCCTTCCCTTCTCCCTCCCCTCCTCCCCTCTCTTCACCTACTCAGTGCTCTCAATTCTTATGCCATTCATTCGTCTCTCCCTTTCTATCTCTCCATCTCTCCCCCCTTTCTGTCCCTCCTCTACTCTCCTTCCCTCCGCTTCCCTCCCTTCTACCCACTCTCCCCATTCTCCTCTCCCACTTTGTCTCCTTCCCCTCTCCCCCTCCCTTCTGACTCTTTTTCCTTTCTCTCTCCTCCTGTTTTCTCTTCTTCCACTCTTCCTTCCACCCCCTCCCTCCTCCCCACATCTCTCCACTTCCTTCTTCTCTCTACATCCTTCCCTTCTCTTTGCACTTTGCTCTTCCCCTCTGCATCTCCCTTTCCCTCTTTCATCCCCCCCTTCCCTTCCTTCTTACCCTCTCCCCCCATCTCTCCTTTTCCTTTTTCCCTACCTCCTTTTACCCCCTCTCCCCCTTTCTCTCCCTACTCTTCTTCTCTCCCTCCCTCCTCTTACCTTCATCCTCTCCTCCCCCTCCCCTTCTTCAACTGAATATGCTTACCAACTTTCATTTCATTTTTCTCGTTTTTATATTCCTTCCCTCTCCCCCATGTATTTTTTTTCTCCCTTTCTTTCTCCCCCATGTCTTTTTTCTCCCCTTCTTTTATTTCACCTTCCTCTTGCTTTCGACTCCTCTTCCTTCCCTTTTGCTTTTATCTCAAATATTTCTTTTCCTCTTTTTCAGTGTCTGTTTCTCGATATTTATGCTTTCATACTTTCTTTCCCTTTCGGTTCTTTTCGTCTTTTCTTCTTCCTTTTCCTCAATTTCCTCCTACATTCTTTCACCTTTTTTTTTTCGCTTTCTCTCTGCCACGTTCGTTTTACCTTCTTGTTCTTCTCAATCCATTCCTCTCTCTCTCTCTCTCTCCCTCTCCAATCTACTTAACCCAACCCTATTCACTGCAGCTCCCTCTCTCCCTCCTCACTCTCTCTCTCGTTACCTCCCTCCCTCCCTCCCTTTCTCTCCCTTCCCTCCAAGCCACTTACAACCCTCCTCTTCTCTCTCTCTCCTCTCTCTCTACCTCTTGGCCGTCTGTCAATCCTCTCCCTCTCTCTCTCTCTCTCTCGCATTATTCCTTCCTGTTCTACTTCCATGCTCTTTAAGTTTCACTCATATTGTATCTCTTACCCAATTTTTCCCTCTCCTCTTCTCTTTCCTCCTTCCCCCTCTCCATTTTCCACCTTCCTTTCCTCCCACTCCTTCCCATTTCGTCCCTCTTTTCCTTAGGTTTCTCTCCCTCTCCTCCCTCCAATCCCAGCCTCTCATTTTCTCTCCCCTAACCCCCCTCCTCCTCTTCAATCCCTCCCTGTGTTTACCCCTTTCTGTAAAAACGTCCCTTCCCTCTCTCCTTCCTTCCCCTTCCCTCCCTCCCTCCTTCCTCCTTCCTCCTCCTCCCCTGCCTCTTTTCCCCCTAGTTAAATTAATGGGGGATTTTTCCGCACTCTTTCATCCCATTTCTCCCTCCACCCTCCCCCTACCCTCTACTTTTCTTTATCCCTCCCTGAGCTCTCTTTATTTCTTTCATTCCCTCTCCCTATCTCCACTTACCCCTCGAGTTCTCCCTTCTTCTATGTCCTCCCTCAATCTCTACCCTGTCTCCCTTTCACCCCCATTTCTTCCACTTCATCTCCCCCTCCTTCTTTTACAGTTCCCTCTCTCACCTTCCCTCCCTCCCTCCATTCATCCATTCATTTCTCTCCCCACTTTCGAAATACCTCTTCCTCCCTATCTTCTTCCCTTTCTCCAATCCTTCGATTTTCATTCCCCCCCTCACGTGATCCATTTGTCCCTCTCTCTCCCCCTTTTCTTCCCACCTCGCCCATTCCTTTACTTCCTTAATTTCTCCCTCCCTTCCTCTCCCCTCTCCCTCCTTCACTGCTTCCTGCTTTGCTCTACCTTGACCCTCAGAATAGTTACCTTAGTTAAACTCCGTCCTATAACGTAAAAGTCAAAAGTTCTGTTTGTGTTTGGCTTCCTTTATAATCCTTTTACCCTATTCATTCACTCCCTCACGCTGCGTTCTCTCATTCCTTTCTCCCTTTTCACTCTTCCCTCCCTTTCCTTCCCTTCTCCCTCCTCTTCTCCTTTCGTTGCTCTTTCCTGTCCCTCCTTCGCTCCCTTCATGTTTCCTCTATCCCCCTTTCCTCTCCGTCTTTCACTCCCTCCATTTAACCCACCTTTCCTTTTTCCTCCTCACCATCACTCCCCTCCTCTTGCTTCATTCCCTCTACCGCTCTTCCCTCCCCATCTTTCACTCCCTTTCTCTCCCCTCCTCCTCCCCAAGTCCCTCCACTTCTCCCTTCTTTCCCCTTTCTTCTCTCCCTCCCTCCCAGTTTAATGATGGGAGTGGTGTGGTACTTTAATTCACTATGTTCTCCCCTTTCCCTTCACTCCCTCCCTCCTTGTTCACTCTAACCATCCCTTCTATCCCCCTCTTGCTTCTTCCCGACCACCATTCCGTCTTTTCACTTTCACTCCCTTCCTTCTTATCTCTCCCTCTTGTTAATTCCGCCCCCCGTCTCCTTCCCAATCTCCTTTTCCTTTCTAGCCTTCACAATTCTTTCCTTCTTACCTATTGCATCTCTTTCCATATTCCTTTCACTCCATCCCCGACTCTTTTCCTTTACTTCTCTCCCCCTTTTCCTCCCCTCTTTCTTTTCTCCTTGCTTTTTTTCTCTCTCAGCTTGCTCCCTCCCCCCAGTCCATCTTTGGCTGTCTGTATTCTTCCTTTATGCCTCTCTGTCAGTTTTATACCTCAGTCTTTTTTACTTTCTCCTCTTATCCCATTCCTCTTTTACTAATGTCATCGCGTATCTCTCTCTCTCTCTCTCTCTCTCTCTCTCTCTCTCTCTCTCTCTCTCTCTCTCTCTCTCTCTCTCTCTCTCTCTCTCTCCACATAATGAGTAGTGCAGGGGTGTTTTCTGTGTCTGTCCTTTCTTCTCTCCCTTCCTCCCCTCGAACTTCTCCCCGTTACTACCCTTCCTCTACTCTCACATTCACTTTCCCCTCCCCCCCTCCTCCGTTCTCCTCCCTCACTCCCTTTCTCGATTTTTTTTTTATTTCTCGTTCTCTCTTCCTTCTCTTCTCTCTCTGTTCGCTCTGTTTTAATTATATCACTGCTTCTTTTCACTCACCTTGCATATCAGTCTTACCTCCCCGTCTCTCTCTCTCTCTCTCTCTCTCTCTCTATCACACACACACACACACACACACACACACACACACACACACACACACACACACACACACACACACACACACACACACACACACACACATACACACACACTGAAGCTTTTAATTCTATCACCCATCAGCATATCCATTTATTAGTGTGTCATATTTTTCAATCGTCCTTCAACTGCTTTCCTTACTTTTTGCTTTCGTCTTTCTATGCATTATCTAATCTTTCACTGCTCTCTTCTCTTATTTTCTCTTTTGACCTTTGCTTCATTGTGCTTTCTGCTTCTTGTTCTATCTCCTTTTCTGACATATATATTTTCTCTTCGTCCTCTCGCTTCTCTGTCCCTCCCATCTTCCTCCATCTTTCCTGTAACTACTATCCTTCGGCCTTGCCTCTTTCCTCTTACCCTTTCCATGCATTCTGATTCCTTCCTCTTCTTCCATATTTCTTCACTCTATTTGCCTTCCATTTTCTGTCCCTCCCTTCCTCCTCTTTCCTCCCTCTGCCTACTGTTCTTTGACCTTGCCTCTTACCTCTTCCCCTCTCCTTCTCTACCATGTTCCTCTTTAAGTTTCCTGCCTCCGCCCCCAGGATGGTAAGGGGTATGTAATAAAGCAGTTAAAATCAACATCATCACATCTTTTGCCTCCGTCTCCATCTTTCTTCTCTCTCTCTCTCTCTCTCTTCCCCTTTGTCTTTCCTTTTCTCACATTTCCTCTCTACTCAACTCCAATCTTTCCCTCTCTGCTTTCCTCCTTCTACACCCCTTTATCTTCCCCGCTTTCTCTCCTTACTTCCCTCCTCTGCACCCTCCCCCTTCCTCTCCTTCTCTTCCTCCTCTCCTCCCCCTCTCCCGACCTCTTGAATGCCAAGAGGGGAGGGGCGATGTTTTGTACATGTGTTTCTCAGGTGATCACACGACTCTCTCTCTCTCTCTCTCTCTCTCTCCCCTTCTGTCCCCCCATGCCTCCCTCCTCACCCTTCTCCTTACAGCCCCCCCTTTCTCTCCCTCACTCCCTCCTTCACCCCCCTCTTTTTCCACCCTTTCATCCTCCACTCTACTCAAAGCCACTCATATTTCCCCCCTTTCTCCTCGATCTACTTTCCCTTCTCTCAACCCTCTCGTCTTCTCTCTCCTCTTTTTCCTCTGAATTTTGCCGCCTCTCCATACTCCCTCTTACATAATGGTCGTCTGCTTTTCTTTCTTTCCTCTCCTATTTCTCTTATTCATGCCTCGATTCTCTCCTGACTTCTCTCTCCTCCTCCGTCCCTCCCTTCCTCACTTCGTGTAATCATTTCTTCCTTCTTTTATTCACCCTTTCTACTCTCTTCCACCTTACTTTCCTCCCTCTCACCCTCTTTCTTTTCGCTGTGTCTCTACCTCTCCTTCCTCTTCTCTTCTCTCCTTTCTCTCCTCCCAGTCTCTGTGTATTCCCACTCTCCATTCCACTTCTCTTCCTACTTTCTCTGTCACTTCCATCCTTTTAACCATGTATCTTTCCTACCTAATTTCCAACTTTCTTAACCTCTCTGCTTACTTCCTACTCCTTACTTTCCCCCCTCTCACCTCCTTACTTCTCTCTCTCTCTCTCTCTCTCTCTCTCTCTCTCTCTCTCTCTCTCTCTCTCTCTCTCTCTCTCTCTCTAGTGTTTTGTACATGTGTTGCTCAGTGATCACGCGGACCATTAAACTCAGAGCTCAAGTTGGGAGGGAGTTCCGTCAAAGAGAGAAGGCTGGAAGGAGGGAAAGGGAGGGAAGGAGGGAGAGGGAAAGGGAGGGAAGGAGGGAGCGAGGTAGAAGGAGAGAGAGAGAGAGAGAGAGAGAGAGAGAGAGAGAGAGAGAGAGAGAGGCGGGGAATACAATTTACGCAAAGTGCATATAAAAAAGACATGTCGAGAGATAAAGATAACTGCATACCAACATTAAACCTGAAATGGTACTAATAAAAATATCAAATTCCATCCCCTTCTCATCTTCCTAATAAAGTTTTCTCCATTTTTCTTCCCTCCCTTCCTTCCTTCCTTCATTCTCCCTCCCTTCCTCTTCCGCTTTTATTCTCCTCTTGTGCTTATTTTTCTTCTATGTTAATTCTCCTCTTCCATCCCTTTCCCAGTGTACGCTGGAAGTAAGAGGTATGTTAATGCAGTCTGATGTAAGGTGGGTTGTTGAAAGAGCTGGGTTCAAAATATACTCTCTCTCTCTCTCTCTCTCGCTTCTTACCCCCTCCCCCTGCTCTCCCCTTGATTCTTGTCTTTAGTTAAGCCAGCTAACTTCTCCCTTGCCGGCATTACCATAACGTATTAGATTTAATGGTCTCTCATCGAGCTGGCAGGGAGGCAGGAGATGGAGGAGGGAGAAAAGGAAAGAGAGAGAGAGAGAAAGAGAGAGAGAGAGAGAGAGAGAGAGAGAGAGAGAGAGAGAGAGAGAGAGAACCTGTATGCATATATGTATGTAGAGTACGAATGCAAGCTTGTATGCATGTATGTACGTTTTTATGTACGTATATATGTATGCATGAATGTATGTGCGTATGTACTGAATGTATGCATTTATATACTACAGCATTCTGCTTGTCTGAAATAGGCAGGCAGCCCTGCTATACATATTCAAGGCGCTTTGTGTCCTGAACGGAGAAAACCTGCAGTACATTTAAATAAAATATACATTATAGATATTGATAGACAGATAGATAAGAATAGATATATACCTTTGCAGAGAGAGAGAGAGAGAGAGAGCATAAGGCCAAGAGGAAGGTAATAATAATGAGAGGGAAGTAATGAGGTAAGAAGATCTAGGAGGGAGGAAAGGCGGGAGGGAGGGAGGGAGGAGGAAGACAAAGGGGAGAGACGGTGCGGGGAAGATGGAGCCTAAGGGAGAGAAAGAAGAGTGGGAAGGGGGCAAGGAGAAAATGAAGGGTGGGGGAGTAAGAGGGAGAGAAGGAAACGTGGAGATAAGAAGGAGAGGAAGAAGGGTAAGGAGGGAAGACTGAGGTAATAAGAGACACATAGGAAGAAATGAAGAAAAGAGCGATAGGGAAAGAAGGTAGAAGGGTAAGAAAAGGCTAGTGAGAATGAGACTATAGAGGGAGGAAAAGAAGGAGGGTGAGGAGTAAAAGGTAGGGGAGAGAGAGAGAGAGAGAGAGAGAGAGAGAGAGAGAGGACAAAGTCTGTCAGAAGCCTCTGCTGAGAGAGGGAAGGAATGCGAAGAAGGGAGGCAAAGGAGGGAAGAAAGAACATAAGAAGACAAATATACCTCAAGAATATGGAAAAGAGAAAAAAGACACAATACAAGAAAAAAGCAAAAGACAGCAGAAACAACAAAGGTGATATAACAAGTACTGCAGACAGCAAAGGAGGAAGAAAAAGAAAATGGGTGAAATAAAAACAATAAGAAAAGGAAAACAACGAAGGGAAAACTTCAAGGAGATCGAAGAGTATTAACCCTCTCATGGTCGTCTCTGTTGCTTCATGCCGGCCTAAGAGTGTAAATATTAACACCATTAACCCCCTCAAGGTCGGTACAACTCTAGCATTCTATTCCCAAAATAAACACGCCTGACGATTTTATTCAGCCGAGAGCGAGACATGGGAGGCAAAGAATGTTAAATATGAAGACGGAATTTGAGAAAGCAGAAATATGGACGTGGAAGCCATTTTTACGGTGGAATGGGGAAAGAGGGAAGGGGAAGGAAGAGCTGCGAGAGGAAAACGCTGAAAAAGGAGAATGGGGAATACAAATGGGAGAAGGTAACGTAGAAGTGTAGTGTGTGTGTGTGTGTGTGTGTGTGTGTGTGTGTGTGTGTGTGTGTGTGTGTGTGTGTGTGTGTGTGTGTGTGTGTGTGTGAGAGAGAGAGAGAGAGAGAGAAATATCGTCGAAAAGTTGCAAAACGGAGTGTAGGACAAGTTACCATAGGGATATAAGGAAAGAAGCAGATAAAAGGAAGAAGGAGAGACTTAAAAAGGAGGAGAGGGAGGGAGGAAAAGGAGAGAAAGAAACGATGCAAGAAGGAAACAAAAAAAAAAAAGAGGGGGAGAAAGACGAGGCAGAGTAACGGAAGAGAACTCGTGCGAGGAAGGAGTGGTGAAGGAGGGACAAAAGGAACTCCAATATTTATTTCCATCTCCTTCACGGGGGCTTCCTTCAGACCCTTGCCACTATGCCTCTCCTTCCTCCGCCCTCACCTCCTTCCCCCCTCTCTCTCTCGCCTTCTGTCACTACTTCCCTCCTCCCTCCTATCTCATTCTCACCCTCCCTCTCTTCATCCACTATCCCTCGACTCCCCTTTCCATCTCCGTCCTCTTTTACGCTCCGTCCTTCTGGCACTATCCATCTCCTTCATCCCTCACCTCTCACAATCCCTCCTTTTGTCACTGCCCCTCTTTTCTTCCTCCCCTACCTTTATCTCCCTCCTTTCTCACCCTCCCTCCTTCTTCTGCCACTACCCCTTCCTCCCTTTTGCTTTCCTATCCTTACCTTCAACTCATAAATTTTTTTGTCAGTCTTCTCTGAAATTAAAAAAAACTCGAAACGGCATAAGGTCTTTTTTTTTTTTTTTTTTAGGATACTCTCCTTCTACCTCTTTCCACCACCATCCCTCTCCTTCCTCCTCCCTCCTCTCTCTTCTTATGCCACCACCTCCTTCCTCTCTCACCTTCTCCTCTTTCATCCCTCCTCTCTCACCTCCCCCTCCTTCCTCTCTCACCCTCCCTGCGTCTGCCACTACCTCTCTCCTCCCTCTTCGCTCACCTTGCTCACTCCCTTTCTTCTCACCCTCCTACATTTTCCCTGTCACTTTTTTGCAGACCTCACAGTACTTCTCACTTCCTCCTGCCAAGCTCTTGAGAGAGAGAGAGAGAGAGAGAGAATGTTCTGAGAATTTTGTTTTTTTCTATTTCATTTGATTTCCGATCAGAGGGCAACGCTCATGCTGATTTTGAGTGCTTGGCTCTTCTTGTCAGGCTTCTGTGGGGTCCATACTGGCCTCTCTAAAACGGGAATAAATCTTTTCGAACATGGGATGAAACCTCTCTTTCTCTCTCTCTCTCTCTCTCTCGTTTGCTACGGTAAGCGTATCGATAAAGAGAAAAAATATACGTGCAGATGGTTAAGCTTATGGAGTCACGATTTCTGGGAGCTGATAGATGTTTAAAATGACTGTGTGGCCAGAACAACCAAAATTGCTGGGCATATTGCTGACAGTTCTCCCACTTTCATACTGTTTCCTTGCTTCTGGGTGATGATGATGATGATGAAGTTGTTGTTGTTGATGATGATGATGATGTTTTTGTAGTTGTTGTTGATGATGATGACGATGATAATGATGATACTCAAGAACAGGAACAGAATACAAGTTTGTCTCCGATCGGTTTGGTGAGAACAGTGGCAGCAATGAGCACCACTGATCATTTTTTAACATCTTATACCTCCAGATAATCACAGTCACAGCAGGAGAGATGTTCTTAATTGGAGGGATTAGATACGGCCTTCATTAACCCCTTCATTAACAGAGGTCCTTAACAACAGTAAAATCTTCGTCTGGTGCTCTGTTTAACTGAATAGATCATCTTTGTTATGTATTACCTTTATTTTTTTTACCACATTCCTTTTGATGTTGTTGTTACCCACTCCACTTACTACTGGGAAAATGGATTGGATAAAGACGATAGTGATGATTTAGATTCTATAATTAAAAGCAGGCTATCCACCATCACAGACTGCTTTACCTACAGTAGATGGGTGAAACTCCGTGTGTTCTTCTTGTAAGTCAAGTCTTTACAAGCGATCCAAGTTAGCAGTCCAGTTCGTATGTACACATATTTGGGAATCAAGCCCACCCTGTTTATCAGCGAGATTTGGTTATGATCATGTGACGATGATGACAGTCCTTAGCGGTTAGGAAATGGGCTTAGACTAAAATTATTATGATTATGATGATATAACTGAGGCAAATAGCTTGTTAGTTAATAAGGTTATGATGATTGTAATAATGATGATAACAGTTATTTTCTTGCGTTTCAGGATGGGCGGGCGTGGCGGGGGCTGGCGTGGCAGCGGCGAGTGAGGGGTGGGCGGGGCTGGTATGGGCGGGTGGCGTGCAGGTGTGGCGGTGCGGGCGGCGCGGGTGTACCTGGTGCTGAGCGGCCTGCAGCTGGCTCTGGCGGGGTCGCGGCTGCCGGAAGGAGAGCCGCGCCCACCGCTGGAGGAGGCAGTGGCGGCGGAGTGGGATGACAGTGCGGGTAGTGTAGTGTACAATGTTAGCAGGGCCGTGGTGGCGCAGTTCAGGCCCGCCAACGCCAGCCACCGACTCACGCACCTGGCCTTGGACGAGAAGGCGGGGGACGTGTACCTGGGCGCCGTAAACCGTCTCTACCAGCTGGATGGAAAGTCGATGCGACCGCGGCACCAGGTGGTAACAGGGCCGCGCCAGGATTCACCCGCCTGCCATGCCTCCAGCTGCGACCACCATGTCAAAAAGGTGCCCACGGACAACTACAACAAGGTACTGGTGGTGGCCCCCTCCGTTAGTGCCATCATTGCGTGCGGCTCCGTGTCGCAGGGGGCGTGCGACAAGTACCAGCTGGGCAACCTGTCCGTGCACCTCACGTACATTCCGCGTTCCGTGGCTGCCAATCACCCCGAAGCCTCCACCTTCGCCTTTGTGGGGCCTGAGAGGTACAGCCCGTGGGGCGGGTCACAGGCACTCTACGTGGGCACCACATTCACCACCGTCGGGGACTACCGATACGACGTGCCTGCGCTCTCAACCAGGAACCTCTACGACCTCGACTACGCAAAGTTCTCCTTCGCTGAGCAGTCACTGTTGCGGATTGACGTGAAGTTACGGGACCACTTCTTGGTGCAATATGTTTACGGCTTCACCGCAATTGACAATGTGTACTTTCTCACCGTGCAGAAGAAGTCCCATCTGCCGGGACAGGAGGAGTCTGGGTACGTAAGCCGCATCTCCCGCACTTGCATCACTGACTACAACTACGACTCATACACGGAGATAACGCTGGAGTGCATGGGTGGCGATGGCACCAACTACAACCTGGTACAAGACGCCAAGCTGGTACAGGCGGGCGGAGACCTGGCGGCTAGTATGGGCGTGGCTGCGGGCGACCCTATTCTGGTGACTGTGTTCGCACCCTCACAAGGCCACACGGCAAAGCCTCAGGCGGCCTCTGCCGTGTGTGTGTATTCTGTGCATGACATCGAGGCAAAGTTCAACGAGAACATCCACATGTGCTTCAACGGGTCCATGCAGTACCGCAGTATGGAGTACATATCAGGGCCCATCCTCAACGGCAAGTGTCCCCAGCAGGGCGCAATGGGTAACATCCTGAATTTCTGCGAGGTGGGCCTGAAGATTTCTGGCCCCGCCCCCGTCACGGCTCGAGCAGCGCTGCGGCTGCCGCGGGTCCTGGCCACGGCTATCACCGCAACACCCGCGGCCTCGCACACTGTGGCCTTCCTCGGCACCGCTGCTGGCACCCTCAGGAAGGTCAGTGGCATATTTCACCCACACTACTTTGCACATTCCTCACCCTCTTCTTTTACACCATTCCACAATATCATCATCATCATCATCATCATCTCTCTCTCTCTCTCTCTCTAATCACGCATATCTTCATTTGTTTTTCATGTACAGTACTTACTGCCCTCCTCTCCTTCTTTCGTGTTTCCTTCTCGTCCCTGTTTCGTGTGCTATCTCTTCATCCGTTTCCCTGTATTATCCTTATTTTCCCCACACACTTCCATTTTCCTACACCCCTTTTCTCTTCTCTTTCCCACGTCATTTTGAGAAATAGGTGGTTGTTATCGATACGCCCATTAAGAGACAGGGTGCGAGTTAGAAGGGGGAAAGGAGATAGGAAGGAAGAGAGAGAGAGAGAGAGAGAGAAACTGGCGATGAATGCTAAAGTAGTGAGAAGGATGGACAAACAGATAATGATGGGAAGGTCTGTTGCTGTTTGCTTTCCTTTGATGGCTGCTAATGAGAGAAAGGCAAAGGTAAATAGAAGGACTGAAAAACGAAAGTTGAAAGTACAGTTGCCTGCAAAAGTTCGGTTCCTCTTCCTGTCCATCAGTAGCTCATAACATTATTTTAGTTTTGGATGATAAAGGTGACGCTCATTTAAAAGTAACTATCTAATTACCTAAAGAGATTATAGCGATTACAATGAATTTTACCTAAACTAATATGATGCTGTGAGTCACCGGGGGTCAGGAAAGGGTACGGAACTTTTTCAGGGGATTGTACGTGGATGAAAAGGAGAGAAAAATGGAGAAATAGAACGAATGAGATCACAAAATAGAAAAAAAATAGAATGAGGGAGGTCAAGAAACGGAGAAACAGAATCAGAGAAATCAAGAAATGGAGAAACAGAATGAGAGAGATAAAAAAACGGAGAAATAGAATGAGAGAGAGATCAAGGAAACGGTAGGCGAGGGGCAAGGGGAAGAAACACACAGAGGGGCAATGCAAGTGGTAAACAAGAAAGACTGCAATAGTGCGGGCGATTTGGTGGGTCGGTCGATCTTACACTAGCCTGACGTTCTGGGGGACAATCTGGAGTGGGTTCGAGCACTCTGACACTTGAGCTTCTGGGATGGACGCTCACTATCTAATGCCTGTCCACAACACTCAAGACGCCTACACCACACCACTGTCTACTATATCTATCTCCTTTTTCTATTTCCTACACCATATCACTGTCTGTCGTCCTCCGTCTGTCATCGCCGTTGCCTTGAAGCTATCCTACCTTTCCCCTACTGCCTCCCTTGATTTTACCTTAACAAGTAATGAAGGCATAGGCTAAAATGAAGGGTAAGTGGGAAAGTAAAAGGAAGGAAGTGGAGAAAAGGTGGGAATGGAGGAGAAATGGGAAGAAGGGGAAAATGAGGAAAAGTGGAGAAAAGGGTTGAAAAGGGGAAGGATGAGGAATGGAGAAAAACAGGAGGATGGGGACTGGAGAAAAATAGGAAAAAGAGATTACAGGAAAATGATGAGCAATAACATGAACGGAAAGATGAGGAATCTGGGGGGAATTAAAGAAGGGTTAAGATGATAAAGTAAGGTGTCAGAATTTAAAGGAATGACTGGGAGAAAAATTCAGGGGGAGAGTCTGAGGATAATAAAGGAGGCAAGAGGGAAAAGTAATAGGAGGGACTGAGAGGGAATATTTGTGGGAGGTAAGGGAGGGAATAATAAGATAGTTAAGATAAAGAAATAAAGACGACAGGCGAGAGAATTTAAAGGAAGAGATTACGGAAAATTAGAGGAAGGATAAGAGAGAGAATTTTAAGTAATGGATATGGGACAGAACAGAACTGAAGGAAAAAGATGGAGAATATAAGGGAGGTAAGAGGGGATATCTGAAGGAGGGATGTCACAGAGAATGTAAGGGAGAGAAGGGAAGGGACGTAGGAGAGAAGTTCAAGGGAGAGGATCTGAATAAAAGGGAGAGCTTATAAAAGGTAAGAGAGAGGATTTAAAGGAGGTAAGAGGAAGATTTAAAGAAGGAAAGAGGGAGAATTTGAGGCAAGGGTTAAGAGGGGTTAGCAAGAGTAAAGGGGTGGGGGGAGGAATATGGGTGAGGGGAGGAAGATGGGTGGGGGAAGGGGGGAGTAAGGGCAGAGGTGAGGGCACAAGGGCAGCTGGTGGGCACTAGGGGTGACTGAGCCAGAACAATAAGGGCTCAAGAGGGCTGGTTCCTTCCCCCTCCCATTAACCTCCTACCTCCCTTCTCCCCTGCCCTCCCCCACTACCTATACCCTCCCGTTCTCCCTCTCCCTCAACCCTCCTCCCCCCTCTCTCCTCACCCTCTCTGTCTCCCCCTACCTTCCCTTTCCTCTACCCTCCCCCACTCCCCTTCTCCTCTCCCACCCGCACCGTACTCGTCTCCCCTACCCCAGACCCTCCCTTGTCCCATCTCTCCCTTCCCCCTATGATCCCAGCAACCACCACTTCAACTACCATTCATCACCACCACTCCAACCACCACACCATTTATCACCACCACTCCAACCACAACTGCGCCAACCACCATTCTTACAACCCTCCCACCCTCCCCAGTTTTCACCCTCGCTACCAACATCATTTTCTACCACTAGCCTTTCAAACAAGTCCTTTCAGTATCCAGCAGCGTATCTTTTTGACTACTCTGTGTTTGTTTGACTGGCTGGCTGTCTTTCTGCCCGCTGTCTGTCTGTATTCCCATCTATTGATCATCTATCTATCTATCCGTCCACTTCTTTGAGTAATTATCTATGTATATGTCTATCTATCATCAGTCCATCAATCTATGCGTGTCTCTTTGTGACCATTTATCTATTTATCTATTTGTTTGCTTATCTATCTTCCTATACACCTGCTCAGCATCCTATGATGGGGTGGTCTGGACAAAATGACCTCGAGGCACTTCTGTTCCTGCCCTCTCTCTCTCTCTCTCTCTCTCTCTCTCTCTCGTACTCTCCCATCCTGTCCCTCCACCTCGTACCTGGTCTACCTCTGCCCAGTTGTCGCACTCTAATAAACTCTTCCAATAATCCCTCCAACATAGTTTTGACCAACATTCCTGCATCAAACACCTCGTCTTCCGCTATTTGTTTTTCCTTACTATCCATTTTCAGTTATTCTACAAACTTTATTCCCTTCAAGCTCCCCCTGCTAACACTGATCCTGCTCACACCAGTTTTTTTTTTTTTCTGTTACCAACGCCGATTTCGTAAAGTTCTTGCCCATAAGTGACTAAATAACCAGCATTCCTTCAACTATCCCTCCTTTAACACTTGCTAATACCAATATCTTAATTAAACATCGTCTGTATTAGTTACACGTGTAAGATATTTAATTTCTTAATATTCTAAATGACAGCAATCTTCTAACAATACTGGATCAATCAACGCCTGGTATAAACAGTAATTTTTTTTTTCTTGGGAATGTAAAGAGGAGTAGTCAATGGCTGAAAGCCTGCAAAAGCCGTCCCCTCAAAAAAAGAAGAAAGTCAAAACATGTCTAGTCAAGAGTGCATTCACTTCGAAAGGCCTGGACACACTGAGACAGAATGACAAGAGGTGACAGGAAGAGATGGAAGGCAAATAAGGAACGTCGTTTCATGGCTGACCAGAATATCGGTTATTAGTGCATTACAGTTTGATAGAAAGTGGGTAGGAATGTATGAAGGAATGGATACTAACTGCTCTCCTTAATAAGGAGACAAGCAGAAGGTTCAGATGAACAGAGATCTACATGATAACGACAGTAAGGAGAGAGTAGTACAACCCTGCTACAAAGAGAGACTGAAGGGAGTGGGTGAGAGGAGTAGAGGGACTGATAAGGCGAATAACCTATGATTCTGTTCTGTTTAGAAGCACTGTACGTGATGAGTCCCCCTCCACACATGAGAGTTGTACATCATAAAAGGGTGAATAAGGTCCTCGTTCATAGTCAGCGGCTGTGAAGGGCTAAGAAAATATGAAGTGCATTCAGCATTATCAGTAGGCATCAGTTTTAGCCACGTATCTCCTGCTGTCATCCATCCTATCGTCTCCCCTTCAAAGGCTATCCCTTCTACCAACATCCCTTCTATCATCACCTCTTATACCAACATTCCATCCACCACCATCTCTTACCAACATTCCTACAACCACCATCTCTTTTACCATCATCGTTTCTACCAGCATTTCCAACACCTCCATCATCGCTTTTACCACCATTCCTTCAACCACTATTTCTTTTATCAGCCTTCCATCAGGCACCATTTCTCTTCCGACCGCCTCTTCTACCAACATCCCATCTACCACCATTCCCTTCACCGATAATGCTTCACCCCAGTCACTCCCAGCAACCTACCAACATCTGGCCTACCACCATTCCCACCCTCTCGACATATCCCCTCAAAGCAATCTACCGCAATCTGCCCCTACCACCATTCCTACCACTATCTCTTGCTACCAGTCTTCTGTACTGTACCTTCTCTCTAAATACTGTATGCATCTTTACGCTGTTTTTTTAATTTTGTTTCTGTTCCCATCCTCTTTCCCTTCTTCATACATTCTTAACTCCGCCTTTTCTCTGTCTCTCTTCTTTACCTTAATATTTCTTCTTTCATCTTTCTCTCCGTCTCTTCTCTTTCCCTCTTCCTCCATTCTTAACTCCTTCCTTTTTATCTTCCTCTCCTCTTCATTACCCATATATCATTACTTTTCATCCTTTCCTTCCTTCATCATTAACTCTCATTTCCTTTACCTCTCCCTTCCTTCATCTTTGTTGCCTTCACCTGCTTCTCTTCTTCCCTTCTTCATTTCCTTCTATTTCTGGCTCTCCTTCACATTTACAATATTTATTTGTCTTTAATTTTCTCCCCTCTTCTTCTACGTAATAAGTTCCTTCCTCTTCTCTATCCCTCTTCCCTTACTCTCCTCAACCCCCCTTTATTCTTATCTCCTTCCATCATCTCTCCCTCCTCGTTTCACTCATTTCCCCTTCTTTATTCCAACACTTCTTCCTACTTCCGTTTCCTCTTACTTCTTTTCCTCCGCTCTTTTCTTTCTCCTTCCTCCTCCAACTTCCTTCTGTCTCTCCCTTATGTACGTCCTCTCCCCATATTTCTCTCCCCTTCGTACCCCCCGACTTCCAGATTCTCCCTTCCCACCTCTGTCTTTCCTCCCTTGTTTCCTTTTAATTATTCCTTCCTGCTTCTGTCCCCCTTCTCCTCATTTACCTCTCTGTTTCTCTTCTTCCTTTTTCCTTCTCATTACCCCCCCCCTCTCTCTCTCTCTCTCTCTCTCTTCCATCACCACTACCCTCTCCACCCCCCACTTGACTACTCCTTCCCCCCGCCAGATGGCCTGATGGTGCTTTAATTACTCCCTCCTCCCATCCCTCTCTTCCTCCTCCCTCCCTCCTCTTCATCTCTCTCTCCTTCTTCACTTCCCTCCTTCCATCCCTCTCTTCCTCCTCTCTCCCTCCTCTTCATCTCTCTCTCTCTTTCTTTACTTCCCTCCTTCCATCCCTCTCTTCCTCCTCCCTCCCTCCTGTTCATCTCCCTCTCCTTCTTCACTTCCCTCCTTCCATCCCTCTCTTCCTCCTCCCTCCCTCCCTCCTCTTCATCTCTCTTTCTTCACTTCCCTCCTTCCATCCCTCTCTTCCTTCTCTCTCTCTCCTCTTCAACTCTCTCTCTCCTTCTTCACTTCCCTCCTTCCATCCCTTTCTTTCTTCCCCCCCATCTTTCTTCCTTCCTGTCTCTTCCCCCCTCTCTCTTTCTTCTTTCTCACTTTCTTCCTTCCCTCCTCTCCATATTTCCCTCTTTATTTCCTCCCCCCCCCTCTCTCTCTCTCTCTCTCTCTCTCATTTATCGTTTTCTCCCTTCCCAATTTACATTCTGATTCTTTCTCCTCCTTCCCGCACCCCCTCTTCATTAATTTACCCACATCTCCCTACTCTCTTTTCTCACTCTCCTGTCAATCTTTTATCTACATCACTTTCTTTACATTCATCTATTTCACTCCCTTCTTCAAACCTCCATCCACCTTTTTTCCTTCTCTCATCTCCCTTCTCACTTACCTTCCTACCATCTCTACCTTCTTTTTTTTCTCCCCTCCCTCTTTCGCCTTATATCCTCTTCCCTCTCCATTCTCCATCCTTCCCATCCCTCCGCTCTTTTCATTCTTCCCCATTTCCTCCTTCCTTCTCATTTTCTACCCCTCCCATCTTTCTTCCCTCCTTCCTTTTCACCATCCACCCTTCCTTCTTCCTTCTGCACTCTTACGCTTTTCATTCTTTTTTGTTATCCTCGTCTCTTTCCTATTCTCATCCTTTCTCTGTCATTCTCTTGTCAATTTCCTTCACAATTCTCTTCCCATTACCGTCACGCATTGTCTCTTCTCAGTCTCCATGCTTTCCTAACAATCCATCAATTTCTTTGTTTCTCTTCTACCTTTTAACAATCTCTTTTCTCTTGACCTTCTCTTTGTTTCCCCATTTCCTCACTTTTTTGCATTTCCGTTTCTTATATTAACCCTTTCAATCTTCCAGTCTCTCTTTTCTTTCTCTTGCTTATACTAGTCTTGTTACGTTGCTATCTTTTCCTCCTTTTCCACATTTCTTTCCCTTTCTTATTGCCTTGTATTCTTCTTTCCTTCTCTCCTTTCCATCTCGCGCCCACCATCCATGTATCTGCCCTTTCTCTCGTCTGCTATCTTCCTCCTTTTCTTCCTCCGTTTTCATTTTCTTTACACATATTCTTTCCTTCTCTGCGCCAATTTTCTGTCTTTCTCATTTTTCATCTATTATCGGCCACCTTGAGTGAATTATGGGATTATGCGTTTGGCGAGAGAGAGAGAGAGAGAGAGAGAGAGAGAGAGAGAGAGAGAGAGAGAGAGAGAGAGAGAGAGAGAGAGAGAGAGAGAGAGAGATACAATATTAATTTTGTCTTTCATCCAATCACATCCTCTCTCTTCCCTTCACCTTTTCATTCATGCCTCCCTTTCATTCTCATTTCCCTCATCACCATTATCAGTCATTTGCCCCTTGATCATTTCCAGCCATATGTATAAGAATAAATGGCAACGTGAATGCATTAATAATCAGCAATTCAAATCGACGATGAAATTCATATATCGTGGGGCATGAATGATTGATAAGCAGCTGAATAATTAGGGGATATATCAGATTCGAGGGTTAGTCACTTATTAGCCCGGGCCGGTGATAATGAATGATGGACTGGGGCCTGATTATGAATGACAGCTCAGCGATGAATGATTGAAAAGCGGACTGCCAGCCACCCACAAATTTGTCATAGATCCCCCTTCTCTTTACCCCCACTTCTCGTTTTCTTCCCGTCTGTTTTTTTTCCACTGCCCTTTAATCTTTTCAGTTCGAGGATGTACTTGTACCTTTATTCTTGCAGTTACCATACGATTTTATTCAGCTTAAGAAACCGTATCAGTGAAGAAGTTAATGAATGCTACCTACCCCGCTCAGTTCTAGATGTCTTTCCTGAGTTGCATAAAATCGTCTTGACAGCAAGACTGATGGGAAAAAAAAAAAATCCTTGTATTGTGAAGGTTAACTGTATCGCTTTTCTTGTAGCTCCTATTCAGTTACTTACTCTCAACTCTCTCCATTTCTTTCATTTTTCTTTTGTTTCTTCCTTCTAATCCAGGTTTCTTTGTCCTCCACTCATTTCGCTATATCTTTTCTTCAATCCTTGCTCCTCTGTACAGTTTCTGTCCCATGCCCTCATCTATATAAATCTCCTGTTCCATATTCTTCCCCTGGAGGCTTCTCCTCCATCCACTTTCCATCTCTCTCCTACTCTACCCCCTACACTCCAATACACTTTTGTTATTCCTCCTTTACCATATTCTCCCGCGAACACTTGATTTCATAGTGTTCTCTTTTCTTACTGTAGTCAACATTCTCCTCTGTTTTATACACGAACAGTACATCCTCCTCTCCCATATTTTAACCTAAGTTCCCCTCCTCTCCCATATTCTCCCTTAGCTCCATACTCTATCCTACGCCACCCTCTCATATAGCCTTCCAACATACAAACCTTCCTCATTTCTTTAACTCTCCTGTTTAGCAACAACCCTTCCTCTCACGATACATCTCCTTCTCATGTATAGTACTCCTCTATCATGTTCCTTCACCTCATTCTTGGTCTACCTCTTTGTCTGCCTTCCCTCCCTCCATTCTCTCCCACTCTCCCCTCCTACCTCATATACTCTCCTCCTCTCACTTGCTTTTCCACACGCATAATTTTTTTTCCACAGGCTACTTTACCGTCTCTCATACACTCAGCCCTATTCTCCCCCTCTCGTACTACTCTCCTATACAACTCTTCCTAGTGTATTTTTCCCCTCCTCTCCCATATTTTTTCCCCGCCTCCTACCCACCCTTCCCACTCCCATTTCCATAGATCTAAACCCACCCCCTCTTAAACAATGTCCACTCCCCTCCCTCTTACTCCTAGTCTACTTCCATACTCTTTCACTCGCCAACCTGCCCTTCCACCTCCCCTTCTCCAATAATACCTTCGCCCTCCTTCTCAAATCCACCCCTTTCCCTTCACCTCTCCAGCCTCTCATCCTCCCCTCCACTTACAACTATTCCCCTCATCTACCAACCCCTTCTTCCTTCTCTCCGTCCGGAAAGGTAGGTGGAGGTAACCTAACTACCCTTAAGATCTTAAGCCCATAGTGATTACCTATCCCAGTGACCCTACTACCGTCGATAGTTATAACACTACTTTTAACTAACACCATTCTACCCTTCCCATTCTCACACCCAAACTACCCATTGTTCACCCCAACTACCTATCCCCCTCCATCCCTTCTCATCCTCTCTCTCTGCCCAGCCATCACCCACCACTACAAAATGCATCTGTGCCTAATTGCTCTCCACTGATCTGGCCATCCCCACAAATGGTGGTTCGGCATAACAGAGTGGTTCCGTTCGCTGTCACTCGCTTGCCAGATCCGGTACTGATTTATTGTGTACGGGGGGGGGGGGGGAGCCAGACCAGATAATAAACTGATATACAAAGTGAGTGGTTGTGTGTGTGTGTGTGTGTGTGTGTGTGTGTGTGTGATTCCTCAAGCAACAAAAATTTTTAATAGTTTCATTCCAAGATATATCCAGTTAGCTAGGTTAAATCGAATGTCATTAACCAGAATAAAAGATTAACCACTTCCTGGATATGAAATGGTTAACGGACCACACACACACACACACACACACACACACACACACACACACACACACACACACACACACACACACATTCAGGCACCCATTACTTCGAAAGGGCCGCTGTCAAAAAAACATCCTCTCATCACTTTCCATCCTCGCTCCACCACACCAGACACCCAAACCTCGACACACACACACACACACACACACACACACACACACACACACACACACACACACACACGTTAATTATTTTTCACCAAACCTCCTTGCATTATTAGCATCACTTATGTACACTGCTGAGGTCTCACTCTACGTCTCCCTCGATCAGATAGTAATGCATATCTCAAAGTTACCCAGTGCTTGTGAGGTACATTGCTACAATCGGTCTATTTTCAACTACCAAAGATCCCTAACCCCTTTTTCTGTTCATTTTATCGCCAAATGTAATCAGAGTGGAGGATAAATCTGACTAGTAACCAGGGAGATTCATTACCATTTCAAAAAAGAGGTTCATTCAGTTTCATGCAACCACGACTCAGTATTCAAGATGTGCGAGTGGCCTAGTTCCCCCTGACAAAAACAAACCAGCTACTGTAGTTAAGAATGGTTGGACACGTAGCTAAGTGTTTACGGTAAAATAAAGTTTTGAAGACGGTAGTACTATATAATATTCATGTATCATTATTAATCTGTCTGTGCATTGATGTATTTGTCATCTCCCTGTCTCTCTACTAAGGCCAGACTCTGTGATGTAAAGCCTCCACAGAAAGCATCTTCATATATTTCTCTCCCTACTAACCAACGACCCCTTTTCCCATGGTACACCAATTTCCTCGGCATAGCTAATCCACCCTGTCTATCCTGCTGCCGGTGTGATAAACCATACTTCTTTCTTCTGTCAACTACCCGCTTATCAAACCCTCGTGGTCAGAAGCTCAAGGGAATAAGACTGAGTAAGATAACATATAACATTCACCAACACCGCGGGAAGGGATGGCGGCAGTGAATGAGTTTGTATGGGGTAAGTTAGAGGCTAAACAGGACTGACGTCAATAGAAGTCCTTATCTAGGGCACCCGTATTTCTACTGCCTCTCTTCTTTCTTGTGTTTCTGTTTTTGCCTTTACTGCTCTTCCCGTTCTTTTCTTTCCCCTTCCCCTTTTCTCCAAATTCTGTGTTCTCTCCCTCCTTTCCCACACAACAGCAGACCAATGGAAGGGAGGGGTGATGGTGGAGTGGATAGAGCAGAAAGCCAGGGAATATGCAGTCATGAGTTCGATCCCAGACATTGCTGCAAACAGCTCTAGGACTTGAATATTGCTAACACGAAATTCACTGCTCCTAAAATCAGTCCCACCGACACGTCACAGAAAAAAAAAAAAAAAATACAGCTAATACCATTACACCAATTCGGAATTTGATATCCCTAGCATCTCGCAATGGAGATAGTGGGTATTACTGCCCAAGTGGTGATGTGTGAAAGATATTTTATACCAACCCATCGTTAGTGTGTGGTGTGAGATCTACCAGGCCTGGGGAATGGGTACATAAAAAAAGTAAAGGGAAAGTGTGAAGGAAGCGTGAGTTTTGTGGCTGTCAGGACACTTAGTTTTCGAGTTTCACAGCAAATCAAGTTAAGTTATACAGTTGAGTGAGGCTGAGGAGCTGATGGGAGGATGGGGATGTGGGGAAGGAGAGAAATCACGTGAGGATGAGTGAATGTTGTGCAAAGGTTAGGAGCGTGAGGGTGTGGTGGAGAGGGGTAAACAAGAAAGGGAAAGAGAGTGTAGAGGGTAGGAGGCCAGGGATGTGATGTGATGGAGGGTGGCAAACAAGATGGGGAAAAATGATGGGATATGATAAAAGACTGAAGGTGGGGGATGAGAGCAGGGATGTGCTGGAGAGGATATAAGTGTAGGATTATAGCGTCAAGACATCACAGAAGGTGGGGAATGAGGGAGGGCTGAGGAAGCAAAGGATATGGATGTTGTGGAGAGAATAGGAGAGTGGAGATCTAGAGTAAGAATGTGACGGAAGGTGAGGCATGTAGCAGAGAAGTAGGAAGTTCGGTAAGAAGAGAAGGATGTGGCGTGGAGGGAAGATGGAGGGAAAAGAACAGGTGTGTGTAGGTTCGACAGTGAAGATGAACGAAAGTGAAAGACGATGCGAAAAAGTCGGCTTGAGAAAGAAATGAGGGAGGGAACGGGTAAGTGTTGGAAATGGGTGGATTGTCAAAGAGAGCTGTGGATCCTGGACAAATAAAAATTATAAATGAGTAATGCTAAGGGGAAAAGAAATGTTGTGACATGGCGGATAAGGTGTGGAAGCGTAGGAGAAAAAAATCAATATGGAAGAGAGAATGTGGATGTGGAGACAGGGTGTGGAAGAGAATGAGGAGGATGTGGAGACAGGGTGTGGAAGAGGATGTGGAGGAGACAGGGTGGGGTGAGGGGAGGTGTGGATCAGAGGTGACAGAGCTTGGGAGTGTGAAAGAGAGCCGGACAATAAAGAAGGCTGAGTTTTCCACAGAACTGGCTGATCTGTCCATTAACCAAATCCTTGACCGGGATCCAGCCCATTATATTGAGCACACACACACACACACACACACACACACACACACACACACACACACACACACACACACACACACACACACACACACACACACACACACACACACACACACACACACACACACACACACACACATGTTCTCTCTCTCTCTCTTTCTCTCTCCACACATACACACACAAGCGTTGTCTATTCATGAGATGAGGGGATTCTTAGGACCTACACACACACACACACACACACACACACACACACACACACACACACACACACACACACACACACACACAGCAGGATGTGAGCGGAGAGGATGTGTGATAGAGACAGGAGAAGGTATAAGAAAGGATGGGAGTGTTATGGAGAGGGGTATGAGAGGAGGTAAGGAGTGTGTGAGAGAGGGGGCGGTACAGTAGGGAGGAGGGGTGTATAAGTGGAGGAAGTGAGGTCAGTGCTAAGAGTGATCGCCATAACATCAATAATAACGCACCCATGGCTTTTGCCCACACCTATCCTCTTCCCCTATCCCCTCCCCTTCCCCTCTCCCATCCCCTTCCCCTCGCCCCGTCTCCCTTCCCAGTCTCCCCCCCTCTCCTTATCTCCTCCCCCACCTCTCACCTTTCTCATCAGCCACCTCAACCCACTCTCTCCCCTTCCTTTTCCACCTGTCACCCCTTCCCTCTCCCTATCCTCTCATGCCCTCTTCTCCTTTCCCACCCTCTCACCTCCATCCCCTTCCTCTTCCTCGTTTCCCCCATTTCATCCCTTCCTTCCCACTCCTTTTTAAACCTCCTCCCACTCCCTGAATCCTCCTCTCCTTTCACCTCTTGCCCCCCTTTTCTCACCTTTTCCTCTTATCCTCCTCTTCCCTTCTCATCCCACTCTTATTCACACCTTGTCAAATCTCATAATAATTTCAACCCCTCCCTCCTGCCTCCCCTCTACCCTCCCTTCTTACCCTTCCCTCTTTCTAACTCCCCTCTTCCTCGCTTCTGACCTCCCTTTCTCCCTTCTCACATCCTCTGGCCCCTTTCATCTACCCCTGACTTACACACTTCAATCACTCCCTCTCCCTGCTCACCTTTCTCCACCCCCCACCACCTGTCAACTCTCTCTCTCTCTCTCCAATCTACCCTGCCCTCTCCTCCGACCCCCATCCCCTACTCACCTCTACTTGCCCTCATCACCACCCTCTTCAACCCTCCACTCCTTCCTAATATTACCTGTCTAGCCAGCCTGTCCCAACTACCTTCCCTCCACTACCACCTTTCAATGCATATCTCGCTCTTCCCTACTCTTCCCCTCCCCCTCTCCCTCTCCTCTTTCCTTTCCCCTCCCTCCCCATCTCCTTCCCTCCATCTCCCCCTTTCCCCCCCTTCCCCTTTCCATTGCTACCTTTCATTCGCAGCCTTCTCTTTCCATCCCCCCTTTTTCTGTCATTTCCCCTTTCACTCTCCCCTTGTCCCTTCTCTCTCTCTCTCTCTCTCTCTCTCTCTCTCTCTCTCCCTCCCACTCTCTTTTTATTGTCCATTAGCATATCGCACTCATTTATTCTCTCTCTCTCTCTACTAAGATATCGTTCTTTCTTCCTGCTCCTCTCCTTTCCCTCTCCCCTTTCTTTTTTTCTCCCCTTTCTTCCTCTCTTCAGCTCTTCACTATAGTCCTCCCTCTCCTTCTCCCACTCCCTCTCCCTCCACCGGTTCTCTTTCTCTTCCCCTTCAGTACCATAACTCGCTTTTCTCCTCTTTTCTTCCCCCTTCTCTTTACTATCATTCTCTATCCTTCCTCATGTCCCCACTACTCTCCCTTTTCCCTCTCCTCACCAACCTACTCTCATTCCCTCTCCCTTTTCCCCTCTACTACTATCATCCATTTAATCACCTCACTCCCCCTACCTCCCCCCGCTTCCCCTCCATTATCCCCATTTGTTTTCCTCCTCCCTCCCTCCCTCCCTTCCTCTTCCTAGCACTTTACTACTATTCCCTCTCCCTCTTCCTTTCCTTTTCCCTCTCCCTTCCCCTTTCCTTCTGCCTCTCCCTATCCTACTTCCTCAGCCTTTACCTTTCCCTCTCACTTCTCCTTCTCCGATCTCTCTCTCATTCTTCTTCTCTCTCCCATCCTCCTTCTCCATGTCTCTCTCCTAAACACTCACCCTTACACTCTCCTCCCCCCTCTCTCACTCCCCCTTCACACTTTCCCTCACTCTTACGCTTCCCCTCCTCCTCTCCCCTCTGCCTCTCTCTCTCTACCTTTCTCCCTTCCTCTCCCTTTCCCTTTCCCTCGCCTGCCTAGCCCAACCTACTCTCACATGCACCCCTCCTCTTCCTCCCCGCGCCCTCAGCTGTTGTAATTACTCCCCGGCAAAGGTGTTCTAAAATATTTACTCAGGGAAATTGGAGCAAAAAGTTGTGGACTCATGAAGGTGGAATATGAAGTTGATATTACGCTTCAATATTCACAAGTCTCTGCCTCTCTCTGCCCAGGAATACGGTTGCCGAATATCACAGGCCATCAACGGACGATTTTATTTTACTGTTAAGAGAGTCCCATTGCTGTGAAGGATGTCTAAAGTTGTTTCCATTAAGCCCTATGCAATGATTCTCTCTCTCTCTCTCTCTCTCTCTCTCTCTCTCTCTCTCTCTCTCTCTCTCTCTCTCTCTCTCTCTCTCTCTCTCTCTCTCTCATTTTTATATGTTCAACACCGGGCATAGATGTGAGAGTCCATTCCTTGTGGCCCACCAGTCCTTTCAAGCGCCACAAACCTTTATTTATGTCTGTGCATGTTTACGCATGTATGTATGTAGTTACATATGAATGTATGCATGTACGTAAGTTTAAATATCTCTTGAATGCCAGATCGACAAACCAGCATACACACTATTTTTGGATGTGACAAATTATTCGGTTTTGGTGCAGACTGACTGAAAGTTAAGTTATAAGGATGATGGGTTGAGATCGAAGTTCAAGGTGTGGTGTTATCTCCTGTATAAATAATCCGATCTGATCAAATTTCCCACATACACTGTCCATGGGGAGGGGGAAAAGTTAATTAGTTTTGTCGCAGATCAATTCAGTTCAGTGTCATGGATGAAGGCCGAAATTTGGACATGGCGTGACTGTGCTCTTTGCCCTTCCTCTCTTGCTCGATTGCTGTGGACAGGTGTTAGATCGTAAAAGTCCACCTCACAAACTCATTGGCTGTCAGTGGGGCCTGAATCCATGCCTAAGTGTCCCCTGTGCATGAGGCCAGAACTAAACCGACCGAGTTATCCAATCACTTTAATGAAGAGTTTAATGAACCAACTCCCCTCCTTTCCCCTCCTCTCTCTCTCTCACCTTTCCATCAAGCTACCTTGCCATCTTTTTCATCTTTTTCCAGTCTCACTGTCGCGCTTATCTCACTTTATTTACCATTTTTCTCCTCATGTACCTCGTCAATCCATTTTCTTCTTTTTCTGTTTTCTTTTTTTCCCTCAAATTTGTTTCTTCCTGCAGTCTAATGGATTTTGTTTTCCCCATTCTTTTTTTTAATCCCATGCACCTCCATCATCTACTTTACATTTCTGTTTCATTTTTGCACTTGTCTTCTTCCAATCTATTTTATTCTTTTTTCCCTGTCTTTCTTCTCCTTTCCTCATCACCTTACATTGTCCTATTTTGGTCCTCCCTCTCTTCCTCCTCCCTGTCCCTCCTTCTCTCTCCTAAAAGTCGTGCTATCTCCTCTCCATTGCCAGTCCATCATGTTATTATTTTTTTTTTCGTCACTGCATTCTCCCACATCACGTACCTTTTCCCATGCTCTGACTCTCCCTCCGAAAGCCTATCAACTCTCTTCTTCTATTCTTGTCCATGTTACGATTTCTCTTTCGTCTTGTCTTCCCCTCACTCTCTTCTCACGTATCTTGTCATCTATTCTGGCAGTCCTTTCTCCCTTCCCATTTCCCTTTCACATACCCAAAAGACCTATTTCCTCTAATGTTCCAATCCATCTTGTTCTTGTTTCCCCCATTTCTTCTTCTTCTTTTTCCATCTTTACTCTGCGTCTCCCGTCCCGCCCCCTCTACCAGTCTGTCTTAACATTTCTTTCTGTCCTGTTACTCTCCCTTCCCACTTACATTGTTCCCTATACTGTCACTCCTTTCGCCCTTCTCATTCCTCCTTTTCACTCTCCCAGAAGGCTTACCACCTCTCCTCTTCCAGTCCATCGTACCATTCTACTTTCTGTTCCTCGTATCTTTCTTCTTCACATGTTCACAATATTATTTTTCATTTCTTTCCCCCATTCTGCTTCTACTCCCTCCTTTCAGATGGCTTACCACCCCTACTCTTCCAGTCCAACTATGATATCCTTTTATATTGCTCCTAACCATCTGCCTCCTCCCAACACGCCTCGTCCCGTTCTAGTCCCTCTTCTCTTTACCTAGTCAGATCAGATTTTTTTTTTTTTTAAGCCCCTCCACTGCCTTCCCAGTACTCGCTTCCTGCCCATCAATAAACTCTAGCCTATCTTTCATTCACTCCTTCCCACCACCACCACCTCCTGTTTTGTTTTGTTTTTCCCTTTCCAGTTCAGTTAGATATTTTCCAGCTTATTCCCAGCCCCATCCACAATCATCCCAGCACCCGCCTCCTACCTCTCACAGAACTATAGTCATTTTTCTCCACCTTCCTTCCTCACCCAAATTCTTGTTCTCCATTCTTCACTTTTTCAGTCCAGTTATATATTTTCCAGTTTCTTTCCAGCCCTTTCCACAACCTTTCCAGCGCCCATTTCCAGTCTCTTAAAGAACCCTCAATCTTTCTCTCAACCCCGTCCCCTAATCTGGTCAGGATTTCCCTCAGTCCCCTTTCCAATCCGTTATATTTTATTTTCGTCAGATTCCAGTCTCATCCACAACCATCCGGCATCCACTCCTTCCTCTCAAGGAACACTCCGGTATATCTTCCACTCCCTCCCTTCCCCCCCCCCCCGTGCCCCCAGTGTCTCGTCTCCTATTCTGGTCAATATTTCCGGATTAGTTATCTTTTCTCTCAGCAATTTCCAGCCACATCCACAACTTCTCCAGTCCCTGCTTCTTCCCTTTCAAACAACACTCCAGTCTATCCTTGACTCCGTCCTTTCCTTCCCTCCATCGGTACCTCATCCTCTGTTTTCTATTTCTCCCTTGTTCAACTCCGTCACTTTTTTTTTTCTTTTACTTTATTACCAGCCTCATGCACAATTTTTCCAGTACCTGCTTCACGCCCTACAAAGAACCCACAAATCTCCTTTCGCCTTCCCTCCCATTTTAGTGAAATATTCCCAGCTTTTCCACTCCTTATATTCCCTTTTCTAGCTTATTTTCAACCTCATCTATTCCTTTCCAGTACCCTCTTTCTGCCCCTCAAACAACCCTCATGCCAACCTTTCATTACTCCTCTCTCACCTCAGTAGCTTTTTCCTGGTTCTGGTCAACATTTTCCCTCCCTCCCTCTTCCAGTCCAGTTACATTCTACTTTTTCCAGTAAACTGCTATTCTTATACACAATATTTCCTGCACCTGCTCCTCCCCTCTCTAAGAACCCCTAGTCAATCTTTGCTTCCCTCATCTTTTCCTCTCCCTCCCCCCCAGTACATCATCCTCAATTCTGGAACCAATACCCCCTTTTTCTGTCCAGTTACATATTTTCCCCAATTTATATCCAGCTTCATCCACAATATTTCCATTACCTGCCTCCCGCCTGTGAAAAAGAACCTTCCACTTACTCTTTCACACCGCTACCCCACCTCGTCCCTTATTCTGGTCAACTTTTTCTCTCCCCTTTCCACTCGCTACATTTTTTTTTTTCCAGGGTATTTCCAGTCTGATCCACAACCTTTCCAGTGCTGTCTTCCTGCCGTCGTCTTAATGGCTTCCTTTCGCAAACAGACGTCAATCTTAAACTGAAAATAAAATCATCTGACCGTAGAAATAATAAAATATAAGACATCACCTTATCACCGTACAAAAAGGTGCTTACCAAATACTGTTTCTAACTCCTTCACTACGAAACGTCTACCTTAAGCTGAATAACATCGCTTTACGGTAGCAACAATAAAATGCAAAAGACAGTCGTACTGAAAGGGATTAATGTGGACTTTCTAACCCTTGAAACGTGTCCCCTAAGCTGAATAAAACTGTTTGGTGTTACAGTAGCAAGACGAACAAAACTCAACATACTGAAAGGGATTAATAAAGACTGTTTCAAATTCCTTCACTACGAGACGTCACCCCTAAGCTGAATTAAGTCGTTTAATAGTAACAAAAGTAAAGGAATAAAGACACCGTGGTACTGAAGGGGTTAACCTCTCCCTGGGTTCTTGAGCTTGATTAATAAAACTGTCTGAGGGTACCGGGAGTAAAATAATGAAGACAGCATCGGAATAAATCTCCCTGGGTTGTTTTTAGGTTCCTTTTATTTAATCGTCTGAGGATACAAAGAGTTAAATAATACAGACATAAATTTACCAAAGGGGATAATCTCTGCCTATATGGTATTCGAGTTTCTTTCATCTTTTCCCTCTCTGTGTTATTTTTGGATACCCCTCCCCTCTATTCCCCATTAATTTTATACTAATCTATTAAGGACCCCCCCTCCCCTTTACAGCTCGCCCTACTATCTTCCCCCCTCCTTACCCCTATTCCACCATCCTCCTCCTCTCTCTCCTTTGTGTTGCTCCCCTTCCCACCATACCACCATCATGCCCCCCTCCACAGCCCTCTTTCCCCTCGCTACCCAGTCCTCCCCAACACCCTCCCACTTCTCCACCTCCCCCTACCCGCCTTCTCTACCATCCTCCCCCCCTCCAATATACTTCTCCTTCCCACCCCCTTTCCACTGACCCCCTTCCCATCCTCCTCCTCCCTACACCTCTCCATCCTCTCCTTCTCCATCATTTCCCTTCCCAATATCCCTTAACTCTTTAGCCGTCTCCCTCATCTCCCTTCTCAGCCGTCTCCCCCATCTCCCTCCCCAGCCGTCTCCCCCATCTCCCTCCCTAAAGCCTCTCCATCCCCTCCCCCCTCCCCAACCCTAATCTTCCCTCGTCAGTTTTGTCTTCGCTTCATGACATTTTCTTCTTACTTGCTCCCACTCCAAGATGAGAGGGCTGGTGTAGTGAGGTGGGACTTGTACCTTTGCATCAGTTTTTATGTCTTTCACTGAGTTATATGTGTGTGTGTGTGTGTGTGTGTGTGTGTGTGTGTGTGTGTGTGTGTGTGTGTGTGTGTGTGTGTGTGTGTGTGTTTTCTCTGCCTTCTCTAGATCCTACCCGGCTGACTGATAAATGTGGGAAACTGGGCGATGATGATGATGCTACGGGTACATCTCATTCATAACCATTTTTCGCTCTTTCTTCTAACTTTTACCTCTCTTCATTTCTTTCTTCCCTCCTAATCTTATTCCTTCCCGTCCCCCACATACCCATCGTCATCTCTCTTTTACCCTTTCCTTCCTTCCTTCCCCTTTACTCCACCCCTTTCAAGTTCTCCTACCTTCCTTTCCTCCAACCTTTTACCTCCCCTCCACCTGCCTTCCCAAACTCCTCCTTACCTACCCTCTTTCCTCCTAATCCCCTCCTAACCATGTTCACGGTTCAATATTACATTTCTGGCGTATCTTGGTTTTTGCCAATACAAATTCATGAAGGATACAACCGCAGTGCAGCATAATTATATAGCTAACCCATGCAGCCGTTCGACTGCAGTGATGTGTGTGTGTGTGTGTGTGTGTGTGTGTGTGTGTGTGTGTGTGTGTGTGTGTGTGTGTGTGTGTGTGTGTGTGTGTGTGTGTGTGTGTGTGTGTGTGTGTGTGTGTGTGTGTGTGTGTGTGTGTGAGTTGAATAAATTCGTCCATCGCAAATAGAAATATATAGGAAGTCCTTCATTCTCGACCGGCGATAACTGTGACAGATTTTTAACAATTCTCGTGCTCTGTGTTTCTTTTGACCTAGGCAAAATCATCTGAGGTCAGCTGACATTAAATCCAAAGCAGGTAATTCTCAGCCAAAGGATTACATTTTGATGTTACTTTTTCTTACAGGTTAAGATAGTGTGATTTGTGTTTCCCATTCATTCTTTCCTGTGAAATATCCATGACTGCTTGTGTGGTGCATTTCGATCCTTCACGCTTTTTCCTACTGATTTTTGCCATTAAGATTGGAGGGTGGGGAGGGGGAGCCTAGACTTTCTACTTTGCTGCTTTTACATACATACATATATATATATATATATATATATATATATATATATGCCTGAAAGGACGACTACCGGTATGTATACTGCTGTGTGCTTTCCATTATGCTCCCTTGTAAATTTTTTTTTTCACCCCATCCTTTAGTGGAAAAAAGGTCACGATGATGGTGATGATGATGGTGATGATGATGATGATAAGCACCCTTTCTTCCTTCCTTCCAACTCACCCTTTCCCTTGAGGTCCCTCCCCTTTCCTTTCCTCCAACTTTCTTCCCTCCCCGCAGCAGCACTCCTCAACACCTCCCATGCCACTTCATTTTCTCTATGTTGCCCCCAAGCGTCTTCAATTCCCTCCAGTTCCTCCATTTCCCTCACCATCTCATATATATCTCGCTTCTTCCTCCTCCTCCTCCTCCTCCCCCTTTCCTTGCCTCAGTCTCTTTCCGCCTCTTCATGGTATCTCTTCTTTCTTCACCTCCCAATTTGAATTTTCTGAATTTTTCCAGTTTCCCTTTCGACCTTCCATCCCTCTTCCACTGTCTTCTTCCCTGCTCTCTCTCTCTCTCTCTCTCTCTCTCTCTCTCTCTCTCCTGTCACCGTTCCCTCCCCGGTCCTCTTCCTAACCAAAGCTAGGCCATCTCCTGTCACTTTCCCCTCCTCTCATATCTCCTATATCTTCTTCCCTCCCCCCCCCCCTGCTTCACCCCTCTCTTGCCTCCCCTTACTCTCACCTTCTCCTTTCCCTCTTCCGGTTCTCCTCTTCGTCTCGCTTTGTCCCTTTCCTCTCTCCATCTTCAATCTTTCTTTCCTCCATCACTTTCCCTCTCCCCTCTCTCTTTCCGTTTCCCATCCTCCCTTCCCCTCTTTCCTCCACCCCCTTTGTATTCCCCTTCCTCCTCTTTCATCCCCATTTCTTCTGTTCTCCGTTCACTCCTCCCTCTCTCATCTCCCCTCATTTCCACCTTTGCTTCTTCTCCTCCACGTCTCCCCCTTCTTTCTACCTTTCATCCCCTCTCTCTCTCTCTCTCTCGTGACAAGCTCCTTCTCCCCCTGAGGAAATAAAACCACGAGAAACACACCACCCTAACTCACCGCGATTGAAGGCCCTCCCGCTGCATAAATCGTGGGAGGGGGGAAGAGGAAGGGGGTACGGGAGAACGGGGAAGGCGGAAGAGAAAGGGAAAGGGGAAAAAATGAGAGTGAGGAGAGAGGAAACGGGGTGGGGGAGGAGACAGGAAGGAGATGAAAGACAGTACTGAAAGTGAGGGTAGAGGAGAAAGGGTGAAAAGGATAGCGGGGAAAAATGGAGGGGAAAGAGATCAGGGAAAGGGACTGGGGAACGTGAAAGAGAGGGGAGGAAAGAAAAGATGGGCAAAAATGAGAGAAATGTTGGGAAGGTTGTGGGAAGAGGAAGGGAAAGGACTAAGGAGGAGATAGTGGGAAAAGGGATAGAGGAATGTGGGGGGAGGGCGTGATGGATGGGGAGAGTAGGGATGTGGAAAAGGAAGGAGAAAAATAAGGATGGGGAGAGAAAGTAGGGGAAGCAGGAGGAGGAGATGAGGGTGAAACACGGAGGAAAAGGAGAGTGGGAAGGATAAGAGGGGTTGAGGAGGAGGAGAATGAAGAAAGGAAAGAAGAGTAATAAAAAACTTTGGGAGCGAAAGAGAAGAAAGAGGAAAAAGACGGAAGTGCAGGAGGGATGGAGGGAGACGGGGAGGGGACGGCAAATAAGCGTTTCCTAGCGACAAGACAGCTCTCTCTCTCTCTCTCTCTCTCTCTCTCTCTCTCTCTCTCTCTCTCTCTCTCTTCGTTTTTGCATGTCGGTACATATCTTGGAGCGGCTTTGTCAGTCTGTCTCCCACTAACGATTTTCGGATGCGAAGTGCTTCAGTCTCGCAGACTTTAGCGAAAGACACATCACAGCATATATAGCCTAATCACCCTCCCACACCATACTACACCACACCACACCAGACAGCACTACATCACACCACATCACACAACACTACACTACACAAAACACAACGCTGCACCACACCACACCACACCACACAACACAAAAGTAAACCACACATCACACCACACCACATCACATCACACAACACATCGCACCAACCACACCACACCAGAGGCATTAAAAGAAGGACCCAGACAGTCTGCATTTAGTAGTTTTTAAACTTGTTCCTTCTCTCACATCTTTCATAGAGTTCCTTACCCATCGCTTCTTATTAATCATCCCATCCCTCCCACCCAATCTCATCCCCTTCCATCGACTCCCATCCCAGCATCTTCTACCTGTGCATCCCTATCCCAATCATCCCGCATCCCATCCCTTTCCACCATGGTTCGTATGTTAAGTAGATTCCCTAACACCTCTTCTTTAGCGATTTATTTTGCACATTACATCTTAATATCCTCTTGGTTGTTTCTGATGCAAAGTAAACCAATATTAAGACGATAGAAATAACCATCCATCCATCCATCATCCAATCCTACGTTGCTCCGTGAAGAGCGTAGGAGCCCGGGGCTAGGGAAGTTGGTACTGACATTTAAGATGGGAGTGACCAGCCTCACTCATCCCTGAGTGGCATTACGTGAGCAATAAACCCCAACCACCCCATGGATATATACCTTTAACGGCTCAATCCGATTGGAGCGCCGTAATTACCCACTAAACCACGAGGCGCCAAAATTTAGTTTTATGGTTACCACCTAGCGTAGTAAATAGTTTCCTGGTGTATATATAGGAAACCATTTCGCTTGTCACTCAGCGTAGAGTCACCCACAGGCGGAAGGAAGAGGAAAGAATAAAGGAAAGAAGCAGACACCCGAAAGCAGCACTACAGTGAGTGAGTGGATATAAAAAAAACACAGGAGAATAATAAGATGATGTGGGCAAAATAAATCGCTGAGGAAAAGGCGCTACGGAGTCTCCTGTGCCACCCAAAACATGGGCCCAAATCTCCAACCCTTCCCACCCTGTCTGCAAGCCATAATCTGTGCGTTTATCATCCACATTAGCTCCGGACCTCCCTACCCATCATCTTCCACTTAGCTCACTTCTTCCTACGTAGTCCACAGCTCCACCCTTTTCCACCCGCTCGCAGTCTCCTTCCATTTACCTCACTCTTCCACATTCTGAACACGATTTTCCACCTAATTTACGGCCCACTTTTTTCCACCGTTTCGCACTCTGTTGCCCTTAATCTTTCCACACTCTCCCACTCCACCCTTTCCAGCTCCCACCCACATCACCTTTGCACACAATTTGCCACCCTCTTTCACTAAATCCATACCTCCTCCCATCCTTCCCCTCCCATCCTTTTCAGCACACTTCTTTCCACTCGCCTATCACATCCCTCCTCCCTCCCCCTTCCCACTTCAGTCAAATTCGCTCCTTCTTTCACCTCCTTCCCCACTCCTCTTGCCTGCACCCTAACCAATCCCTTTGTTGACCCCATCCCATTCGCTCTCCCTCTCTCTCTCTCTCTCTCTCTCTCTCTCTCTCTCTCTCGCCACTCCACCCCCTCCCTTCTACCTCCACTCATGCCCCTCTCCCTCTCCCCTCCCCGTTCCTCTCCTCCCCCACCCCCCTCTTGAATATCGAGAAACTATTACCGACACATAACACTGTATGACCCCTCCTCCTCCACGCCATCCTGCCTCATAAGGACCATGTTACCACGTGTCACTGTAGGGTTATCGCCCAGAGAGAGAAAGAGAGAGAGGTGGAAAGGAAGAGGAAATTTTAAGCGTGTGTGTTTGTGTGTGTGTGTGTTGTGCAGGAGTTTGTCGGAAATTTATATTGGTGTGTGTGTGTGTGTGTGTGTGTGTGTGTGTGTGTGTGTGTGTGTGTGTGTGTGTGTGTGTGTGTGTGTGTGTGTGTGTGTGTACCAATGTCTGTATACTAATGTGTGCGCATAGAGGTATGTGCGTACATGTGTAGTGTATGTATACGTATGTGTGTATAAATGTGTCAGTGTGTGCCTGTGCGTGTACGTATCCATGGTGTGCGTGTGTGCGTGCGAGCCTCCCACTTGTCATTGGTTAACGGGCTAACTCGAACGAAATTGTGAAAAGTCGAGAGAGAGAGAGAGAGAGAGAGAGAGAGAGAGAGAGAGAAGGAAGGGTAGATAAATGTGACAGGTGAGACCGGAGACGAGAATCGTGAAAACGAGAGAGAGAGAGAGAGAGAGAGAGAGAGAGAGAGAGAGAGACACACACACACACACACACACACACACACACACACACACACACACACACACACACACACACACACACACATACATTCTTGTATTAGGCTCAGGACAACTAAATTAGAGAAAATGAGAGAAAGTGAGATAGTTACAGGAGGAAAGTGAGGAGAATTGAGCTAGCGTGAGGAAAAAAGGCGAGACGTTCTTAGCTTGAGAAAGGAACGAGAGACAAATGAGGTGAGCGAATTAGATCAAGAGCGGGCCTGAGAGAGAGAGAGAGAGAGAGAGAGTAATCCGGCAGAGGAACTGACTGCCACTACCCAATTTCCGCTCTCTCTCTCTCTCTCTCTCTCTGTTTTAGGTTCAGCTATATTCATATTATTTCTATGATTCTTTTTTTAATCTTTTTCGTTTCTTACCTTTCTCTTTTCTGTCTTCCACGTCCTCTATAAATTATCCTTCCTCCCCTCTCTCTTACTGTTTTCTTACTTTCCCTCCTCCTTCTTATCATCACCGTCATCATCGCCACAATCATCATCATCATCATCATCCTACGACTCCTCCTCCTTTTATCTTTCTTTCTACTTCTTTCTGTTCAGTCTTTTCACGTTGCTTCCTCGTTTTCCTCCCTCCCACGAATTCCCTCCTGCACACCTTTACCTCTCCATCTCAGTGATATAGCAAGCAAGACCATAATTTCCTTATTTTTCCCATGCCATCTTAATCATTTGCTGCCGTACCTTCTTCCCTTTCTTTCCAGTGTTCTTTGCCTCATCTCTGTATTACCTGCATCCTCGTATCCTTAAACTCAAAGCCTCATTCTGTTCAGTTTTGTTTTTTCTTGGGATGTGCGTGACAGAAGGCTCATAGTTAATTTATACTTTAATAAAGAAAGAAGAGGCCAAAGGTCGAAAGTGTGATAAGTTTCTTCATCTGTCCCTTCCTTAGAAAGATTAAGAAAAACAAATTATGATTTTCTTTCGGTCATTAACAGGGAATAAGAGCTGAAAAATGCTGTTCCTGAAGTGAGCACTCGTTTACATGAAAGACTCAGAATGCCGGTGAATTCATGCATGAACGAGTTTAACACAAGTGGGAAAAAAGTGCATCGAAAGACATGAGCTGCATATCCAACTGAAAACAGAGGATATGCAGTCGGAGAATTATGAGAGGAGTAGTACCTACATTGCGTATGTTCTAATTTAACAAAGATCCGTAATCCTTTCACCTTAAATGAAATTATTCAATTTCATGCATCTACAAGTTAGTACTTAAGTTCTTGGAGTAGCTCAGTTCCGTCAGATGAAAGCAAACCGGCTATAGCAAACTAGATTTATTATAGGAGGATGGTTGTACAATACTGTAGCAATAATAACTGAAGAAAGTCAGTAAGAGGATGGGTTTTTAATGCCATCAAGTTTACAAGCGTAAATGTAGATAACCACCCACACCTCCCTCAGTCAGAAATGTACTGCGGACAACAAAAGTCCTGTCGCTTCCCTGCTTTTCTCTGCTTGAATAATGAAAATCAGTCTGGCGAATCTCCAGCAACTTACACTGATACCACTTTCCGGGCAGATAGTTTTCATGAGTGCTGTTTGCATTTGATAAAAGGGACTCATTCTAAAAGTCCGTGGAGAGAAAAGCAGGGGAGGCGACAAGAGTTTTGTGGGCGACAGTACACCAACAGGATCGAATAAGGCCCCTGTGGAGTAAGTAACTGCACGAGTTAAAGAAAGGCTGGAATCACCACAGAGTACCCTGCCTCGTGAAAAGTCATTTAGCACGAAAAGAAACGTGATCTTACGAGGGAAATAAAGCACGAAAATAACGACATGAATTAACACTCATTCAGCTTATCTATCTGTTTAACTCATACCTACCAATCAGTCTATCAAGCTACCTACCTATCCATCACTTTCTGTTTTATTATCAGTCTGTCTGCCTGCTTAACAAAGTATCCATTAGTGAATCTGTCCATCTGTCTGCCTATTTACCTATCTGTCTGTCTATATATCCACCTACCTATCTGTCTCTCTATTTGCTAATGTCATTATTGCAATACTGATACTGTCTCTATTGCACGTTGCTTGAATAATGCTAATGTTGTGCACTGTCAATACATAACAGGTACGTGGTGGGCCGAATGCACAATGTAAAGGAATCATCTTTGTATGAATCTCTGTATATCTGTCCATCAATCTGTCTTTCTATCTAACAGTCTATCAACCTCTCTCTCTCTCCACAGATCCTGGTGGCTTCAGGAGAGGAGGCTGCCGAGTACGAGGAAGTGGAAGTGGACCCAGGCTACCCCATCCTACCTGATCTCACATTCAGGAAGGATAGAAAATTCCTCTACGTCGCCTCCACTGCAACGGTATGTCATTAATGCAGTCTGTGTGTGTGTGTGTGTGTGTGTGTGTGTGTGTGTGTGTGTGTGTGTGTGTGTGTTGGGCATGTTTCCTTAAACTTGCCCTTTTTTTTTTTTTTACCATCCCATGCATGACGTGGGAAGATGATACGACGATGATGATGACGATGATGATGATTATGATGATAAATTTAGCTATTACCACAACCACAACGTTTTTACGCTGATTTACGTTGTACTAAAAACATGGCCTTATATTTGCTACACAGAAATCTACATGTACGATTGGGCATTCTGATTAATTTCCTGCGACCAGACACCTCGTATTATATTTCTTACTAAAATACCCACGTTATATAATCTAGTTATTCCCTTCAACCTGAGGACAGCGTACTTTGTCTTATACTTGCTGTGTCTTCTTATATTCTGCTTGGGACTGACTTTTCGAACTTGAGAAATTAGATATTAACAAATAATTAAGCAAAACATAAACTAAGAGGTGATCTTTTAAACTGGAAAAAAAAAAAGGGTCTGATGGAGGTGAGTGTAATCCCTCCCGTACGAGTTATTTTCCTCGGTTGAATAAAATCATCTACGTGGAGAGAGAGAGAGAGAGAGAGAGAGAGAGAGAGAGAGAGGTCATCGTGCCGAGGTGTTACTGAGAGCTGTCATACATACAGAGCAGAGCTTTGGGAGTGTCAAACAAGAGACTGTTCACCCTGGCAACCCTCAGCCCCCACCCTCACCCCAGGACAACCACCCTTAACCCCCCTTTTTTATGTCACACTCAGATATTAACCTTTTCACTATGATTACATTTTTGGAGGTCATTCTTGATACCTCCAGGCGATTTTATCCAACTCAGATTTCTTTTTTCACTATACGAATTAGATGCAGCCTTCATTAATCCCCTAAAATCGTCAGAAGATAGCAACAGGGAACTAAAAATAGACATGATGGTGATGGTGCTACTGAAAGCTGCCATACGTACAGAGTTAAGTTTTGGGAGTGTCAGACAAGAGCTGGCGTTGTTCTCCACAGCAACACTCCCCTTTGCCCTTGCCCCCACCCCTCCCTGCCCTCACTCCTACACCACCACCCTCTACCCCCGGTTCTGATTCATGCAAATGGTGATCTCTTTACTACGATGAGTCTGGTTGTAGCACACGTATTTCTACAACCTTCAGACGATATTCTTCAGCTTTGGAGAAATAACTGAGTCCGGTGGGGTTATGTATGGCCCTTACTCTTCCCTTCTTTATCAGACATCCTTATTAAGCAGAGCAGAATAGCCTGGTAGTATCAAGAATAAAAAAAAAGTGATATCATCGTCCTAAGAGTATTTATTACAGGTGTCATAAATACAGAGTTGAGCTTTGGCCGTGTCAGACACAAGAGACTACTTTGTTCACTTCCCAAACTCCCACCCCAGCACCTCCACCCTCAACCCCCCTCCCCAGCGTCCCCACCCTCTAAACCCCCTCTTATGACACACCTAGATATTATCCCCTTCACTACGATGACTTTCTCGTTGGAGTTTTATTCTTTCTACATCCTGATAATCTTATTCACTTTAAAGACTATACGAAGTGGATGGGTTAGATCTAGCCTTCATTAAGCCCTTCAGTCCGATGGCGCGTTTTATTCATGCCACCTGCAGACGATTTTGTTCAGCCTTGGAGATACTTTTCGACCTGAAGGGGTTACGTAGTCTTCAATAACCCCTTCACTACTACACATCGATCTTAAGCTGAATGAAATCGTCTGATGGTACCAAGAATAAAGTATAAAAAGCATCACCTAACTGAAGTGGTTAATCCTTCAACACGAGACGGCTTTTCCAAGATGAGTAAAAGCGTCTGGTGATGGTAAGAACGGATATGGAAGGGGTCACCGTGCAGAAGGGCTTAAACTTTTTCTTTTTTTCGCTAATGTTTATCTTCGCCTTCCGATGGCCTTGGAAAGAATTGGGTCACACTTTTCCGATACTTGGATACTAAGACGATGGGATTTTTTTTCTCCTTAGCTGTTATTTTATTTATATGTTCCAGCGTTTGTGTGTGTGTGTGTGTGTGTGTGTGTGTGTGTGTGTGTGTGTGTGTGTGTGTGAGAGTACACGCGCGCGCAGTGGTATGGACGAATGCATAAAAAAATGTTATGACACCTGTGCAGAAAAAATTGCCCAGTATATAGAACATGAAAATAATAAAGAAAAAAACTTGTCTGGTGAATGGATGGTTAAAGCGAATATGAGTGTAAAAAACATATCTATTTATCGAGGTCAGTGCCCATGTTTTCAGACTGTATGTTGAGAGAAATTCTGTAATAATAATGACGTTTATAAGGCAACACGTCGGGATAATTATGAAAAACGAGCCTTTAAGTTAACCCGAGGATATAATCACTGAAATAATTATGCCAGGGAATGTAAATACGTCACCCAAGCTTATACGATTAAATAATGATACACCGATACATATTCCTACACCAGCATATGTTTACCTGCTTCATGAGCTTAGATAACGTGCGTAATTTTGGCCAGCTTTCAATTACGCTGTTTTGATCCGCCGTTTTGGACTAATTTCGCGTCGCCATGAGCAATCCTGGCGCAAAAATATCAGAGGAGGAGACAAACAGAGAGGCGAAAGCGACACAAGGCTGGAGATTTATTAGTGATCCTCTGATGGCGCGAACTGATCTGCCTGATGGCCTGCCTGCTGAGGGGAGGGGACGGGGTGATGTGTTTCGGATGGAGGGTTGGTGGTGGTAGTAGGGGGGAGATGGATGGGGGGGCAAGGGGACTGAGTGGTGGGGGTAACTGCAGGGGTGGATGGGTACGTTGATGGGTGTAGGGGCCTGGGAAGGGGAGGGGGTGATGTGTGGGGGAAGGGTTAGTGGTGGTAGTGGGTGGGAGATGGATGGGGTCTAGGGGACTGAGTGGTGAGGTAATTGCAAGTGTGGATGTGTGTGTGTGTGTGTGTGTGTGTGTGTGTGTGTGTGTGTGTGTGTGTGTGTGTGTGAGAGAGAGAGAGAGAGAGAGAGAGAGAGAGAAGGAATGGGTGGATGGTTAGCTAAAAAGAAAGAGATATATGTGGATTTCTTTAACAGTCGGTGGTAAAGTCGATGAATGGAGTACGTCGGTAACTACTGAGGTGGAAGGGTAAGTGTAGAAACTGGTTAGGTGTGAGGGTGGATGAGTGGATTTAGAGGCGGGGCTTAGGTGTACAGTTGGATGAGTGGGTATTAGAGTGGGTGGTTGAATAAGTGGATGTTTGGGTGGGAGGCTGGGTGCAACAGTGTGTGGAGGAAGGAAGGAATGAGCTATTGTAGGAGTAAGTGGATGAGTTCAGGGGGCAGATAGGTGAATCTAAGACCGAGTGGATGCATACAAGGATGAATAGGTGACGGCAAATTGGATGAATGGGTAGGTGGCTACGCGAGAGAATGGGTGACTGCAAAGGAGGGAGGATGGGTGGATGGATATGTGGGTGGGAACAAAAGGTAGATAAGTAGGTCGACGGGACTATAAAAATGGGCGGATGGGTAAGTGGGTGGGAGCAAAAGGGAGATGGGTACAAAAGTAGGTCAGTGGGTAAGTCGTAGGGGGGGTGTTTGCTAAAGTGGGTAGATAGGTAGATGAGTAGGTGGGTGGGAGCACGGGGTAGGTGGGGTATTATAAAGTAGATGGTTGGGCGGTTTAGGAGTAGGAGCAGGAGGTGGATGAGGGTTTCAGAGTACAGTAGATGGTTGGGTGGGGTCATGGGAGGTGTGGAGGGGGAGGGGGCAGGTAGGAGTTGCAGAGCAGATAGTTGGGCGGTCTGGGAGTAGGAGGAGGAGGTAGGTGGGGGTTGCAGAGTACAGTAGATGGTTGGGTGGGGTCATGGGAGGTGTGGAGGGGGAGGGGGTAGGTGGGTGGGAAGGTGACCGGTTGCTATGCTATCTCCTCGCTGGGTCCGGCTCATTCTCACGTCAGGGGGATAATTTATTTAATGAAACCGGTTAATGACGGCCAATAACGCTCCACCGACATGCATTACTGCACACAATCAGCCGGAGTGGGGGAGGCGCCCGATGGTCATGAGTGGTGATGAGCTTCGCCACTTTTTATCATATCACATTCCTATTTTTGCATCACCTATCCGGCTCGTCATGTGTGAATCCAGCGCCTGTCTTCTCACACTGATATTTTTTTCTCATCTTTCTAGTTAATGGGGGAAGGAAACAGCACTTATTTATTTCGCACTGCTTTCTCATGCAACAGATTTCTAATGGGGGAAGATTTAAACATCATTTGCCACTTCACACTACCACTTTTGTGTCGTATTTCTGCTTAGTGAATTGTGAAAGCATTATGTCATTTTAACTTTTTCTAGTCTTCTTTGTCAGTGAAGTGTGGAAGCGGTAGTTGTAATTTTGTCATGTTTAAATCGTCTTTCTGGGTTGTGAAGTGAGGAAGTTGTGTTTGTTATCTGGGTTTTTCTGTTTTACTTTCTCCTTTTTTTTTTTCTTCTGTGTGTGTGTGTGTGTGTGTGTGTGTGTGTGTGTGTGTGTGTGTGTGTGTGTCTCCCTGTAGTAGAGTGTGGAAATAGCGTTTGATATTGCACAGCTATTGTCCCGTCATCCCTGTGGGCAGTGAGGAGTGTAGGCAATATTTGACCTTTTCCGTTTCATTTTCTTATCTCTCAGACCGCAGGTAACTAGAGATCTGTACGTGTCGTTTGCACCGTTTTTGGTTCATGATCTTTCTGGTTAGTAAATTTAGGGTGCAGTATTTTTCATCCCTTTTTTTCATCTTTTATCTGGTCAGTCAAGTATGGAAGCATTGTTACTTTTTTTTTCTTTTACTGCTCTTGTTTCATTATCTGTCTGGCTAAAAAGAAAAACGTGGAAGCGCTGTTGTTTATTACGTTGTTATTTTATTCATCTTATATACACAGCGAAGGAAGGAAGTAGTATTTACTAATTTTCATCATGATTCTTTTGTCATCTCTGGCTAATGATGCGTGGAATTCTTTTTGCCATTATTTTTAAGACCGAGCCGTCCCCCACAAAAAGATACACCATCAAGCGGGAATCTAGTGAAGCGCTATTTACGAACTACCCTGTATATCTCTAAGAAAAAAAACACTAGGGAGGCAAATACACCCACGACGATACCCCCATTAATCTTGTGCGACGGTACGAACTGGGAGGAACCAATATATTTTTCACTTGCATTTTTATCCCCAATTATGTCATCATTCGCATAATTAGTAGGCCATTTATAGCCATTTATCATCGCATTTAGTTATTTATTACCGCATTCGTGGCCGCAGTTTGTTTATTAGCTGGTGATTTATTTTACAGCTCTGATTATTGTTCATTTATTTAGGAGGTAATTTGGAGTCGTTTATCATGCTTACCACCTGTGAATAATCTGCCCAGGTGAGGTGTTAGAGAGAGAGAGAGAGAGAGAGAGAGAGAGAGAGAGTAAAAATGGAAGAGCAAAGGAATAGACACACATAAATGAATTAAAGCAATACACCCTAATCTTTATCTTTTGAAATACCTACCACACCTATTCCCCCCCTCCTCTCTCTCTCTCTCTCTCTATGCTATCCCTTCTTTTCACACCAATTTTCCCTTTAGCTATCCCCAGTTTTCCTCTCTCTCTCTCTCTCTCTATGCTATCCCTTCTTTTCACACCAATTTTCCCTTTAGCTATCCCCAGTTTTCCTCTCTCTCTCTCTCTCTCTATGCTATCCCTTCTTTTCACACCAATTTTCCCTTTAGCTATCTCCAGTTTTCCTCTCTCTCTCTCTCTCTCTATGCTATCCCTTCTTTTCACACCAATTTTCCCTTTAGCTATCCCCAGTTTTCCTCTCTCTCTCTCTCTCTCTCTCTCTTTCTCTCTCTCTATTTATCACCCTCCATCGTCTCTATTCATTCATCTGCTCTTTTATAATTTCTTTTCAGCTAGATATTTTCCAGCTTTCATTCCCCCCCCCCCTCTCTCTCTCTCTCTCTCTCCATGAAGCACAACTTCCTTCACGTAAGATAAAACTTTTTTGTGCGTTGGTAGGAATCCCATGCTTTTATAATACCCCCCCTTCTCTCTCTCTCTCTCTCTCTCTCTCTCTCTCTCTCTCTCCCCTTTTATCTTTGTTTTTGTTATTGGTTTGTGGTGGGGAGGAGAAAAAAGCGAGAGAAGAGAGGGACCCTGAGGTTTGAAGCGGAGTTGAATAGTTGTTGTTGTGGTAGTAATGGTGGCAGTGATGTAGTCATGGTGGTGGTGGTAGTGGTGGTGATGGTGGTGAAAGTGATGGCTGTAGTGGTGAATGTGTCAAAGGCAGATGTGGCTGTGATATTGGCAGACGTGGTGGTGGTGATATTTGTGATGGTGGTTATTGTGGTGGTGGTGGTGACTGTGGTGATGGTGGTATTGATATCTGTGGTGGTGATTGTAATGAAGGGACTTTGGTGATGACAGCGCTCGTGATGGAAGACGAGCTGTAGTTTTGATAATGTGAGAGGTGATGACAGTGGTGGTGTCAGTGATGACGGTGAAATGATAGTGGTGGGTGACTGTAGTAATTGTGATGGTGGTTGTGGTGGTGACTGGTGGAGATGACTGTTTCAAAAATGAAGTGTGATGTGGTGTTGATACCTGTTTGTGGTGGTGATAGCATCTGATGGTGAAACTGATGATAATTCTTGCTGTGTACTGATATTAATCAATGACGCAGTTGTGGTGACAGTGATGGTGGTGATTCCTATAAACTTATTGACTTGTGAAGGGGAGGTGTGATGACGGTGATGAAGATAGTGGTGTTGGTTATTGCAGTATTGTTGTGGAGAGACATACCTACATACATACATACATACCGTACTTACTGTTCATAACATACAACGATTTATCCACAATCTATCAATCATCATATATATCGATCCATCCTTCAACCCATCTACCCATACTTTTATCCAGCCATGCATTATTTCATCCACCCATTCAAACACACAAACTTACATACATACATCATCCCATTTATCCAATCATTCCTTCATTTATATCTATCCATCTCACTATCCATCAGCCCAACTATCCATCAATCTATATATAAATTCACATATTCAGCCATTCAGGAATTCGTCCATCCCTAAAATTCTCTTACAGTAATATCCATCCACTTACCAACCAAACTATCCATCCATCACTCCACCCAGCTCTCTAACCATCCATCCATCCACTCACCTACCTCCCCAACTATCTACCTGTAACCACGCATCTATCCATCCATCCGTCCGTCTGTACCTACCTCCCTAATTATTTATCGTAACCATCTACCCATCCATCCATCCGTCCACCTACGCCCCCCGCTATCTACCAATAACCATCCTTCCATCCATCCATCCAGCGGCACATACATCCATACAACTACTCATCCACCCGCCTATCCATCCATCCATCCCTCTCGTGACCTTCCTTCTTAATTTCCTTGATCTTTGCTGAAGTGTTTGCATCATTTGGGAGTCGATGGAGGAGGATTACACAGGATTACACAGGAAAGCAAACAGCAACAGACCTTATGGTCCTTTCGGGGCTGCTTGTTAGAGAAAACTATGACTACAAGATCTAACTCTACATGTTGAAGGATAAGGATAGTAAAGCAAGAAGGCTCCCCCCACCACCAAACCCTCCAGGAAAAAGTGAGAAAAACCACCATGCAGCATGGAAAAACTGACATGGAAATTTTATAGGAAACACTGGAAAGGAAAAGTCACATTCTATAATACTTTATCTATAAGCTACCCGATAGAGTAACCTGAAAGAGAAAGTAAACAAATAAAATAATAGTTACGGCATGACATTATAAACCGGTTACATTGAGTTAATGGGAAGTCTGTGGACATAACGTGGAAGCTACACACTGCACAGTGTGGATGTTTAGGGGTGGTGCAGCAGCCTTGCCTGGCGCTTTTAAGGTAGGCAGCAGTCAATCAGGCCCTAGCTCCGTTTGCTCCACTGAGACAAGGAACTCTCCCATGTGGGACAAGTACACAAGTTTCATCCTGAAGCAGTGACCCCTGGTACATTAAAAAAATCCCGATGGTGGTCACTTGACTAACAGGGACCCTCAGTGATCCACAGCCCATCACAGGTCGAAAGTAAGAGTAGTGACCGTTAACTCAGGGTTATCTGTGCAGCTCCTAATCTGTGCTTATATTGCTTTCTTTGCGCTGGGGAGACTGAAAAGTATATAGGACGGGTGTCTTAGATAAAATGGGACTGCACAGTGCACAGTGTGGATGTGCAATGCACAGAGTGGATGTTTAGGGGTGGTGCGGCAACCTTCCCTGGCGCTTTTTAGGTAGGCAGCAGTCAATCAGGCAATAGCTCCGTTCACTCCACTGAGACAAGGAACTCTCCCATGTGGGACAGTACACAAGTTTCATCCTGAAGCAGTGACCCCTGGTACATTAAAAAAAATCCCGATGGTGGTCACTTGACTAACAGGGACCCTCAGTGATCCACAGCCCATCACAGGTCGAAAGTAAGAGTAGTGACCGTTAACTCAGGGTTATCTGTGCAGATCCTAATCTGTGCTTATATTGCTTTGTTTGCACCGAATAAATTGAAAATGTATAATATCGTGACGCAACACTATGTACGGGTACATTGTTTACGGGGTGTCTTGTAGACTAAGAGGGCATGAACTTACATGTACCGTAGCTATAAAAGCAAGTTATTCGGACAGAAAAAGAGTCAGCTGAGGATTTTCGTGCAAATACTTGTCTAATTTGTTTTTGAATGTCTCAATTGAG
>NC_137049.1:29269769-29272269 GCF_032717465.1 Coenobita brevimanus | reverse complement strand
AGGGGGATATGTGAGGGGAGGAGGAAGAGCAGGGAATGGCAGGGAGGAGGTGACGGGGATGCTAGAAATAACGAGCAAGGGAATTATCACATACAATTAATTATAAAGGTTACGATATGCAATGTACCTATCCTTACCCTGATACCTGATATAAAAGGAGGCCTGTGATTAGAGCTCAACCAGAAACTCTCGTGGCAGTGGCTTACGTGTTGCGGGGACGGCTCATTCGGCTAGTGTGGGCGTAGTTTTGTCAGTGGGGGTAGGAAATGAACGATGTAGGATATACTGAAAATACTGAGCCGTCCCCATAACACACAGGAAATCGCCCAGCGGAGAGAAGTGGAGCGTTATATATAGGCTACCTTTTATTGCAGTCTCATCTTAACACTGTATTTTCGCTAATGCTGAATGATTATATTCAATAATGGCATGGGAAATGCATACCAACTGAAAGGTCATACTTCGTCTGCAAAACTCTTCAGCCTTTCTCTCTCTCTCTCTCTCTCTCTCTCCCTCTGTCTCTCTCTCTGTCTCTCTCTCTCTGTGGAAATGCATATCAGTTGAAACGTCAGTGTCAGTTCGTCTGCAAAACTCTTCAGCCTCTCTCTCTCTCTCTCTCTCTCTCTCTCTCTCTCTCTCTCTCTTCTACACCATGGCGTCTCTTCTCCTCTTTCTTCCTCTATTCCCGTCCATTTTCCCCCCCTCTCCTTTACTGCCACAGTGCCTCTCCTCTCTCCATTCTTCCCCTTAGCATCCTCTCCCCAGTCCCCACTTCCTCTCTTCTTCCTCCTCCTCCTCCTCATCCTGCCTTCCATGTTCCTCTTATCCCTCTTCCCTCTCTTCTTTCTTTTCCCCTCTCCCTCTTCCTTATCCCTTTAATACTTGTTCCCTCTTCCTCCTCCACTTCTTTTCTCCACTCTTCTGATCTCTCTCCCCTTCCATCTCGCTTCTTCCCCATCCTCTCTCTCATCTTACTCTTGCCTCCTTCCCCATCCTCTTATTTCTCTCCCCCTCCGACTTCCCTCTCCCTTTCCTTCCCCTGCTGTCCCCAACCTTCCCCTCATCTTTCTGCTCGTGCTTTCCTCTCCCCCTTTTTTTTTTTTAATTTTTATCCTCCTGTCTCTCATCTTCCTCTCATCCCTCTCTCCCTGCCCTCCTTCCATCTCCTCTTCTCTCACTCTCCTTTATCCCTCCCTCTCTCTCTTTCTTCCCTCCCCCCCTCGTCCTCCTTCTGATCCCCTAACGAGTTGATTAGGTCGAGTCTCCCCATAAGGAAAACTCAAAATGAACTCCTGTGTATTTTGCTGGGCTGAAACTGGGGCCGGAAGAATGCAGGGAGAGCGGGGTCAAGTATCCTAATATTATTCCGGCCGCCTCAATATCCCTTTCTCCTCCCTCCCCACCCCTCCCAATTTTTCCTACCTAAACCCTCCCACCTCTCCTCCCCACCCTACCCTACTACTCCAGTTTTGGTCTTCCTGGAGTATACTGTAACCCCCTCCCCCTCTCTGTCTCTCTCTCGCTTGCAATTTCACCCGCCAGTTGAAAACGTAGCTTCCAGCGAGCTTAGCGAGGTTAAGCACCCAAGACTCTGGCTAGTGGCTGGATGGGTGACCGTCTGTTTCCCCTCGCTAGGGGTTAGATGGGTGACAATCTGCTACCCTGGCCAGTGGGTGGATACGTGACTGTTTGTTATGGCTAGTGGTTGGAGGGGTGACCGTCTGATTCCCTTGCCTAGTGGCTGGATGGTGACTGTCTGCTTCACTAGCTAGCGGTTAATTGTATGACCATCTGCTTCCCCTGACAAGAGCTTGGATGGATGCCTCTCTGCTTCCCCTGGTAGAATGGTGACCGTCTGCTTCCCCTGTCTACTTAGGTGACCATCTGCTTCACCCGGTTGAACGGGTGATCGTCTGCTTCCCCTGACTTGTCGTTGGATAACCGGCTGTCTGCTTCCCCTGCCTGAGTTCCCGCGTATAATGGCAGTACTTGATATGACTCACGGTGTTATGATGGAGGCAAGAATAGCGCAGACATTTCATTACCTCCCTCGATCTTCCCTCTTTCTTCCACGTCCCTCCCCTTGATTCTCTCCAGTTTTCCTTCCATTCTTTCCTCCAGTCCCCCTTCCTTCGTCCCTGCTTTTTCCTTCCACTCTCTCCTTCAGTTTCCTCCTCCACCCTTTCCTCCAGTTCCCCTTCCTTCCTTCCTCCCTCGACTCTTTCCTCTAGTTCCCCTCCCTTCTTTCCTCCACTCGAGTTCCCTCCCTCTTTCACTCTAAGCACCTCCCCTGTTTCTCCCCTTCCTCTATCATTTTTCACTGCAATGAGTTAACTTCGGTGTTTCTTTTGACTTAGATTTTATTCAGAACAGCTTTTTTCCCTCTACTTTCCCCAACCCCTCTTTCCTTCCACCTTGCTCCTCTTGTACCCCTTTTCCCGTCAGACAGACAGACAGATGGACAGATAGTTGGAAAGGCATATAAAGAATGAAGAAATGA